>NW_025221207.1:3415285-3740035 GCF_014066325.1 Apis laboriosa
TTTTTTTTTTTTTTTTTTTTTTTTTTTTAGAAGACGAGGATTGTTCGAGTTCAAGGCGAAGGTGGGTCAGGATAATGGGATTTTGTGCGAGTAAAACGAACGAGTCTGTGATTGAAGTAATTGGGAGAAACTAACGGCCGATTTTAAAATTACTTTCCTGCTGACGGATGCCCGCCGCATCTCTCTCGATTGCGCGATTACTCCCACCGTTTCGCGGACGATCGTGGAGAAATCGTGACTCGTAATTTCCAATCAGCGTTCGAGTAAAAAACTAAATTTCTTTATCATTATGCTTCGATCTAGTTTCATTTATTTGGAAATTTTATTTTTATTCTTGTTTCGAGAGATTCTCAAATTTATAAAAGTTTAATCATTTCGATATATATTACCCAATGTATCTGTTAATATGTACGTAAGCAATCTATCATCCTTAATTCACATTATCGCGATAATTTTCGATAAATTCTTCGTTATATAGATTAAAATCATGTCCCTCGAAACAGTATTTTATTTTTGCGGTTGAAAATAGGCACAGGTTGGACGATTCCAATCCTCTCGAAATTTCCCCGAATTCGAAATTCCATCTCAACCATTTTCCATGCGAAAAATCTCTTTGTTCCCCCGCGAAAAGTGGCTCCATTCGATTCCTTCTAATTCGAGCGCCGAATAATCCATCCTATCCGCCTCCCTTTTGTCCCAATAAAATTCGCCTTTGAAAACTGTAATTCGCCACGTGCAACAATGCTCTCTCTCTCTCTCTCTTTCTCTCTGTCTCTCAAAGGACAATTTCATAGAATCCCATTTTCGAGTTCGCCTCGTTAACCGGAGACGGAACGAGCGATCTTTCGCGAGCATGTGTCTCTCGCCTATTCTCGTTGAAGAGAAATCGACGCAAGAGAAAATGATCGTCTATCTTCAATGCTCGTAGAGAACTTCCTGAACGACGAATTTCCAAGAACGATGTCAGGGGAGAACGTAATTTCCAACCGATTTCTGATAAAGCCGACTTTGCTAGGCATGCGACGTGGGGGAGGGAAGAAGCAAGAAATGAAAAGAAAAGAAGAAAAAAGAGAGAAGAGGAAAAAGATCCAAAGCAACGTAACACCATACACCACCGGTGAAATTGAGATTGGTTATCGAAGACTTGCAAGACTTTTGGCGGGTGATAGGCGGTGGCGTTTGGCAGTGGGCTCAAATCGGATACTTTGTTCGTTAGAGATACTTTTCGATCGGTGGTGGTTGAAGAACAGGGGCAGAGAGTGTTCGCCGTGTATTTGTCTTGATAAGTTGGAGGCGGGAAATGAGACTGTCGATAGTAGAATGCTTCGTTTCTTGCAGGGGTAGGTAGGTAGAATAGGGTCGAACCATCACGGTATGAAATGGGAGTCTCGATTCATTTGATGAACGATCATGCTCATGATATTCGAGAGGAATACCGTTCTGGCACGGAGGTTGACTTTTTCCCCCCACAATTCCACACAGAAATTGCTATTCCAGAGATTGTCCATCTTTTAAAAGAAATCGTAGAACGATCGTATATAAAAATCGTATATAATTCGATAATTCGAAATCAATCGAAATCAATCGGATATATCGCCGACTATGGCCAAGGTTTCGTTCCCAAACTTGTCCACTGCAACCGTGGAATCCGTGGAGAAGAACCGGATATTTTCCAGCATTTTCATCGTCGAAGATAAAATTCAACGTAAGCGTAACCCGTCGCATCGTTTCCACGGGGAGGGGGAACTCGTTTCCACGATTATGTCATCTTCCGACGACTTCTGAAACTTAACTGCCGTCGAATAGCTTAGGTATCGGGCATTTCGAGTTGGAAATTCCCATCCCCGCATAAATAGTGAAAAAGCGATGGCTTTTGCATCTCAAAGGTTGCTTCGATCTCTCTTTCGCGCGCGCACCACCCTCGAGTATCGATGACGGGAATAGATAACGCGTGAAATGGACCAGCAGCAGGAAGGGAGACACGTCTGCGAATTCCGCACGATGGAACTCGCACACGTACATCCCTCTCGTGGACAGGAGGAGGATATCGATTTTCGACCCGATCGGGGAAAGAGGGGGAGACAGTTTTCGCGAGGCTCCTTCTCGTATCATGGCAAGACCCGTTTGACCCGGCACACACGCCGTCCATAGATCAAGCGGAACCCTTAGGACGAGCCCAACCCCCGTCGTGCCACGGGCTAACCATTAATTTACAACCCGCAGAGTAACCCCATGGCTCGCCACCCCCTGCATACAAGATCCACGTCCCTTTGCGGCAGATATGAGCTACGACGTGGCGTTGAGGGATTCAACCACCCTTGTTCCCTGTCCTTGCCTCGTATCTGAACGTCTGAACGTTTCACTGGGACCCACCTGCCAGAGAAATTTCCCAGATCTCTCTCTCTCTCTCTCCCTCTTGAGAGGAAAGAAAATTTAAATCTATCGAGGACACGTCCTGGTTAATATCGCGTAACGCGGTGCAGACGGGAACACGGGTTGTCCGGAAGTAATTGGACCATTTCCAGGGATACGTTCTTGCGCTCGTTTAAGGGGTTGGTCATCTTGTTCCCGGGCGACGGCTCAACATTGTGGATATTATGCTTTAAAAGGGGAGGAGAGGAGATTCTTGGGTGATTCTTTTTTATACTATATATATTTTTTTTTTTTTGCGAAGATTTGCGAAAGATTTTAAGTGATTTTTAACTTGATTTCTGATATACTTGTGCAAAGGAATTAATTTCGAATATAAATTTCAATATTAACAAAACATTGTTTCTGTTATGTTCGTGGAAGGATATAACAATTTGCAAAGTGAAATAGGAGGAGTAACGAATAATTGAAGATAAATACTCTTATTAGATATCAAAACAAATCAAAGGATCTTCTCATTCATAAATTTACACATATTATACAATTACAGAATTCACCGATATCATCGGATATTAAATTATCAAGAGCCCCCAAACTCATTCGAATTATAATTAAATTCCCAATGTAATCCATTTTCGTCGATCTATAGATTAACTCTCGTTAATTTATACAATTGAAAACTACGTTTTTCAATTAAAAGATCAAACGAATTTGTCAAATCGAATGGTCGAAATCTCGTTCGTCGAACGCCACCGTGCTCGAACACGTTCGCGAATAAATCTCTTTCAGAAGCGGCAAAGAATGGAATTCCTAATTGCCATTGGACTCGGGGGGGTTATCTCGGCGAGCATTGAGGAATAGAATAGAGCGAAAGGGGGATCTGCACTTCGATTCCAGGGGCTTTATTTCCGCATAATAAGCGGGTGTGAATAGGCCCGGCTGTTGCTCCCGCTTTATAACTCGGTGCAAGTTGTCCCGTTTTGTTTCGTTTTGTTGTCCGGCTGCATCCTGCTCCACTGTTTACTTCGCTGCTCTCTCTCTCTCTCTCTCTCTCTCTCTCTCTCTCTCTCTCTCTCTCTCTCTCTGTCTGTCTTCGACTCTTGTTCACTTACTCGTTCTCACGGGAATGAAAGGAATGAATAATTAGAGAGAAAGAGAGAGAGAGAGAGATAGCGGAGGCGGACGGCAGAAAGTTTCTGGCCAATTAATTAAACGGAGAGGAGCAAGGGAGTGGAGAGTAACCGACGTTAGAGCAAACGGGACAGGATAATTTAAAGAGTAGCGCGACAATTTAACTGCGATTATCGCCGTACAATCCCTTTAACAACACGCCGTTATAGAAACGCGCCAATTAGCAGTGTAACTTGGCGTTAATGAATTTCGGATACGGTGAAAGGCAATGGAACAAGCAGAGATAAACGTCCCTGGGGGGATAATTCAAATGGCGGCCGCGATGTAGCCGCGGACGTGGCCCGTCGGCATTTCTAAGGAACCTACTACTACTAATGATCATCGTGCGATTTCGTGATCGTGAAGTGAAGTAGTGGTGGTAATTTCGACGAGCAGAGAATCTGCTACAGAAAACGGCCTAACCATCACTAATTTCTTAACCGCACGGTTACTGTAATCGTTCGGGATGGAAATTTAAATTTACGTGGTTGTCGTTATGTCGTTGTGATGGGCTGTTTGTTTTGGTTGATTGTGACAAGCTTCCCTTGTTATGAATAACGTCGGTTATCTCTTATTATAAATAATGACAAGTTATAAATAACATGCTAACGCGCATTTCCTTTATTATGAATAACGTACTGCCTACCACGTCGCTCTATAAATAACACATTACGTATTACAACGCGTATTCCCGTCGTAGACACTGAGCAGCCATTTAATTTACGCTTCATCGTGCTTATATATATTTAATCTTCGTATATTTATATCGTTTATAAAGAATCTGTGTAAGTATATTGAAGATTGCGTACAGATTGCTTTACGTTGAGAATCGAATCGATTATTTTCCATTGAACAGAAACGTTTCGTGAGTAAAAATTGTTTCTTTCTTTCTCAAGTGAGACGATTTTTGATAGTAATAAAATATTATTTTGCAGGAGAACGTGAAACTTTGAAATTTCAAGATTTTGCTCTTTTATATTTGAATTTGATATTTTTTCCATCAAATGTACGATCATCTAAATGCTTGAAATAAGAGTTACAAGAAAATTGGCGGACATAATGGTTCCACGATGACCTCAATTTCAAAATGTCAACGCCAACAAACACCAGTTTTCTTTTCCCGCGATTAAAAGAATCTGTACATGGCTAATTGTCAACGGGCGGACAGGACAGAATTCAAAGAGGAATCGTGCCCAATTCTGTCTGGAAGATGCACGTAAAAGCACGTTCTCCGTTCTTATCCGATTTAAAAAGCGACGAAGTCAGTTTAATCGGGACAAAAGAAGAAGAAGAAGAAGAACCGTGACACAGTTTCCACTGACTGGTCGTACGTAGAGCATCGTCTCTTGTCAAATCATCGTGAACGGCACACGTTTCTTATTCTGTCGTTTCAGTGTTAAAGTGATAGGATCCTTGATCCAACGATCAGAATCGCGCAATGGTTCGAACATTCCTCTCGATTGCACGTTTGTACCCTGCTTTGAGCCATCGTCAAAAGATGGGCCGTCTCCTTGTTCACACAGGAACAACGTAAATCATGAAAGCGTGCCACTTGGTGGAACGCATTACCCTAAGTACATCGTGACGAACGTAATGAATTATCAAGGCAACAACAGTGTCAAGCTGGAATCTGCGATATTTCGAGTGCTCGTGTATCGTCGTAATGGGCGAAATTCGTCGTGTAAATGGAGTGGACAGGCAAATATTCGCGTCTATTTAAGATGAAATTAACGAAAAGTTTAGAGATAGATGAAAGATAAAAGATCGTTTTCGAAACACGATCGACAAGTTTAATTTTAATTTTTTAGTTTTGCGTGAGAAGTGTGTGATTTTAACATTACTTATTTATTCTAGAAATTATGAATGTTCTAATGAATATAATGTTGAAACGTGGTAGCAACATTCAAGGATTATCATATTTAACTTCACAATTCGCATGATATACACTCCAAAGTAAGTGTAGCTTAATAATATACTTCATGACGATAATATTGTTTTAGTATGAAAGTAATACAGCATAAATTGCAGTGTAATGAAAGACTTGGTTACCATAAATACTATAAATATCGTAGGTAATAATATATTCTAACGTTTAAAATTTTAATTTATCGAAGTTAGGATAACTATATCCTTTCCATACATCTCACGGAATACAAGTTTCAGCATGAAAAATTTCATGATTGGTGATTAACGTTGATGAATGACCGAAAAGAGAAACTTGTTTTCTCGATCCTTCCCTGGAATAATTGATAATCGAGTTAATCGCTTCAAACATTAACGATATAATGGAATATCTTTCTCCAATCGGCTCGAAATAAAATCGTCGAATAGTATAAATCGTATAGATCGAATTTTTCGACGATCTATAATTTCCAATCGTTAATAAAATATGTTGCAACGCAATTTTTGAAACGCAATCGCGACAAAATAGCGGGAATCCACTTTCGAAAAGCACTTTGCACTTGAAATTCGACCGCCCGCCCACCCTCGCCACGGAGCCACCTGTGCTAGACACACCCTCTTCGTCGATCCTCTCTCACCCTTCTTTTCGACCCCTCGTCGACGTCGTGGTCGTTGTCGTCCCCTCGTTTCCTCCACTTAAAAACCGGTAATTACTCTGATGCCGGCATTTAACCGTTCGTAACCGGCGCGCGTGGATTTTCCGTTTCCCACACTCCACCTCTCTTCATCCCTCTTCCTCCTCCTCCTCGCGCCGTAACTGTTGCTCGATTTCGCCTCCAGGTGAAAATACCTGTTTTTGTGTTACGGCCCCGACGAGCGAAACGTCTAGACGAGCTCGCAAGGTTACCGAGTCACGGCGCAACAATTTCACTTGGAAACTTAACCAGAACTTTGGACAATTTGCATCAGCTGTTAAGATACAATTAGAGGGAAACTGTGCAAATTGTAACGGAATCTGAATTAACGGAAAGCAACTATCTCTGGTAAGGGTTCAAAGAATGAACGGGTTCGCTCGTCTTCTTTGTCCCCTTTATACAAGGAAAAGATAATTTTCTCTTAGAGATCGCATATTTCGATATTGCACTCGAAGTGAGTTTGTTAAAGATTAAGATACCTGTAAGATAAGTTATATCATCGAGGAAAGTTCCTTCGAATTTGAGAAAGAAAAGAGAAAAAAAATTGCGAAAAACTCGAAAATTCGTTGCAATTGTATCGAAGAATAATAAACGTTGAAACGTGAGCGAAAAATAGGAGGTGGAATAAAGATATTGGTCAGGTGAAATTGAATAATAACTCGAAATATGTGTATCGTTTTGCCAACCGTGTCACGCGAGACTAATGAATACGCTAATGGGGTAATAAACGGCAGAAAATCATTCTGATTCTGGAAGTTTGTAATCCAGAAAGAGGATTGGTTGAACGAAATCGAATTTCGAAGGAATAAAAGAATCATAAAGTTTCATAAATATATCCATTATTTCTCCACAAAACTTTAAGAACTTCGATGGAACAAAAACGCTTCAATCTTTTCCTCTTTTTTATTTTCTTCCTCAATTTTCAAAAAATTGTACACATCTCGAAAGCAGAGGAGTTTGATTAATTAATACCAGAAAGAGAATAGAATAGAAATATTGTTCGATTTAAATTTTTCAATGAAAAATATCCACTTTCAATTTTCAACTTTTCCAAACTCTTCTCGAAATCTCTTTACGCACGACGAGATGAAACGCGCCAGAGAATCTCGAGTGTTCGAGTGTTCCAAAGTGTATAAGGAGGGAGGGCGAGAAATATATATTCAACAGAAGAGGTTCATTTATTTATAGACATGCCAATCTTCGTGCTGTCAGTTACTCTCGCCTTTCCGTATTTACCGGTGTTCCCGATACGAAGAAGAGGAACAAGGCAGAAATTCCCCCAGTGGCAGAGGCCACACACGGCAATGACGTCATCAATATCTAGGAGAGAACGCCGAGGATTATTTCGGTTTTCTCGCGTCGAGGGGGAAGGGGGGAGGGACCAGAGGCAAAACTTATTAAAACCATCGATAAATTCCCGTTTCCCTCCCCTTTTCGTACGAGCTATTAAACTCTTCTCTCGATTCGATTGTGGCTTCGAGCGCCAATAGCGGATACGCCCGAAAATGCTTCGTAAATCGTTCGTCTCGTCGACGATCAAACAGATTTACGTTTTCCGCTCGATTCCGCTCGAACGTTATTATTCGACAGATGTATAGCGAGATGACGGCGTTGAAAGGAGCACGTGAGCATTTGCCACCATCAATACGTATGTAAAATGCCTATGGAAATATCTCGAATTAGAATAAGAGGCTTGGCGGATGTTTCCTGATGTTTGAAATACGCGTATATCCCATGTTTCGATCCGTTTGTAATTTCTTTTTGTCGACTTGCGCTTACACGAATAGATGTAAAGAAGAAGGGAATAGATAGTGCGCAACTCGTTCAATCAAAAAAGGAAAATTCGTAAATTGCAGAAAATTCTATAACAAAATTATCACGAAACGTTCGCAATACAATCATCATCCGTGTAATTAAAATTATGCCAAATATCACTTTATTATTTAGAATATTATTATTAGAATTATTACTATTAGAATTATTATTATTATTATTAGAATTATTAGAGATATTATATATATATATATATACATGGAATTAAGGATTTTCAGGTATCCGGTATCAAAATCTTCGAGTGCACAGCTCTATTTCGGCAACTCCGATGCGCGGCATTAATAATGACACGTAACGTTTATAGGTACACAGCACGCGCCACGTATTCGAAGATGGTAGGCCGAGATGCGGTGGCCAAGAATAGACTTATCAGCCAGATAAATGTGACAACGAACGAGCGAGAGCTAGCTTTACCTGGGAGCGATCCCATGCGCCCATTATTTCCTTTCCCTATCTACCGCAGATGCATCGCACTTATCAACTCGCCGCTCGCTGCACCACATACCCGCCTCGCATCTGCGCGCACGCGGATTTCGTGCACGTTATCCCCTTCCCTCGTATCTATCGCGGGACATTATCAGAAACGATCGGTCCGCGGCGAAAATAGGTTATCGGCGCGCCTCGAAATTCGATTGCCAATTCCTAAGAGATATTTTTTCATAACGTCCGATAACTGGTTTTTATCGATCGGAAACGCCATCCCTCCCCTCCCAATTTTCGCCCCGTGTTTTCTCATCGATCGTATTAATTATTGAGAATTATTGCAAGTCGGATCTAATTTTGCGAATTTTTCATTCGATCGATCAATTTTTAATCAATCAAAAAACGATTCGTAATTGGAAAATGCATAATGATTCGTAATTGCAATTACGTAATTAGTATGTACAATAACGAGAAATTTATGTTAATAACTAGTTGAGTTAAGTTTTATTCCAATGTATTAGAAAATATCAAGAGAATCAGCTCTAATTATCGATCTTTTCTACCGTTATCGAAGTCATCGACGCCTATTTTCCCCATTTCTAACAAGTTTAACCGAGTTAGTCGGAACTATGCGTCCAGCTATGCATTACCGCCGTTCTTCCCAAGGATCAAAATATCCCCGCAAATTAATCATCGCTGACCACCGCTCGTACATCAACAAGTAATCGCGACACCCACTTTTCGATCATCCTCCAACCGATCATTATACCCACTATTGCAAATTCATAAAAGCATAAACGTGATTGGCACTTCTCCCCTGTTCTATCGTAATTGTTATCGCGGCTAACGATATCCCAACGACTCTGCCCACCCCTCCCTCCCCATCGTTCAATAATTGTTCCAACGAATACCGATATTACACACTACTGTACTAATATTATATATTCGTGGCCTGTTTTAATCCGATTTATTAGCATAATGCGCAGAAGAATAGAGCTCGGGGTTTGCATGTTCGCGATCATCGAAAGGAAATGCGATCACGCGAACGCAGAATTCCCCTGCTAATAAGAGGTCTAGTCTAAATCCGCGAACGTCAAACGCCCCCATAACTCGGGGAGGAAACGATGCTCTATAAAAGCAATGCGGGTAAGATGGGGGATCGCGAATATTCTCGCGTCGCTGTTTCAAAAAGGCATCTTGAACCGCTATCGCGGTGCATAAAGACAGCGAGATAAAAGGAGGATCCTGTGAATGATCGATTTCAAATTTCGACGCGTCGTGTAAATTTCGCGTGGTGGAAATTTATGTTGTTTATCCTGTTAATGGGAGATGTTAACGCGTTTCGTTAAGGTTTACTCGCTTACCTTGATCGTCGCGTGGTGGGATCTTTCATGACCATGACTTCTGTGATGTCCCCATACTTGGTGAAGTACTCCCTTAAGCTCTCTGTAATCATAAAAGAATGATGTTTTAATTTTCAGAAGTCTTTTTTTTTGTAATAAAAGTTTTGCTCGTAGTTTTAATTAATCTAATTTGTTAGGAATGATTAAATAGAATATTGGGTGTTAATATATTCGTGGAACGTCTTTTCTTCTAGAAATTTTGTTTATGACTTAACAAACAGGTTTTAATTATAATAAGCGAAATTATTTGCGTTTTGTGTTTGCTTTTAGAATCGATCGAAATAATGTTCCATGAATATATTGACACATTCTATATAATAGATTCGTTTGTTAACTTTTTCCTCATCATCCTATTAACGAATATAATTAGATAAAGTATTCTTGATAAATTTCGTCGAAGGACGAAATATATTGATTTAATTATTAATTCTTTACATCATTCTCCGAACTTTCATCCTTAAATTAAATCAACATAAAAGTATTTAATTTCCGGCTTAACTTCAGAGTTAACAAATATTAAGATTCGTTAAATATTAAGATTTTTCACGTTCACTATAAAAAAAAATAATTTTCCTACAAACGATTGGAAGGAAGATAAGGACAAATTTCTCGAACGGTTGGTAGGTTGCATATATGATTTATTAGACGGCGTTATCTTGGGGAAAGGGAGGGTCCATTTTCGGAACAGTGGCGCCCCCTGGGTCGAGTCACCAATTACGTAGAACATAATGAAACTACTACCAGACCATTCCGTGAATCATATGATACGAGGAGAATTTACGAGTGGCCGTTTCCTGTCGGTTATCGGCAACACCACGCTCGTTACTTTCAACCCAAAGAATAATTTTAGCAAATCAGTCGCTACGCCGGCTTTTCGTTGAGCCATCGCGCTGCGAATACCCGAGGAACTGAATTTCAACGGTGAATAATCGGGGCTACCTTATCTGCTACCGTTTCTCCCCTCGTTTCGAATCGTACCCCGCCTCGATGTGGGAGTAGAACCTTTTGTGAATCGAACTAGAAACAACGAGGCACGCGAACGGGAACGTTGTACGCCACGGAATGGACAAGTGAATCCTTTGATATCGGATACTACGTGAATCTCTTAACGAAGGAGAGCTCGAACATCATTGCGGTCGAAGGTGGAATTTTAAACGTGAATTCGTGTATTCGTTCGTTCTACGTAGTGGAAAATTTTAACTTTAACCTATATATTAGGTGATGCGAGGATTCTGATCAAATCTCCCCAATCGAAAATGAAGAATTTTAATTTGGTAAAGATTTGCAAATGAATCTTGTTCGAGGAAGTAATATTTAAACGAAATTTTGATAAAGTATAATTATTTTGACGTATTATTATTATTATTATTATATTTATTACATACATTTATTCGACTTAAGCGTATTTCAAAATGATTAATTTTTTATTTGATTATTATTCGTGTGGACGTATTGATTAGTAAAAGCACTCGTAATTCTAATTATCAATACCGTGAAACAATGAGTAGGGTGGTAGGGCGGAGGTTTGTTAACGCTAATTAGAATTATTACATAACAATGTAAGTCGACAGTATCGAGCGTAATCCACGTCATTTGTGAACAAGCTGCGTGCGTCCACAAGAGAGCTTTAGCTTAGCTTAACACCGTAGAAAATTAATTGTGCACACTTGACAAGTTAAGCCGCAACGTGTAATTAAGAAATATCTGATACCAAACTTTTGTAAAATGAACGGGGAAACGGCTCGAAAATTTATCGACTACCGACATAAGGATTCGCTAAGTAGCATAAAAATTGATTAAGCACCCAAAGCTGATAATCGAAGAGAAACGACAAAGAAGAACGACAAATCGTTCTCTGTCTTGCATAATAAATTACGCGCGAACCTTCGTTCAATAAAATTTAATCGAAACTTTCTCTTTTTAAGAAATAAAATAATGACAAGTACAAAATTAATCCTCGTTATATTCAAGAATTCTAGAATTGTTTAAAATCGTGCTTTTCGAATGCTTCCAATTCTCTCTCCTCGAATTTCTCCCTTCCAAAAAAAATAGATTTCAATGTTGAAAATGTGTCTTGATAATTTAACTTTTAAAGAAATTCAAAATTCCAATCATACAACTTTCATACAATCCCCTTAAAACTCGTTGTTACACTCTACTATGAAACGTGTCATGTTCATCCGACGACCGATCAAAATTTTTGCCGCATTAAATTCTAATAAAAACCACAACACAAAACCGCCATCGTTCGCGCGTATTGGATGGACGATGCGGATTGGCCTCGATTGAAATCAAATAAAGGCCAATAATTTATAACAGAATTTAATCAATCCGCGTGTTACCAGTGTTTTCGAACGGTGAGAATCCGCGAATCTATCCCTAGAGTGACGCTAGGGCACTCTCTTGACCTCGTTCGCGCGTATATATCAAAAGGGTGAACTCTGGCCGTAGGCCAACATGGACACGCTCCAAATATATCTTACACCCTATCTAATTATACGCTATTTTATCCAGATCGCTGTGAAGAGCTCGTAATGCTCGGCAGTTACTTGCCTATTCGGTCGCGAACGGTGTTCGGCTTCGATAAATTGCCGATCGGCCATCACGATAGAAGCGGCCAAGAAGCATTATCTTGCATACGTTTCACTTATCTTCCTTAGCCTCTTCGTTTATCTCACGGGTGTTTAACCGTGAATCTCTGAAAGAAATAAAATCGAAATCTCGTCCTCGAAACACGAAAGCTCCTCGAACGGAGCTTTATCTCTTCCTTCCCTTTTATTCGTTCATTTTTTTATTTATTTATCTTTCGGATAGAGTGGAACACTTTTGGAATACAATTAAGATCTAATGAGACCTCCTATTAAGGTAATGTTTTCGGAGGTGTATATCTTGGAAAAGTATTAAATTTCTCGCTCGCTTTTCAGAAACCACTCGAGCCAACCTGTAATGAATTATCGCGGTGTCTTATTAAATTTGATTGTTACATTGAAGAAGAGAGGGAGAGGAAAGGGTGGCGAGTTCGAGACACAGAAGAAACAAAACGGAAAGGAAGCGAGAAAAAGAGAGAGAGAGAGAGAGAGAAAGAGATGAGAGAAAGTGTGAGAGAAGGGGGAGGAAAGTAGAGCGCTTATTGTTTATTCAGTAGATGGCGTTAATCAATGAATTATTGGTGTTCGTAGGTCATTAGCCGGTGAATACCACCTGTTTGGTAACGAGCTGTTCGCATAAATTACATCAACCTGCGGAATTAATTACTGATACTTAATTAGTATTCTCGGAAAATTAAGGCGGGCCCTTCTTTACCAGCGACTAACGGCGGGTAATTTGAACTGTTATTTGTGCGCCACTAATGACGACGTAGAATATCTGGAAACTTTAGCAACGCTTAATCATTTTTTTATGAGTTGGCATGAATATCGAAAGTGTAATAAGTACAAGAAGAAAAAGGAAGTAATATTTCACTAGATAGATATTTCACTTTTCTCGATCTATTTCTATCTACTTTTTTTTTCTTTTTTTTTTTGTATAATAGGAAAATTATTCTTCAATATATTCAAGATTTTTTTATTCCTCTGTCAAAGGTTTTGAAACGATTTCCTTCTCGTTTGAAATATTTGGTTCGTTGAGTTGCGATGCAATTCAACGTAATGTAATAATATTTTAAACTCGAGCGTTTAAAATATTTCATTCCTATGGATTTTCTAATTTATCCCCTTCCGCTGTTTTTGTGTTTAACACATTCTAACCCGTTCATCTCTATCCGTTCCTCGAAACTATGGAAATCGTCGTTAAATCTAAGAGGCCATAGAGCATTCGGTGATGCCACTTTAATTTGTCTCGGTGCGGATTGATGGAAGCAATTACGTCGTTCACGAGGAGACACTTTTAAAACGGTTCTGTGACTTTACGAAAATTTATCGGCATCATTTTCTTAATTGTTGTCCTCAGAAGAAGTTATTTTTCACGCGAGGATTCCCCAACGATGCACTCCTTCTTGGCCTGATCCTATTCCACGCCAATGAATCTGGTGAAAGTGTCATTACGATTTGTTTCCTGTCACGGGTTTCCATTTTTTCAGTGAAATGTAATAATCTCGTCGCACATAGTTATCTATGTTAATCGCATAAATGGGAAAAATTATTCGTTTTAATATTTTCAATCCCCGTTTCGAATTTTAATAAGGTGGCGGTCAATTACGTGGTAATTTGACTTTTTCTTTTTTTTTTTTCTTTCTTGAATTATAAACGGGTTAATTAATCGCATGCCATAACGCAAATTATATCAATCGTCGTGCATTTAGTGCTACGAAACGCGCATTCGAAATGAATTTCAATAACACTTATTAGCAATAAATCACGCATGACAAATGAATTATTGCTTTGTGTCGCGTAATACTATAATCCCTTATACGAAATCGCTCAAACTCGAAATCTATTTAACGTCAATGGCAATTAACAATTTCGAAAATACGACGAAATTTCTAACGCGCTAATCTAGATATTTCGAACATTATTTTCATTTCGATTGAAATTTTAAAAAAGAAACAAATTTCGAAATGAAAAATAATAAATAATTTAAAAATATTTTATCAAACATAAACAACGCGAAAATCATTTAAATCTTCGCCTCTTTAATCTGCGCAGCTTTCATTACAAATCTCGACAGTCAAAACAAATATCAACCTATCTTCACTAAACAAACAGACAAAACCCAAAAGCATTCTATTCTCCACGCGCAACAGAGACAGGTGTGCATCGTTTCTGTTTAACATTCAAGTATAATGTATGCATATCAGTCAACGCATTATCTCGTTCCCCTCAACATCTCCCTCAAAATTATGTACGCTTTCTCCAATAAATTTCATTCCCTAATACCTGCCAAAGTGATATCTTACGAATCGTTCGAGATCGATTCTCCTTCTCTCTCCCTTGGACACATCTTCGAAATTCCTCGCTCTTAAAGACGCGATCGGCTCCGTATCACGTCCAATTAACCTTTCGAATAAAATCCTTTAACCGTCTCTCCGATCTCTGAACATTTGGCTATCGAATGATCCCGCCTCCTTTCACCGATGGTCGATCCACTCGACCCGGCCGTCGGAAGATTAAAGGGGTCCACAAGTGTTCCCGACAAGCGACACGCCATCTAGCGATTGCGCTTCCCTCGCGGTTGACACTTCCTCGCGCGTGATTCGACTCGGATACACGTTAATTCGGTGTGCATTAGCGTCTGACTAATATAAATTGTCGGTGATTAACTCACTATATTGGACGCGCTTGTGTCGACAACGATAGTAAAATAAGTTGAAACGCTTTATGATCCAGATATCTGGTAAGTTTAGTAAAGTTATTATTGACAAATCCAATAGTACGAAACAGTTCTCCTTCCTTCCCTTTCTGTTTATTCATTTTCTCGGATTATGCTTAATAAGTTCCATCTTGGTTTAGAATATTTTTGAATATTGCAACAAGAATCAGAATTTATTTTAACATGAAACAACTTCGTGTTGATCGTCGAATCGAAGATTCTAATAGCTGATTCAAAAAAAAAAAAAAAGAATAAAATAGTTTGGAAATAATTATCCTTCGTCACGAATAAATTTCCCAAGTTTCAACCGAACTGAAATTTCCGTGTAACGGGAGTTCGATTCCACATCAACCGCACACGTCGCCCCGAAACGATCGCGTGCCGGCCTCCCATTTCTCTCGTCACCCAACCACTTTTTCTCTCCTCCCGCTACGATACAGAACAAATTACTTTGGCCGGAAAGTGCCTTTTCCGATCCTTGATTTTCGGCGTGTTCACGGCCCGTATAAAATTATTTAAGCTCCTTCCGTGAGCTCCTTCGCGGGCAAAGGTTGCGCGCCGCGGTTGAAATATTCAGATCCGGTGAAACTGCCGGTGTCTCTCTCTCTCTCTTTCTCTCTCTGTCCTGTGTGGCCGCGATTCAACGTCTCGAGAAATCCCGCGGGAACTCGATCCGTCCCCTCGAATAGATTTCCCTCTCCTCCCATCCATCCCTCCTCCAGGTTGGCGCAGCAGCGACTTTGTTCGCAATCGTTCCCTTATTAAAAAAGCGGGCGCTGCAATTCGGCGAACGACGGCCCCAGGACTTAAGGAAATTACGCGGCGCGGATTTGGATAAGGATAAGTTTAATATTTCACCGGCCGGGGACCTCGCCGTGAGCCGTGCCGCCTCTGGAAGACGTAAGGCCTTCATTTTGAGAGTGCCTCGCTCTGAAATGTGCCAGTGGCGAGTTTTATTTGGATTGCTCTGCCGAGACGAGACGGGACGGGACGAGAGAGAAGTGGTTTGAAAGGTAGGAAGAAGGAATTTTGCGCCGGGAAATATTTCAGACACGGCTCCGTTGGAAAGAGCGGAGATGGATATTTGAAATAATTGATCGAGCGTGCAACGAGCGGCTGAGGATAGAGAAGATTTTGAGCAATCGAAATCGCTGATATCATTTTAAATAAATGCATTTGCGTTCGGTTCGCGACGAGACTTGGATTTTTCACAACACGTAGCGAAAAAGAGATCGAAATTTTTCATCGTCGAAAACTTGGTGAGAGGAAACCACGCCGAGTTATTTTTTTGTTTTATCCCGATAATTCAATCCGTTGCGAAGGCTTATATAAGGCTTCAAAGTGTGCGTAATGCTTAATGTAATGCACAAGTGAGAATGAATGGATTCCGCGGCCTGGTGACCTACATATTTTTCAGATGGAGAGGAGTATCACGTTTTCTTCCCCAGGAATCGTGTCTGTCACTTGTCTGGAATTTGGGATAGGTCAGTGTAACGAGCGAAAGGGATAAAAGAGGGATAAAGAGGGATAAAGAGAAAGATAATAAATGAATAAAAATTACTCTCTTCTTTACGCGATGATATCTCGAGAACCGGAAGTCGTATCGAGATAAATGAAAAGGGCATTTGAAAGGGCAAGTTTTCGCGTTTTTAATGATCTCAGGCTCGTTATTAACTCGAGAAACGTTATTTTCGGAGTTATAGTTTAATTTTATGATTTTATAAAAAGGCTTGATCAAGTTTTAAATTAAATAAATTATGCAAATATATATAATGCGTGCAAAATGTATGTGAATACGAAGAGATATTATTTGCCATTAAAATCCGCAGTTTATTAATTACATGTACATATTTATCTTCGTGATATAATTTTTGGTCTCAACACCGGAATACATACGAATATGCTATTTAACTTTTCAGAGGCACGATAATTATCTTTGATAGACTTTAATCAGTTAATCAGTTTGGCTTTCGTGTGATTTGATTAATAATTTAACAACTGCAATAATAATAATAATAATAATAACATAATAATTCAATTATGTAATTATGAATGACATAATATGTAACGATGTAATTATGACAATTAATGTACGATGAAGTTAATTAGAAGATGAACCAAATTCAACGGAGATACGTTTATCGAAACATTTGTAATTAAACTAGGAAGTGTATACATTTGAATAAACGCGAGGAATACAATTTATCCAACAACTAGTTTTGTACAATTTCTTTCTACGAGGTAACAAATTAGAAACGAGCAAAAATTTCAGTTTTCTATTTCTTTTCTAAGAATCCAATTCGACAATTGAAAATTTCCAGGAAATTTCTCCAAATATTATCAACCTCGAATTAAGAAACATTCCTCGACCATTCATACATACGAAGAAGAGAGCGTTACTTCACGTCTGCTCCACGTACAGATCCTCTCAGTTATCAATTCGTAGGGTGGGGGAGGGGACCTCGAAAAGATTGCCCGGTGAAAGAAATTCAGAATTACCATTCAACCGATAACGTGGTCCCCCGCAATCCTTCAATTCCTTCTTTCCTTCTTTCCTCCTTCCTTCCTTCCTTCCTTCCTTCCTTCCTTCCTCCCTCCCTCCTTTCCTTCCTTCCTTTCTCCGCGTTCTTTTCTGCGTGTTTGGTCGCCTTTGCACCCCAAAAGATCTTTCGTCTCGCATCATAGACCCCGCTACTGCTGGTGAAATCGAGTCCTCGGGAACATATTGGTTGGTACTGTCGAGAAGGAAGCTGCACAGCCTTGACTGTGAGGGGGCGATAGTGAATAGGAGAAAAAGGGAGGACGCCGGGGTGGTGAGTTTCATTCAAATGAGATCCAGGCAAGAGAAGTAATCGGGAGAGAGAGAGAAAGAGAGAGAGAGAGAGGAGAGGGGCAGCACGCAAGAGAGAGGGCAATAGTATAGAGAGACGGCATAGCAACCGGGGAAGGTAAGAAGGAAGGCTGAAGGAAAGAAGGGAGGGATGAAAAAAAAAAAAAAGAAAGAAAGAAAGAAAGAAAAAGAGAGATGGCAAGCGTTGGTCTCCTCGAGTGTTTTTCTATTCAGAGAGGACTCGCATAAAGTTCTATATACCGAGTTCTATCCCATTCTATAGCAGAAACGTGGATACCCTAGGAGTGGTAAGGATAGGTAAAAGGGGGGAGGGGAGGGTTGGTTCTCCCATTCCAGAGCGTCGTTCATTGAAACGAATGGTTTTATCTATCCTCTTTCTCCTCATCCCTTTGTCTCCTCCTCCTCACTCTATCCGCCTATGCTCGCAGTTTCGCGTCGCCTCTTTTTCCCCCTCCCCTCCCTCTTTATCTCCCGCTCTCCTTTAACCACCATTCGCCTTGAACGCCTACGCTCTCCCCGATCTTCCTTCCACCTCCGCCACTCCTCCTCTTCGCAACTCCTCGCGTTCTTCTTCTTCTTCTTCTTCTTCTTTCACGTCTCTCCCGCGAATCCTCCAGGATTACTTATCCTTCGCTAAAGGACGCTCAAGGCTCGACCTAAAGCATCATTTGAATAAACGCGAAGTTACTGCACCGTGTTACGAGCCTCCTCAGACGGGGAGAGAAGAGACGGATAAATAGATATAGGGGAAAGGAGAAGGAGACCACAGCTAGTATTAATGGCTCACAATGTCTCTAGGTCCTCAAAAGGAACTCGTTACTCCGTGTTACAACGGGGGAGAGGAAGATTCTCATGGATAGGGGGAGGAAGGGGATAAAGTTTGTTCGACTGTTTGGATCCTGTGGTGGTTTTCCTATTGAACGAGAATGTTCCCGAGCATAAATCCTGTAAATGGGCAAGTTTGCGTGGAACGAGGCTAGGGATACTCTGTAATGAAGTTTCTCCCGACTTCTTCTTTCAACAATTCTTCAAATCGTAGAAATAAGTACTTCCCTCCGTCCCAAATTTTCGCGAGACAGATAACCAATTTCGAAAGCAGAGGCAGATTACGCGAGGGCGGATCGAACGGAATAACGAAATGCGTGTACAACGAAATCTGAGAATTAGAATCTTTCAAAGTTCAACAAACCCTGGAGCAGCAGTTGGCGGCAGGCATGCGGCAGGCAGTTTCGTCGAGTTGTCCGTGGTGGACGACAGTAATTACCCGACGACACCCGGGTGTCGTGTACACCGAATAAACAAATAAACATTGCCTGCTCGTTGGCCGAGGCGGGAACGCGTACCAGGAGAGTTACACCGCCACCCTATCATCCGTCCATCTCTCGGGCTACATCTCGGGCCGGAGTCGAGTAGGAGAAGAAAGGGAGTCGAGGAAGGTAGCGAGGGGAAAGGTTGGGCGAGAAGCGGTCTCACGTTGCTCTCGTTCGCGTGCCGGTCTATTTTGGCGAATGCACAGCATCCCAAAAGGATAACCACGCTTACACTCTCGCCGGCTTTTACGAGCTGCGCCATTAACGGCGCTGTAAGTATAAACTTAGGATAATCCGGCCACGTCGGATCCCCAAATCTCCTGCCTTGATTGGAATCTTCGAGAGTTTCCCTACGAGATTTTATCTCATTTCGCGTTAAAATCGGAATGAAAGGAACTCTCGATCGAAACGACGATAAATGTATAGGATTATTGGTAATTCTGATCTGAACTTTACTCAAAATAGTGAAAAAAGAATAATAATAATAGTAATTGTAATTATAATTAATTAGTAATTGTAATTACCAGATATTCTGGGAACAACTCGCAAAATATATGGATATCGTTTCTTCGAACGTATGACCGTATTAACGAGCAACATTGGGAGAGGGAGAGGGGAAGGAAAAAAAAAGACAACGCAAGAACATCAAAGAGATCCCTACCAAAAATTCTCCTCGGTGGAGGCGTATCCTCGGTCGGGAGCAGGTCTCCGGCTCCGGATCAAACGGTGCATCGATCACCATCTCTGAAATTCACGTTCAAGAGGAACGAGAGAGCCCAACGACGAGCTGTATTCTCTGCTCAAAGCGAAGGGAGGGGAGGGGGAGAGGGACCCCCGTTGAAGTCGGATCGATGGAATTTAAAATAAAAAAAGAAAAGGGAGGAGGATGGGAGGGGAAAAAAAAAAAAAGAAAAGAAAAAGAGGAGAGGAGGGCCGCTAATATCGGTAATGGGAGAAAATTGCGAGCAACCGGGAAGAAGATAAAAGCATTCGCGTGTGCTTTATGCACCACGGGCTTTTGGTGAACCACGAGCAAGACATATTGGTTAGTCATTTTCCTCGAGGGCCGATCCGTGTACAGGGGCGATACGAGGTGGGCCTACGGGAAGGGAAGACGACGTGGGGAGGGGGGTTGGTTGATTTCGTAGGCGCATATAGCCGCTACCGTAACCGTAGGAGGGATGACAGAACCTGGAGCTTACCTGGCCGCGAGCCAACCCCACTCCCTACGACCTGGTGATAGTGCATAGTCGGTGCATAGTGAGAGTGCATAGTCGGTGCATCGCGGGTACCCGGTCTCTGCCCCTCCACTCGGTCGCAATGGGTGCCCGCATTGCAGCTATGGCCCACCATCCTAATGATGGCAACCACGCAGGTACAAATCTACCCACCCCCTTTAACGCCCTCCCGTTCTGTCTCTCCGTTTCACGATCGTTTTACCTCTCTCTCCCTCTCTCTCTCTCTCTCTCTCTCTCTCTCTCTCTCTCTCTCTCTCTCTCTCTCTCTATCTCCCTTTTCCTCTCTCTTTCTCCCCGACGCTAGTCGCGGGATTTTCTGCTGACACTTCGCCTCGATACCGACACTTCCGCTTTCGCTGATCCAACCTCCCCTCATCCCTGGACTACCCTATCTAGGTGCGCTTTTTCGGCCTGCCCGCAACTTTCACACAGCACACTTCGCCGTTTTATTCAACGTTCGCCATCATCCATACGTACGTCCATACGTTTGTCCATTTATCAGAGCGGTATTCGCGTCTGTTTCGCGGTTAACCCACTTACGACCCATTTCGCTCCTCGCGCGGTGCAAAACGATGATGAATACCGATGATCGAAGCTGGGTTCTGGCACCGAGATACGCGATATTAAACCAAGCCAACCGGTCGCGGTTTGTCATTGATGAGGTTTGTATTAAGTGGTTTCTCGTCTGGAGAGAGAGAGAGAGAGAGAGAGAGAGAGAGAGAGAGAACAGAGAGAGTTGTCCTTTCGAAAATTGTTCGAAGACGCGAGAGATCGAAAAAGAATCCTTTGAATCATTTCCTTCGTAACAAATACTTCTAATCCATCTAAATTCAATTCCGTGAATTTCTGTTTTCGACCAACTGATTGCCGATGGCCGAGGTTAATCCCTGTTCGTAATCGAGACGGCACGATTCCACGCTTCCCGGAGGAAGGAAGACTCTTTGATGGAGGAGGCAAGAAGAGAAGAGGGGGAAGAGGAAAAAAGAAGAAAGAGTGGAGGAAAAACGGAAGCAACGAATGGAAAAGAGGAGGGACGAAAGAAAGGAAGATTTCATTCTTGTTACTCGCGGCGACATCTTTAATTCATCGAATGCGGATTGCGGGCTGAATCCTTGATGAGCTTTATTCCACATCCGCGCGCCCCAACTATTGGATCCGATGAGAGATTCTCATACGATAATACCGTAACGCTAAGCCACTGGTTCCACGTCTCACTTATACGATCCTCTCCGTCTCTCGTTCCTTTCCTCTCGTTCCGCCTCTGCGATCTCTCGCGCGCGTCGACTTAAGAAGCTTCCAACACGGCTCCAGAGCTTTTTCGACTTCTTCCCCACGACCCCTCTCCGTTTCTCCTCGTCCAGCCGGCCGAGGAATGCCCGCTTCCTTCCCCGGCGGCCCGTGGAGCGTGGACGTTCCAACCCTCCCTCGATTCCCTCGATCCTTCCTCGTTTTCTCGCGGGAAATCGCGCGGAAAACTAGCAAGTAAAGATCCTCCGATGCACGTTTCCATCGAGTTTCGAGACACTTTCCGTCTCCATCCCGTGCCACTGGACACTATTAAGGGGCGAAATTGCTCTATCGATGGGAAATCCGACGTTTTATCCCGCCCACGGTGAATAATAGCATTTTCAAGAATCGTTGGAAGACAGAGGACGATGGTGGATTAAAATCTTTGAGAGATCGCCGATATTGCGAGAAACTTGAAATCCTTGGAATCCTTAAAGGGGGTCGATTATCCTCTGGAGATCGAACGACTCGAAGTTTTTTGCGGGATTTAATTTTTCTACCTTGGGAGACGAGGTTGTTTGAGACCGAGAGATTCGACGATCGTGATGAGTTTGATAATAATACGTTGAACGAGTGGAAGATGGGAATGAATAATTGATAATCCCTGATAGATTTTGCAGAAATTTTCGATGACGGTTTGACGATTGCTATTATTTTACCATCGACAGAAGATATTCTTTCGATACTCTTAACTCAATTATTCCGATTATCGAAACACTCTTAGAAGGATAACATTTATTAAATATATACTCTTTTTTGAAAGTTCGAAAATCGATAGAAAATAAGAAACCGCGTCTGAAAATATTTGGACGAACGATAAACGATAAAATTCTATGTTTTATCTCGTATAAAAAAAAAAACGTATCTAAATATTAATAAATACAAATCAAAGGTAAAAAATAATTCAAAAAAAAATTATCGCAATATCCGAAACAAAAATATTTTTCATTTTCGCGTAAAACTCGGCCTCGATATTCCTCGCCCTATTTCATTAATCAATGAAAAACAACGGAGGCCGTAATCAATATTCATAAAATTATTGCATTATTCCTCATCATCGTGCGTACGGTTTTTATTATCGAATCGTATCACGTTCCACCGTAAACAAAGGAGCTCGGCCCGGTTTATTTTATAGAGCCGAGCAATTTAACTCTTTCGCGTGGTCGATTACGGATTAAAATCGGAACAACGGGGAGCGTTCCGTTGATCGAATCCGTCGACAGATAAAAGCACGACAAAAGAACGATCCGAGCCACCCCGAACGAACCGAGGCCGGCAATATTTTTCAATTTATTTGACCGGTCGACAAACTCGCCGTGTAACCCTGTCCACGAAAGAATAAACGAATTATTACAGAACAATGCGATGATTGTCCATGCCGATGAATCGTTTGATTTCGAGATCCACGTGAAACGGCGGACAATGGCGGGCAAGCCGTGAAAAACGTGGCATATTACGTCACGACACGAATTAAAATGCTTCATCGTCGACAGGAATCGTATATTTTGACCGATAATACATGCATAACCGTTGGAGAACAAATCCGCGATTAGACGTGGGTAATCAAATGGGAGGAATGATGAAAGATATGCGTAGATCGAATTTTTCAAATTTTTCAAATTTGACGAAGCGAGAATTTTTCATTAATTGCACGAAAAGGGGAAAATCAAATATTCGCTCTTGGAACTTTACGTAGTGAAGTTGCTTGAAAATTTCTCTGCTCGAAAATTTTTCTGTAATTACTCGAGTCCTTGTGAGAAGCAAAAAAAGAAAAAAATCAATTATTCCTGTATTCTTCCATAATTGCTTGAAATTTCGTGGAAATCAAAAAAGCTCGTGAAATTTTCCCTCGTGACTTCGAATCGAAAGGAAAAACGGGTTGCTCTCGATCGTGAATTTTTCAATAAATATGCTTAAAAATTTATCCAAGTTTAAACGTGTCCCTACGTCTAACAATGCTTAAAACGCACAATAGAAAGGAAGATTGGATCTATCGGAGTTTTTCTCGAACCTGTTCGATCGAGAATTCGTGTCCAGAAAACTCTTCACCAATACACGCGAACGATTTTAACAACATTTTACTACCGAGTATACACCCGATTGTCCAATCTGATCCGTATCGTCGTTACGAATTCGACTATTCGACAGATCAACGAGCGCGTACTCGTGGCGGAGGATTGGCGGCGCGAGGGTGAGCGAGGCCGCGTGGCGCGGAAAATGCGAATAAAAACGAATCGTGCGCCCGGTGAAATCGGATTAAGAAATCGAGCCTGGATATTGCATTTTTGATCGGGTTCTGCCGGTCGAGTGGTCTCCGCGGCGGCTCGTAACAGCCCTGCCTTTCCTATTGGATTGAATTATTAAATTCAATTTTTCGAGTACTGAGAGATTTGAATTATTAAGCCACCCACGGCCTTGGGTGTGGAATCATGCACCCCTTCTTTCCCCTTTCTTCCTCCTCTTTCTCACCGGCCCCCTATTCTTTGCGCTGGTTGGATTAGTATCGTATCGCGACATTGAAAATGAAATCGCGAGGAAAAGGAAGGAAAAGGGAAAGGGAAAAACGAATCCGCGCGAGTACGGTAGCCATCGTTGATTTCGGATGAATTTAAGCGAAAGACACCCGCGTCTCTCTTCCCTTCGATTCTCGGGAGATCTGGTTGGGGGTCGTTCTCTATCGTGCGGTGGAAATCGAAAAACGCTCGACACTCGAACCTGGATATTTCCACGGCCATAATATCGGTGCCGCAGAGATATCCTGCGGAAGTCGTCCGCTACCTATTTCGACGATCATCGAATCCGGTGTGTATCGGCGAAAATCGTCTATTCCCTCCTTTCGATTATACCACCTCTCTACTTATCTTATTTCGATCGTGAATCGCTCCCGAATCTTTTATCGATTTATTGCCCCCGATTTCGCTCCCATTGCGAACGAGAATTAAATAGAAATGGTCAATATTCCTATATTTATTCGATTTATTTGTCTATCTGTCACATCTTTTCGATATATAACAGATTTAACAATTTTCACTCTCGTGGATTAATTATATAAATATCCAAACTTGGAGCTTCTTCCGTCCACCACTTAACAGAAACGAAAATATAAAATTTCGTTAATTTTACTGTTCTTACCTTCCAATTGCGGTACATCGTTACAAAATTCAATTTCTCGTGAATTACATTTCAATGAGGAGCACGGAGGAAGCTCATCAACGTTTCGACAAACACGTATGTACACGCGCGTGTGTACGTCTTCGTATATTGCTCGACATTTCTCTCGGAACACGAGATTCGCGGAGCGTTAATAGGTCGCGCAGACATTCGTGTACCGATATATGGTCGAATTAAAAAAACGAGGTTTTGACGTCACCGATACATTGAATTGAACGAGGCCGAACCGTCAGGGTTAACGGAGGTTAACTCGAGCATCTACGCATTGGATCATTTTTTTTTTTTTTCCTTTTTTTCCCCTCCTCTTCGTCCTCCCCTCCGCCATTCATTGTTCATCCTTAACACCGATATCGGTGATCGTGCGCCTCGAAGGATAGGGAATCGGGATCTGTTGCATCATGTATTTGGTTTGACTGAATCGTAATCCAGAATAGACACGTTCTATTCGTTTCGTTCTTGTTCTTGCTCTTGGTTCGAGCACGCGATAGGATTATCTTGAAATCGGATTTAAATCGGTTTCGAGCGTCTCTCTCGATTTCCTTGGCGATGAAAGCAATGTACAAATATGCAAAACGATGTGGAATCGTTGTATGAATTTTTTTTTTTTTTCTTTTCTAAATTCGTTGAGTCGGGATGGATTGGAATTTGTGTTTTGCAATGCAATGGAAGAATTGCAATGGAAGAATGGAGTGTCTTCTCAATAATATTATTAATTAATTTAGAATTAAAATAGAGATTAAAAAATTGCTATGACAAAGTGTCACGTAGCTAATTGTTATTCGAACGTATTAATGTAGAATTATTAGAATTAAAATTTAAAATAAAATGGATTGATTAATATTTTAACGTCAAAAATATGTTAGTTTTACGTATATTCACGAAATATCTATTCAGATAGGAAAAATTAAACGAAATAACAATATTTCGTTTCCAAATTCGAAGAATTTAATAACATTTAATATAAAATTGATATCAAATATCGAAATTATATAATATTCAATATTCCCTCCCCCTAACGCGAAGATAATCCTCCACGAACTTTTCAAAATTTCTCCAACAAATAATTTTTCAATTAACGGCCCAATTAATTAGTAATCGATCTACCAAAACTGCACGATTCCATTTTCGTGTAACTATAAAAACGAAGCGTCAAATTCGAAATACATACGAGAAACCGATGAAAGTTCGGGATCCATCCCTATTTCCATCCACGCCGATATGAAATTTTCAAGTCAAATTTATCACGGTAATCGCCCGAAGCCTGTCCCCCTCCGCGTTGATTCGAGGGGGTGGAACAATCGTCGACCGTCATCCCACGGTATCCAATATAAATTTCCATTCATGGAATATCCGTCGAACTTGGATTCAATGAATTCGTTGCGAAACGATGAACGTGCTCTTCTGCGTGTGTTCCACCACGATAACGAAAGGGGGTAGTTATAATATTTATTTATTTTTTTTCCAGAACGAATTATAAACATGCGAACGCAAAATTATATTTTCCTTGTTTTTTTTTTTNTTTTTTTTTTTTGTGGACTCGTGGAAATATTTAAACTCATCGAAATTTCCAATCCAATCCATTTCAATAATTATCGATTAGAAGATTTTCGAGTGACATCAAGTGAAATTGAAAATCAATGCGTTCTTCGACAATCTTCTTTCACTCAACATCTTTTGGGCAAAATGTTAAAGAAACTAAGAGATTTTAAGTCATATTGGGATTAAATTTCCACCATCACTACTACTACTATTACTACTATAGCTTCATAAGTGCAAAGTTTGGACAGCTTATCCAAAGTTTACCGCAGTTTTGGTATGAAATTACTCGCTTCGCTGGGTTTAAGAGAGATTCTTCAATGATGAGGATGATTTCTAAGCATATATATATGTTCGTAACAGGGATTCGAAGGCATGACAAATAAACACTGTACTGTCAATGCTACAAAATATCGGTTCGGTGGGTCACATATAATTAGAAACTAAGGGGTATGTAACGTTATTGCATGCCAAACACACTTGTGCCAAACGAGATCTGTTAATATCGATGATAGATTCACGCAGGACTTGCCCTTCTTTATTGGAAGCAAATGTAAATTCTTGACGACGACATTTCTTGAAACACCGAGTTCAATCTCAATAATTCAGAGAGGATCGTTACAAAGAAGATTGGAGTTTAGAACTTAGCTTAGGCGGATTTTCGGAAGAGGATTTGTTTAGAATTATCTACACCTTGGATGAAGATTCTAAATCTCGGATAAACTGAAAATAACGAGTCGGTTACCTTAAACTATACTTTCCATTTTTCCAAGGCTTCAACCAAATATTGATAACAGCATTCCAGATATTTTCACTTTAATTATTCAAAATGAAAAAAAGAAAAAAAGAAAAATCCAACCTAGACATTATAAGAAAAAAAAATCTTCAATAGATATATTTTCATTAATCATTTTCATCTTCCATCTTTAACGATTCATTAAAGATTTATATCGACAATTTACAACAAAAATATTTTGCTGAAACGAATGCTTCATCCCCAAATAATCGTGCAACGGAAGGAAGATATTTAAAGTGATCTCAAGACAATCGTCAACTTGCGTCAAAGTGTTACAAATTGGAGGGACGAGTTTCGAAAATCACAGAAAGGTAAACGATCAACTCGCAAGACTCGTCGACGGTGCGACAAGTCTCACCTTTAAATAATCCATGAGGCTCGAAGCGATTTTGGCAGCGGTAGAATTACGGCCTTTATATATAGCGGGTATCGTTGATTAAGAATCGCGATTAGTATTTATTTCGGTCGTGTTTGGGCTGGATTCCACACCGCTAAACTTGGCGGCCCGGCTTGGTGGCCCGATCCAACCTACTCTATTAGCCCCGATAACCCTTGTACGGTGTAACGGTAAAAGGTTTCTCTGGCCATTGTTCGAATTCGATGTTAGGTTGCCGGGTCACCGGACTGTGGCCAATTTCGAGCCTCGTACCGAGCTCTGTCTCGCGCCCGATGGACACACGAAACAGTAACCTTTTTTTTGGTTCGTGCCCTGTTTACAGTGTTTTTTAACAATTCTCTTGACACACGGATACCGATCATTGAAAAAGTTTTTTCGAAGAAAAGAAAAGAATCGACAGTGATTCGAGAGATGAAGGGATGAAAGGAAAACGATGATGGTATATAGAGGGGGAAAAAAGGAGAAAATTTGATTTTGTTGAGTTATCATAGTAATGGACGAGAATAGAATAATGTCGAAAGGTTTTTTTGACATTTTGCGTTATATCCAACGAAAACGTATTTGTGAAAAATTTCGCGCTTCCATTTTCATTGAAGTGCGGACAACGTATGGCGGATGGATTAAATGGAAATTATCAATCGGTGATAAATCAACGATATAAATAGTTTCGAAAAATTGGTTGCTATAGGTAAAGATAGGAGTGCGAGAATGAGTGATCGAGAAACAAGGACGTGTATCGTGGCAGAAGATTGGAGGAACAAACCGTTTCGGATCATGGATTCCCAATTCGCTGAGCAATTATCGTCATGGAAAACAAAATGTTGGCCTCCAATTAACGTATCGCGTTCATTGGTCCGTTCACTTCCTCATCTACCCTGGTTTTCCGAGCTCGTATTACTTGCGGATGTGTAATCGAACAAAGGAATTGCTTCTCTTAAGTGCACGTAAACCAGCAATAAAGGAAATGAAAATGTGAATTCGAGGGGGATGAAAACGAAAAGGGAGATGGTCAATTAAAATGCGAATAGAGAATCGAGAGAAACTCGAATAATAATACGGGTGAAAAAAAGAAAATTGGTTATAAAATGAACAGAGAATGGGGAAAAAAAGTAAAGTGGAAAAGATTAATTGAAAAGTGAATAAAAATAAATAAATCATAAAAATTTTTTATAGCGAGTTTTTTATAGCGAAGAAAATCGTTGGAAATAAAACTATAGTTAGCTTCAATAGAATTATAATTCATGTATAATATTTTTCATTCAATATTTGCAAATATTTATCTCGATAAGGATGAAATATCGCGTGAAATTAATTCGACAGTATTTTAATCGTGTAATAATACATCACGAAGTTAAAATATTCGTACACGGTTTGTAATTTAATTTAAAAATAATGAAGGCGATAAAAATTTATAGAATTAAACGATGACATAAATTTCTTTCCGAAGATAACGTCGAAACGGTTAGTAATAGCTTGATAAAAGTAAGAAAGTACGTTAAGGCTCGATCCATTAAAAATTGCGACGAATTTTTTCACGAGGCATGAGCATTCTCATCTTCGTTCGAACTACTTGCCTCAATTCAAAACCACTCACTGCGAAATTAAACGCGAATTTTAATCGCGTGATATCAAATTACCACCATTAATCACGACAAACACATAAAAATAACTAAAATATCCCTAAATAAATTTGGAATAAAATCTTTAAATAATTTTGAAATGTATACTATTTTGCTTTGTAAATAAAATGATACAGGTATCGTAATATTTTACCAGAAATAATTTTCAAAATGATGATCTATCTAAATCGCGAAAATATGAAAGTTATAAATCATGGAATCTTTTACAAAAGAAAAAAAAAGCGATAAATATTCACAAACAAAAAACGGGGAGAAAGATATACAATACACGAAAAAACACACGAAGCAAAGGTTTACTTATTTTCTCGCGTAATTTTTCTTCGATCGTTCTCCCATTCGTCTTCCCCTATTCATCCCCGATTAATCGACTGTCGTTGTATTTCTGCCCCCCTCTCCCAGGAGAAAAAGAAAAAAAAAAGGAGGGGGTGGAGAGGAAAAAGAGATGAATCACTAAGTTCGTCTCAATAGCCCCACTTCCAGGTTGTACCGGGCGTGGCATGAAGACGTATGTGAGGCTACCACCACATTCTTCTAGCGGGCCTATTTTGAGCCGTTGCTTCGAGAAACTACACGCCAACCACGTGTCAGAGCGCCATTTGTCATTATTCAGAAGAAACCACTCTGAAAATCTAAATTCTAACTCTATTAGCAGGACAAAGATCACCTCGATCTTAATTTCGAGAATATCTCTTACGTTTAATTCCGTTTATTATCGCCATCCAAACCTCCGTTAAAGATAATATTTTCAAAATATAAATCTGGATAATTGAAAATTTACAAATTTGCAAGAAAAAAATAATCATTCTAATATTTATCCAAAATTTTCCCGTAGAACTCGAGGGCTAGAAAATAATTAACAACGAAAGTTGAAAATCATCCATCATCCAATATTCCTCGGAAAGAAATTAACGAGGATCGATTTTTCCTACGAACTCTTGAAGAGATCGTAGGAATTAAAATCAAATGAAACATCGCGAGCAAAAAAGCGTCTCGCACTCCTTTCCCTTACGTTTTCTTCCCACGCGCCGTTGGGAAGAAATTAACGATGGAAACAGGGGGAAGAGGAAATAGACTCAGTCTTACGCGTTTGCGTACAAGCAAATCTTAATTTCCAACGTATATTTAAACTCCTTAATTCCGGCTTGTTTTTGCGATTCTTTTCCCTCTCCCCCGCCTCGACTCGCGGCCATTTTCCCCCCTTCCTTTTTTCCCCTCTTCTCCTCGCGTTTGCCCGGTTTGGCCCGCGGCGAGCGAGAGACAAACTCCTCCATACGGAAAAGGAAACTTCCGCCCTGCCGGCGGAAATGAAACGTCGAGGCACGGCAACCTCTCCCGGCGTAAACGCCACTGTTCTCCTCTTCCTGCTGGAATTCTGATTGTTCGCCTAAACGTCACTCCACCTTCTCCTCTCCTGATTCCACTCTAGGGCGAGGTAACAACGTCGTTTTTGTTCTATATAATACATATATATATATATACAGATACAAAGAGAAGAAGACATGGCGAATAAATTGAACCGATGTGTATTATCGTTCGCAGGGAGGATGCTTCGAATAAAATTTGGAAGGGCAGTGTAGTAAACGTTCCTGTGATTCGAGAACAAGTTGTTTTCTCCGATTAGGATGTTGATACGTGTGAGCAGACAGAAGTGGATTTTGTAGATTTTTTTTTTTGTTTTTTAGTTTGAAATTTATTGAAATAAATTCAAACGTTTTTTTTTTTTTTTGATTTTCATTTGAATTTCAAAATTTAGCCCTGAGCTAAATTTTAAATTTAAATTCGCAAATCTTAACCTGACTGATATTTTTTTTAAAATTCATAGGTAAAAAAAAAAATAATAATAAATGGTTCCAAATAACATTTAAAATCAACGCGCTTATACGAATGCTCGAGCATTGATTAGAATTCCAATTAATTCCATCCATGATAAAATCGTGTCGTGCGAAAAAAAGGAAAATCATACGAATAATCGTCAAGTTTGAAAACGCGTAGCACGACGATCCGCTAACTTGTTTCCAAGAGGAGAATGCGTCGGTTGCGGAACGAAATTCGATGAAAAGAATTCCTGGCCGCTCGTCTCGCGATTTCCTGGCCACGAGAAAAGAACGGTCAAAGGAAAAAAAAAAAAAGAAAAAGCGGGAAAAGAGAGAGAGAGAGAGAGAGAGAGAGGAATAAAACTTCAAAAAAGCAAAGAGATTCGAGGCATTACTGGAAACGAGGCAGAGAGAAGGAAAGAGGCGGGGAGAAGGGAGAGGGAAAGAGAGGGAAAAAAGGGCAAGAAGCTGCGAAAGCGGAACAGGAGCGACGACTAAAAGCCAGTGCTGGGTAACGTGTATTCAAGAGGTTAATTCTTTCGTCGCGGTTTCGTAGCGGAACGAGGCCGTCGCAAGCTCGACGCCGCAAGTTCGAAAGCTGCAGCCCTCGAATAATGCAACAATCGTGTTCCAGGGACCTGAATCCCGTGTAGGTGGCCTAACCACCGTCCCACCCTGTCCTATGGATATTGTGGAAACACGTGGATGCAGTCAGCATCGTGCAACTTAATGTAACCACCTTTGAGGTAGCTTTGAACGTGGATGGGAGGTCCACTGTTGTCTGTGAACCTCGACAGAGCGGAGATCCTTATATCCCCCCTTCCCCCCTCGCTTGTTCTTCGTTCCTGAGTTTCCGAGCCGTAACCGTAGAGCGTCGATGTTCCCTCGACGTCGACGATCATTTTGCGCCACTTTCTTCGCGTTTCTTTACCTGTTTCGTATATTTCGACTTGACTCACGCGACATTTCAGTTATATATTTATTTCGAGACGAGGTGGATCAAAGCGGATGGATGGTCTTTTCGTACGTTTCGATTTCTTGTATCGATACGATCTTGCGAAAGTATTTCTCGAATGTTGAAGAGAAAGTGGATTGTTACACGTCACGTTTTCTCAGCTGTTCGAATGGAAGAAAGTCGGAAAGTAGTCTGTTTCTATCCTATCTGACCGCTCTTCTTCCCTCGCTGTTTTGTTTCTCGGTGTAGATTTCCTTTTGAATTTTCGTTGGAGATCTCGCGTGAAATATTCGCGCCTAACATTAAGAGGAGTATTCTCTTCCGCGAGAACAAAGTCATTTCAACGTCACGTGGGTGGTTGGATGGAAATGTTTCTCACTGATAAATGAGATTTACCAGGATTCGAAGGACGATAACTCGGTTTTCCTTTTTTTTTTATTTTTTATCCTTCGCGAAATCTTTCCCGCCACTCAAAAACAAAAAACTTCGATAGTATTTTTTAATTTCTCCCGCAGCGTGTCCCGGAAACGAACGAGCCGGGCTCTTCTTGAATTTTCAAGCAGGAGGAAAGTTTTTCGCCGCAAGTTTTTCAAGAAATTGAGTTTCTTTTACGTTTTTCCGCGATACTTCACCGTGCAAGTTTCCGGCAAGAATCCGAATTAATGGCCAAGTTATTAATTCAACGTTCCTTTGCGTATAATATCTTCACGTTCCGCGAAAGAAAAATTGGTCAAACTATATTTTCCTAATGATCGAGATAAATTTTAATCTCATTCTCGGAAAATTAATATCCAAGGGACTTCTTATATATTCGCTCTATAACCCTTAGGAATCGATCCGTACTAATATAAAATTTCCACGAATTTTGATATTCCACGATGTTTAGATATTCAGAGATATTCTGGGATCGATCGAATTCCCCATAGTTTTCCACGCATTCGAGCCGAATGTGGAAAAATCGTCGTGGTTTCCTGGTGGACTTAAGCCAACCGCTGTTTGACCCCAGAGCCAGACAGCTCGCGAAATGCTTCCTCGCGACCTGGCCATATCTCGAACAGCCACCCCTCCACAGTCTTTGGCCGCACAACCCCTCGATTTGCCCACAGTTTTTCCTGGCCGCGAAACCTCAAACGTACAAAGGCGGTAGCGGGAGGATCGGTGAGCGCAGCGCTTTGACTCCGCTATGCGGGCCGCAATTCCACCCTTCTCGACCATCCCTCGCCCTTTTCAGAACGCCACTGTCTGCTTGGAACTCCTATTTTCTTCCGTGTGTATAGAAAATATATATAGCATACAGGAAATTTACGTGTGCGTATATATATATATATATACGAGGCAACGATTCTGGATGGACGGTATTTGGCCCACGGTTGAAAAGTTTTTCCGGTAACTTTTGTACTGATTCACGGTGTAAATCCTAAAAACATCGGCGGAGAGTTGGTGTACGAGTTCTCGAAGCGCTGGACGAACGATGACGTGAATTTATTTCTTTTTTTTTCTTTTTCTTTTGCAAATCAAGTGTGCACACGCTTCTATTCTGATTCTCGCTTCTAGCGACAAAGTTATTTGGTTTGGTCGTGGGATTAAGATAATAATCTATTATTCGATTATTCGATTCTGCTTAGGATTTTTGAATGCGTTAAGATTTCAAAAAGCTTCTTCCGTTTTACGTCTCGACTCGTCCATAATATTCTAATCTCTGATGATTAACAAGATCGATAAAGAAGGAATAAGACGAGTCGCGCGATCCCGCATCTTCTCTTTCAGCCACTTCAGAGACATTTGTTAGACTAATTCGCATCCGTCTCGCGGTAAATCCGTATTCCTCAGCGGAACCGTATCCCCAGAAACAATTTCTCTTCGTGCCACGCGCGTTTACGATCCCCTCGCATCCCGAAATAACTCCGCAAATCGTTCGACGTGACGCACACTTCAACATATATTCGCGCATCCTCCACACAGAGTAAACTCAACCATCCTCCCCTCCGTCCCCTCCTCTTTTCTTTTTTACATTCATACACGGTGTAGTTTACACCGTGGCGTGCATCAGTCACACGCGACAGCGTTGTGACAATCGCGACGAAATAAGAGCAACAGTCGTTGAACTCGTGGTCGTTCGACAAACACGGCGAGCTTCTACTTTCGAAGGGCGCAGGAAGGAAAGAAGGGGTTGAAAAACGAAGATGAGTCGATCGACCGGCGAGCAAAGATAGAGATCGATGCGTGCAACGAAGAAGGGAAAATGGCGCGAATCGGCGGCGTGTGGAAAGAATAAAGGAGGAACGAAGGGGAGAGAGGGAGAGGGAAGAGGAATAAAAGGGTTGACATCGCGCGCGACATTGTGCAAATCGCGAATCCTGTCGCGAATATTCGACTTTTGTTCTTCGAGCACGGAGTGGAAGAATGAAGGGGTGGAAAAACAGGGGAGGGAAGGGTGAAACGAGCGTCGGTCGTGATCCGATTAAATGGCGTTTGATAAATTCGCGCGCGCGGAACGCGTACGAAACGTGTGCATCGATCGGTAGCGTGATAATTAAAACGTTGCCACGACCACCACTCCCATGGACATAACTCTTATTATTCCCTTCGGCCTGGCACGATTTTTATCAGCCTGGATGGAACGAGGGAGCCACGTGGCCGCGTGGAAATCGTTTCCAATGAAACGGGACGCGTTAAAATTTCGGGAGGATCGACGGTGTGTGATCTGTGCGGGAGGAAGATTATGTGGAGCATGCATTGGAGGATCAAGGAATTTTGAGAGGAATCGGGACGTTTTATATCCGAGATGTTTCAAGATTTCCTTTTTTCATATGTCCAGTGACTCGATAATATCTTTTTTCTTCGCGAAATTTTAAGAAAATGAAAGCTCAGATTTTTTGGTGTAATATAATGTAGATGACGTAACACAAATAATTTCGGAAGCAGTTCGATAAATATTGAATATTTATATCGCAGTGTGTATTGTATTAAAAAGCGTAAAACGTTTACACACTGGGATTATATTATTTATCTTGCAATTGAATTTTGTATGTTTGAATTTGTATGTTGAAGAGAAATTTTTAAAAATGATATAAATATTTGTAGAGTATATTGAATAATTGTCGCCAATGTCGCGTAACACGATATAAACACGAACGAATTTCACGAGTATCCGTTCCGCCGAACGAAGTAAGAAAATATAAACATCGGGTTTCGAAGGCATTCACGTACAGTCGAGAGTGGAAAACGAACGAGTGAGCACAATGAATCTCCGTTTAAACATCGGATACCATTTCCAGCGACGATACGGACACAATGTGACGAAGGATTTACGTCGCTTAATTCTTTCAACTTCCAATAATTATTCTCCCCCTCCAAAAGAAGAAATGAAAAAATTCCGCGGGGACAATAGACCATTCTCTCATAATACGCCATTGGCTTTTTTTTATTTAATCCGAAAATATATCACCCTTATTACATCCTCTTTCATAATCCAATCTTTTCCTCCATCGACCGAAACACAGATTGTTCGAAAACCTGTTGTTTTCCAAATTCGACGATAACACAACGATCGACATTTGAACAAAAGTAATCGTCTAAGTAATAAATAAAAGCCAAGAAATGAAGAAAAAGATCCAAGATCTCAAAGATCGATCTCAAAGATCGACGAAGCAACACTTACAAACGGAGGGAGGGGGCAAACTTCGAACGTCTCCTCTTAGACAGACCGCGTTTAAATCATCGTTGACGGAGGCGATTGATTTACAACGCGGTGGGAAAAGAGCGTGGAAATCTTTGACGAAACGGCCGTCGCCGTTTCCGTTCCGGAGTGCAGGAGGATGATTCGAAGCGGGCAATTTGTCCGGGGGAGGGGGAATGATTTACGAGCCCGGGCGGGTGGACGCGCGAGGTGGAAATTAACGGCCGATGGTATCGAATACCGGGTGTCCGGTATTGTTCAACGCGGGATGGAAAACGCGGACGTCGATAGGAATCGCGGTTAAGAAACCGCGTCGTCGCGGTCGGGCTGCGTTAACGACCCACCGCTGGAAACTGAGCGAGTCGTTTGCGGATGAGATAGCGTACACCCCGTAGAAGAGCGTAGCGTAATAACATGTCTGTAAATGATGGACTGGAGGAGAGGAAGTCGGAAGGAAATTATGGCTCTATATCTTTATACACGTGTAATACTTGTTTCATGGTACGTGGAGACTGATACCATAGGCGCGATAGACTGTAAATTTTAGGAGAGACATCGTAACGTGTAATTTCCCTCGAATGAAACCTCGGGTGAGAATTTCATTTCTGATTTCTCCATGTGTCAATCGCGAAAAGAAATATTGAGACGCATTTAGTAAAAAATAAGTAATTGTGATATTTAGGAAATAAAAAAATAAAAAACAAAAGGAAATCGAGGATATCTCGATGCCTCGGCGAAAAATTATTTTTATTCTTCCGGACTTTTATTGCCGACTTCCATCTCCATCCCAATCCAGATCGATTAATCAATATCGGTTGATTACGAATCGGTCCTGTTCTCATTTATCCGTCGAACGGATCAGCGAAGCGATTTCTTCCGGGGGGAGGGAGGAGGAGGAGGAGGAGCAGGAAGGGGGAAAAAAAGGGAATCTCGACTCGAAAGGGGACGAAGGACGGATCCGGAAGACGGATTGGACCAAGGAACAATCGTTCCCCTTCTTAACGACGCGTTCTTCGATTTAACGTATCGGGGTAACGAGTCTAATCCTTCGATTCTCGACCCCTCTCGGACGACACCCTCCGTCGGTTGCGCAAGAAAATGAAAAAAAAAAAAGGAGGGGGAGAGGCTGTCCCTGTCCCTGGAGGTCGGTCCGAATTCATCAGGCAACCTCTAATCTCGATATCATCGATATAACAATGTCATCCGTGGACAATGGAGAGGAGGAGGACGCGGATACCCCTTCGAAACCAGGAACGACCCGCCTATCCTTCATCAAGGATCCTTCTAGGATCGAGGCTCTCCTCGTTGGTGGAAGATTTTTCGACCCGACGAAGAACAGAAAATAGCTCGTGTCCCACCTCGGGTGGTTCCTTTCGAGTGGCGATTGTCTGCTGCGCGCGACCCTTGGAAAAAAAAGGAAAAAGGGGGGGGGGGAAAGAAAAAGGAAAGAAAAAAAGAACCGAGGGCTGCCGGAAGAACCGGGTGGCTTGCTCTTGCGCGCAGCAGCACGTGCCAAGAATACTTGAAAAATTGGATATCCCTCAGTCATCCGCGAGCAGGATGAGTTCGAGAGAAATTTATAAAGGCCTACGTGCCTCTCTACCCGGCTCAGCCACCATGTGATACTTTATGGAGGTGTTTTGTTTCCAACTAAGGGTGGGGTAGCGTGATGGGCCCTAAAGCATCGCTCGCAGTCGCTTTCACAAGACGCGACGTGAATTCGTCGTGACTCTTTCTCCTTCTCTCTTCGTATACATATATANTATATATATCTCTTCGTCTCTCTCTTCTTCGCCTCGTTCTTTCGCTCCGACATCCTCTCCGCCCTGCTATCCTCTTGGTGTGTGCCACGCAACGGGCAAGAGCGACGGGAGTTTATTGCACGTGCAAGATTCTTCCGAGCACCGGAGGTCGCTCGTTTACGTCTCCCCGTGAAAAACAGCGCGCTGCATTCCTCCGGGTGTGCCTGTAAATTAAGTAAGTTCTTTTCCCTTTTTTTTTTTTCCCCGGGCATCCGCCAACGTGGCGCTCTACCCCGGCTCTGGATCCTCTTTCAGGCCTCGTGTAAACACCCGGAAAACGTAATTACGCCGAAATAAGTGTCCCCGGCAATGAGGGGCGAAGTAATCACGCCGTGTCGCCCTTCCCTCGATTCGTCTTGCTCCGTTGGAAGTAGAGATTATGTTCTACTTTTGTCGTGAATCTCTCTGAATGGGGGGAGGGGGAGGACGGAGGGAAGTCGCTGGAAGTCCTTGGAATAACAATAGGAAGGCTTCTTCGCTGACTCTCGTTACGAGTTTTATTTCTGTCTCTGTAATTAAAATTAGCGTCCTACATTCTTTTCTTTTTTCTTTTTTTTTTTTTTCAAATTCAGAATCGATCCACTAATTCTCGTTGTTAATTGAACACATTTTCATCAATGGAATCGTGTCGTCCATGATTCATATCACAGGTTTTCATTTATTTATTTATTTATTTTTTAAATTTAAAAGCTGAAAAAAGGAATTATTATGTATCCAACTCTCCAATTGCATTACGCAATTCAATACGGATATTGCCATTTGTGTGCACAGCTGTTTTGGATTTGCGCTATTTTTTCCCTCGCTCTCACAATTATTTCTATTACGGTGTCGAAAAATCGATACCCGCCACCTTTTCCGAATCGAGTACGGGGTTAAAGGGTTGATCTTAATCGAGAAAGATGATTAAAGAGAGGGATGCCTCGATCGAGTTGGAGTCGATTTAAAGAATAGAACGAACAACGGATTAATTACACCGAATAAACAGACGAAAGGGATCAATGGTATGCTGCTCGCTGGCGAAAATCGGATGAATCTTTCCCCCTCCAACCCCCCGTTTCCTGAAACTGCATTCCTCCCTGCTCGTCCTCCGCTAAGTTTAATACGGGTTATAAATCTCCGGCTCTTTCTCATGTAAATACGAACCTCACCAAGATTCAAACCGGCCCAAACTTCGTTTCGCCGCCCCCTCCTCCCCCCCCTCCCGTCCTTTCTCCTCCGGAATCACCGTCGAATATCGCCCTCCTCCCTCTTCCCTCTCCACCCCACTCCGTCTACATCGCGACCACCACTCACAATTACGCAATTTAACCAAGCATTAAAATGATCCTCAATTCCCCAATCTACTTAACTTCGTTCGTCTACCGCCATCAGACGAAACCCTTCTCCCGTAGATCCGTTTCCCTCCTTCTCCCAGCGAGACTGCTAAATTCCCCCTCCTATCTCGACGTCAACGATGAAAGAGGGAGAAAGAGAGAGAAAGGAACGAATAGAAAGAGAAAGAGAGGGAAGGACGAGTAGAAAGAGAAAGAGAGAGAAAGGAACGAATAGAAAGAGAGAGAGAGAGAGAGAGAGAGAGAAAAGGAGAGAATGAAAGAGAATGTATTGGGTGGAACGAAGAGAAAACGAGACTGTCCATAGAATGAATCTCTTTGATGCAATCTCGGTGTCATTGATTATAACGATGCCATTTTGCACAAAGGGTGGATGTCAGCCGCGACGATCTAGCAACCTCCCCTTCTTCGCCCTTTGCCGAGATAACCGGCGGTTTTATCTGGCTGGGCTCGATCTAGAGCCGCGTTTACGAGACACTTTGCATTGATTTGTGATAACTATAATGCGCAATCGAAAGGAGCAAATAGGAGGGAAGAAGCGTTGGTGAATGGGGGAGGGGGACGGGTTCTTTGGTTGTTTAGGTTTCCCTTTTTCCGAGGGTGGATAGGCAATATAGGCAATAACGTAGAAAGTGAGATAGTCGTGTTTGAGAGAGAGAGAGAGCATTCAAATGGAATGAAATTCTCATATTTTTCTCAAGATCTGCATAGCTCTACGATTATACAGATTTTTTTCCAAGATAAATTCTGCAAAATACAGAAAAATTCTAAGCTGAATAACAGACATCCAATAATTGAAACTATTATTAATTCGTCATATTTTTTACTTATTATCAAAATCACGATATAATGAAAAATATAGTAGAGGAAGGACTACTATCGTCGTGGAATTATAAATAAAACAATTAGAATGTAATAGTAATGAAAAATTCACGAGACAATTTCTATAATATATCTCTTCCGTTCCTCGACTAAGGAAACCAGAGTCCATAGAGAATCGACAAATTCGCCTTCCGTCCCGTTTTTTATTTTCCACCTGCTAGAGCATGACACTTTCCACTCGTGTCTCTCTTGTTTCCGTTGACGAGAACAGTCAAGCCATAAATACACGATGTCTGTGAACCAGAGAGGATCCACACATCTCTCATCTGCTCCACCGAGAAAGAAGACAAAGACGAACGAACGTGCATTCCTCCTAATTTTGCTCAACCGTGAAACGTGTACGTTGGCCGGCTAGCTGAGCGTGCAAAACGTGTGTCATTTCTGTCGTGTCGTTCAACAACTTTGTGCGGGATAAAGAGATCCCCAATTGAAATCTCAAGTATCTCCTTGTTAATTTCCCTGAGAACAAAGGACTATGGACTACAAAATATAGATTTGAAACTTTAAAATTTGTTGATCGTAATTGCTAGAAAAACTAGCTCATTTTTGGCTCATTGTTATTCAACAATTACTCACATATGTCGAACCAGATCTAAGAGATCTAAAGTCTCGAATCTAAAGCCTTCTTCTTTTCAACAATATTCAAATTTCTAACGCTGAAGACGAGTTAAAGAATAATACAACTTATTTAAAATAGAATAAGTATTTCCATCTTACCAACCGTTCTGCAGAACGATTGCTGACCCAAACTCTCGATTATCTCCACATTTGCAGATGTTCCACATCTGTATCCTCGAAATTAGCAACCGCGAAATCCATGCCCGAAACGAAACGGTAGACCGAGCTAGAGGTTCTCTTCCCCGGCGAAGAAAATGAAGATGACGATCGGTTTCGTCGAGACTTTAACCCCTCGGGTCGAGAAACCTGAGGAGCTCGACCCAGTCTCCGGGCTGAAGAATGATGGCAGAATTCGAGGGTAATGAGCCAAGCGAAGGGGCGGGCCGCGTAATTAGAGATCGTCAAACCTTACACTATCCTCGCTGGATTTTAACGAAGAGGCGAGACCGAGTTTGCCCGCGCGAAGAATTCGCGCTTCGTCGGGCATCGCGGATCACCATAAATCCCGGGGGGGTTTGAACGTCGTCATTAAAATACCACGTGTTTCGCGTGCCCGGCGTAATTAATCCCGGATTTGTTCGGTACACGCCTCGCTTCCGGTTGAACGGGCTCTCGAAACCCGGCACAGGGAACGCTTAACGACGCGCGATTTTTCACATAAACCCGGGGAAAAGAGGTTCATCCCCTCCCCCTCCTCCCTCCTCTCCTCCTGTGCTCGCACGTATTCGTCACCATGATTCCTTTCCTGTCTATTGTGTAAAGTGGCGGTTCGAGTAAGGGGATCAAGATGATTGGAGATTATTGTTGAAACGAGAGTTTTCGTATCAGATTGTGATAAAATATATTTCGAGGAATCGTAAAGATCAACTGTTGTTTATAATCCATTGCTGATATTAAGAATATTTTTAAGAAGAGAATATTTTTGGAAGAATTATCTGAGAGAATCCTCAAAAGAGAAAAATATTTATATTTATATAAATTCCGACGGGTATTGTAAATATTTACCTTTCACCAAACGTCCAAACGTATCTCCGTGACGGAGAGAATCTTTAACTTGAATAAAAAAATAGCAATAATAATAGTAAGCAAATGCTCAACATCGTTACAACAAGTTCGTCTTCGTGATTCTTTTTACGGGGACAAGGAAGGTCCATTTCGTTCTTCAATTACACGAGGAGAAGAAAAATGGATAGGACAATTTCACCCTTTTGCGGGAGGAACGAGGGTATAATCAGCCTCGTTCGGTCCAAGATCGGAAAAACAAGGAGTCGGCCACGATGTAACTATGGATTCCCCACGTGGATCGCGGTGAAACGGTCCCGCACGATCAAAGAAACTCTCTCATCGTGCGCGGTTTAACAAGGCATCCGGTTAACGTAATGGTTTTTGCAGCATTCTGCGCTTGGCAGAGCGTGTCCCCGTATCCGCGGCTACTTGTTGACCGTGTTCTTAACCACGCTCGATACCACCGCTCCTCGTGAATTATCGTCTCCCGCTGTACAGGGAGGTCCAGGCTATCTCGCGGATGAATCTGCGGAATTTATTGCCCGTAGCCGCGAATGATACGTAATTGCGACCCCTTACAACGAATGCATCGGCATCTCAGATGTTAGATGCAGAAGATGTTAACATGCACCCGGTGGATCTGTCCCTAAGCTTGATCTTTTTTCGAGTTATTTAATTAACGTACTTTTTGGTGGAAATTTTCTTTCTGAAATCTGAATTTAACAAACGTAAGAAAATCTCTTATTAAAATTAGGAATAATCAATACCAGTTTGATTATCGCACTGACTGGACTGAGCGATCGATATCTCTCAACTCTAATTACGACTCTTTAATTTTTGTATTCTTCATCTTCTTCTTCTTCTTCTTCGTATCGAAGATTGACACTTGTCACGCGTTAATAACGGCGGGATTGTGCAAGTTGTTGCACAGGGGGGATCGTTTCGATACACGGAGAAATTGAGACGTGGAACCGTATCGAAAGATGCTTGGTAATGGTTTGCTAGCTCGTTCGACGGTTTGTCGGGATCCGACGCGTGTTTCAGATAGGATCGGCTTGATTCGGTTTGCTGGCAAACCGCGCGAATACACGGGGATGTTAAACTGATTCGCGCTGGATTGTTGTTAAGCGTCAGGGAGATTTATCGCCGCGGATGAATTAGCTTCGGTTTGTCCGCGATGCCTGAATGCGCGAATCTCGATGAATAGGCCAATTTAAGGATTGCCTCAATGGATCGTTTATTAGATGGAAGTGGTTACACCAGGAGGATGGAATGGAGAATTTTTTCCCTTCTTTTTTCCTTCATTATCATTCCCTCGATTTCCCTTATTGATTGCCGTGTCAACATCAATATCAATACTCGATGATTAATTAAACTCATATTCGAGATTTATATCCGAGTCTCGTTTACGCTTTCTAAATGCGTGGAAAGTAAACGTTTTACTCTTTCGAGCAAAAACGAAACGAATCGAAATGTTTAATCGAAGGAGAAAAAATAACACTTGCCTCTTCTTTCATCCTCTCTTTGCCACGATCGTTTCAACGAATTTGACAAATCTTCTTCTTAAAATTAAGAAACATCCTACTTTCCAATCCTATCTTCGAACTAGAAGTATTTTAAGCGTCCTCAACCAGATAACTCGAGGTCGCCCCGATTAGATCGGTCGATTGCATGCATCAACCGATCGTTCCCGCGAAATAACTCCCGCGGAGCGCTCTCAATTCATCCCCCGCCGTAATTCCGCCTCTCCCCCCATCAATTCCAAGAGTTATTCTAGCAGGCTCGCGCGCTGCTCCCGCTTTATCCCGATCTTCGATCGGGGAGATGGGTTCGGGCAGGTGGGCGCGAAGGGGAGGGGAAAACGGTCGTTAGAACGTTTCTTATCGCGGCGGGCCAGTCGGCGCGCTATCGGCCCGGCTCTCGAGCATAATAAAACCAATTAGGCGTGAGAGAAACGGGGCGCAGCCGAAGGGAGAGACGAACGTGCCGGAAGAAAATCGGGCGAGTGGCGGCGGCGGCGGCGGTGGTGGTGGTGGTGGTGGTGGTGGCGGCGATTGGCGCCATTCCAAATCGATTTAAAAAGAGCGATCTCGTGGTTCCAACGTCCCCGTGCCGCTTATAAATCGCGGCCACCTCTCCTTTCCCGTGCGTTTCCAAGCCCGCGGCGCGAAATCCCCATGGCGGCCCGAGTCATTAACGCGAATCGACCGGTGTAATGACAAGTGGAAAAGAGCCAAAGGAGGGGGGTGGAGGAACGGGGCCAGGGTGTCGGGTGGCGGAACAATTAAACTCGCTTCATAATTTCCACGCTCGGCAGGTTTTAATGAGAAATGCGCGTTCACCGTGTGATGGATCGATCCATCCCCTGTTTCGGTTTCGGTTTCGGTTGAAGCGCCGCGCGATTCCCGCGATCTCGCTCGCACGCGAGACACCGCGCCGATTCCAATTCGGTGGATTGGACACCGTTGAAGAGACGAGGTTACGGCGAGGGTTATATTCGTTCGGATCGAAAAGTTTCGATTATGTATATATATGTGTATGTATATGTGGAGAAGGATTCGCGGGGAGGGGATTTAATGGGAATACGTCCGGTGGACGACTTTGACGAGACGTTTGATTCGAAGCTGGCCGGCGATTCTATTATAACTTCCCTGATTTCTTGTTTTAAGAGAGAATTTTTGCTTTTGTACAAGTAATAATATGTCTTTCTTTATATATATAATAGTTGTCCAACAGGAATGATCGAGATATGAACTAGGCGTGTATTAAAGAGATTGGTTGAATTTTTTGAAATATTGGACGTGTAATATAAAGTAATTATCCGCAGGTAGACGTTGAGTCGAAGAGATTGGTTGGAATTATATTTGGTAATTCACACGTGAAACTAAAGTTGACCACGAAGCTATAAATTTCCCCCTTTTATATATATATATGAATTCTGTTGCTGTCGGTTACGTCTTTCTCTTCTTCTACACCCGTTTATTCTTCAGACCCATTTATGACTGCAATAAAACCTTTTTACTGTGCCCTACACGACCACCATGACAGGGAACAACATTTTAACGACTACAATGCACGTTCGATCGTGTGGTCTCGTTGTTACCGCGAAACAGTATTAGGCACAGATTTCAATAAAATTTTGCGAATAACAAGCCCAGGAAATATTTGTTCCCGAATTCAATTGAACGAGTTTCAAGTGAACGAGATACGAAAACGTTTCATCCACTTTATTTACAAGTAAAATTAAAGATACCAAGAAAAGAATTTTTAACTCTGCTCGTGATACAAAGATTAAAAAATTAACATAACGTCCAAGTTTAAATGGAAATCTATTACGGTGAAAAGAAGTCGGAAGTTTTAAGATTCGGAAGAATTAAAAATCAAGGTGGAGAGAAAGGTCGCAAATTCTGTTCTTTCAAAGGTCAGCTTTGGCGCAAAGTTCATTCATTCACGTACGAATGAAGAAAAGTCAAAAATGAAAAGAAGGAAGGATCGATATATCAATTTTATTCTTCGAATTCAAGACTTGAAATTTTTTTCCATTCCCTCGAATCGATAAACTCGCTTGTTTCCTAAACGATCTCCAGCTAAATCTTTCCGCAAAGAGCCAATTCTCTGAAAAAAATTTCACAGATCACCAAAGAAGAGAAGAAGAGGAAAAAGAAGAAGAAGAACAAGAACAAGAAAGTTTCTAAGTAGCTCTACCCTGTCGCCCGCGCCTCGAGGTTGCGGAGGGAAGCCATTGTTCTGCGAGGGTAATTTACATGGGCATTTTTTGGTTTCTACGCAGCAGCTAGCAACAATGCACGATGGATCGGTCGAACGGGCCAAGCAAAGACGGAAGAAAGCGGTAAAAAAGGGCAGAAAAGACGGACGAGAGGTGAGAGAAGAGGCGAGAGTGGAGAAGAGAGTCGTTGAGAGTTGAAACGAGAGAAAGTCGAGGCGAGCAACGAACCGGCAAACCGGCCAGACAGCTATCCAGACGACCGATTGCTAACCGTGAAGCCATGACGCTCGCGCGAGGCTAAGTTTACTTTGTTGAAAGTTTCGGCGTGTTGCCGATCCAAAGCAATGACGCTTAAATTTGACGCGGTACATTGCCAAAGACGAAGCGGAGACTCCCTTTCCCACATGTCACGGGTTGAAAGAGATGGATTTTTGGCAATCGAGTGCGAGAAAAGTTGCGGAAAGCTGTTGGCGCGCCGCCGCGTGTTAGAATAGAGGGAAGAGTCTGATGACGGTATCGCGTGATATTTGAGAAGTAGGGTCGGCCTAGGGTATGGACGGCTGGGAGAATTGCAGTTGGTGTAATTGCACGGTTCCAACCAACGTATGATGGTAGTAGTTGATGCTATACACTCGTGCAAAAATTTTAACGGGTCAGAGACGAGTTATGATTAGTTTGCAGTTGTTGATATCACGATTTTCAATCTGAGTTTTTATCACGAGGAGGAAGATTTTTAATTTTTTAACTTTATATATTACCAGAAATCGCGTAGAACGATGAATCGAAATCCTAAATCAAATCCATTCGAATATTTCTATCGGTAGTTCGACTAGAAACTCTTCGTCCTGAATTCAACCGATCCAGGTAGCGAACGCCAAAGTACCAAAACCAAAGCGGGAGCGTTCTCCTTTATCCCGCGCATACCGTGCTAAACGAAGCCACCGGGAAGCGGAGGAATCGCGGTTCTATTTACAGCCCCTCGACCGCTATATCACGCGCATCCATTCCATTCCGTGATCGTTACTCGCGGCAACGAGCCTTGGCCGGCGATAAACCGTGGAGAGTCGCGCGAACGATCGCAGCAACGATTCAGCAACGGGGTTAGAACAGGGGAGGTTCGTCACAACGACCGCCAGAGTCACCGCCAGCACGACCATCGTCGTCGTCGGTTTCGATGCAAATCCGGAAACCGCGCTTCCCATTTCCATGACGCGTGGATGGATGGATGGATGGATGGATGGATGGATGGTCGAGGAGGGGAGAGAAAGATAGACTCGCTTTCACGAGTCCCAGGCCGCACAGTTTTCCAGTGTGCACACAGAGGCGAGGCGTGCGCGCGAGGCAAACACGCGAACACGCGGCGGCGCTCAAGCTCACAGGAGAAATGGATCCAGCTCGGTACGCGAGCAACACGGCAATAAACTTTATTGCGGGAATGCATTAGATCGAATACGTTGCACACCTCTCCGCGTGTGGAGGGGGAGGTTAAAGGAGAGGGGTGGAGCCTCGGTTCCAGAGCTCAATAAACCCGGCTGAGTACACTCGGCAAGTTAACGTAACCTTCCCCTCCCTCCCCTGCTACCCTCGTTTCTGATCAGAGCCGAGACACGCCAGGCCGCGTGTCTTGCGGCAATCCCACTTTTACATGCCTTCCACCTCTTCCACCCCCTACGTCCCTTTTTGTCCCCTCGTCGCTTCTTTAAGCTAACGGAACCCTCCTTTTCCTCCTCCTCCTCCTCCTCCTCCTCCTCCCCTTCCTCTTTCCTTGCATCGCTGCAGGATATGGAGGGACAAGCCCCGTTATCTGGCACCGACGCTGCTGACTTCGGTGTCCTCGACCACCACGGGGGACGAAGAAGACGTGCGCGACGCTGTTTCTGCACGAACACTCGAGGAAAGACCCGGCGGATACGTGTCGGGAACGTTGAATTGGATCGAATTCGCGATGGCCAGTTCTTTTCCTCTTTTTATCTTTCTTTTTTCTTTAAATACGCGTTGTTTAAGAAGCGTTGTTTGGAAAATGATGGCAGTTAAGGAGGAGAATTTTTTTCATCGAGAAAGAAATAATAAATAAATATTATCAAATTGGATGTATCAAGAGGAATAAATATATATTTGTAAGTTTGAAGTGTTGATTCTGTAAGATTAGAATAGAAAAAATATTGGTCGAGTATTATACAATGACATCGTATAGAATTCCAATAAAATTTGTTACAGGCTATTTCAAGACTACTTATCGCGATTCTTTGTTGAGAGAAAGTAAGAAAGATTGTTTCGATCGTTTAAAAACTTGATTCACGGTATCATTTTTTCCATTTTCTGGTCGCACGAGTATATATCACGGGGGAAAGATAAGTTTTACGCGATTCCTTCGTAAAATCGAAGGGACATTTTCGTCGGAAGGAACGATTTCCCTTTGCAGAGAGGGTAATAACTACGTCTGTGAATTCCTCTTGTAAGGAAGACCGATATCTTATTGGATATCGATTCTACCAAATTTTATCACGCGCTTGGATTTCTAAAGAGCAGCCCTTTGCAACAAATTCCTCTCCATTCCTCTCGGAAAATTTGCCGAGAGGAGATTATCCATCGACGATCACGGAAAAAAAAAAAAATTACAAATTATTCCATTATTATTCTTCTCTTTAACGTTTCAAAAAAATTATCTTGGCAAGGATAAAAACAGATCATCGTTCCCCCTTTCGTTACCCATCCTCCATCTTCTTTCTTTCGAAAGAACCATCATAAATTATCTCTCGCAACTATCCGCCTACCGGAAATACGTGGCGTTATTCATCGAAAAAAAAAGAAAAAAAAAAGAAAAAAGAAAAAGAAAAAGAAAAAAAGAATCTACGCGATGCACGGATCATGGAACGAGTGGAACAGATATCGAGTGGAACTTTATCGCCGGGTGAAGGATGGAATTCGTGGATGGGGGTGGCGGCAAAGCAAAAGGGGGATGGGAATAAAAGAATGAGGTGGAGATGGAGAGCCATGGTGGAAGGGTGTTCCCGGTATTGGGGTAGGTGTAGGTAGGTGTACTATGTCGGGGCATAATAGAATAGATAGCGGATAGGCGGGAAGCCAGGCCCGGCGGTGCTTCGGGAATACTTTACCGGGCGTATAAACGCTATTTATGGCTGCATAAAGCAGCGATAGGGGATATATAATACAGTCACACACCGACGGGGGCCCTCTCGGTGCTTCATTCTCTCCAGGTCGCGGTGTATCTACCGTGTATCTGCACAGAACGATCGACAACACGTTCCACCTTCTATCCCCGCCACTTTCCACCCCGCGCCGCCTCTACTCTGCATTGATTTGCATGAGATTTCAACCAGGGTTCCTTCTTATAAATCTACCACCATCCTACCACGCTGTTGGAGGAAAAGAAACGAATCGACTCGCTCTCTTCTCTCTTTCTATCTGTATGTATATATATATATATACGTATATCCCTTTTATCCCTTCTCTTTCGTTTCGATTCGAGTTTCCCGTCTTTCTTTCGCAAAACGATCCAACGATGCGTCGTTATTTCTCTTTTAACCGGCGAAAATCCGTTTCCCGAGGAGGAAAGGAAAGGATACGGAGGGCAAATCGGCCGATTTAATTTTTCGTCCCACTGAAGAAGCTTCCTGTAGCCTCGATACAGGTAGCGTGCAGCGTGGTATATCCTTCGCTGTCCCGATCTCGATCAATCGAGATGTGTTTCGCTGCTACGAGTTTTACGATCGATTTCTTTCGAGTCGATTCCGCTGCAACGCGAGTCGTTACCCTTTAACCGGCGCGAACGAGCTCGACGTGGTACGACGACAAAGGAGGGTTAACGGGATTGCAGGGAGGGAGAATTCTTCGGGGAAGCACGAGGGATTTTTATGCTCTGTCTGTGGGGGGGAAAAAAAAATTTTAAAGGCCGAATGCGAGAAGAAATTTTCAGAAAGTTGTTTCGAGCATTTTATCCTTCGATCGAACGAACGAGAGAATGAAAGTTAACGGAAGAAGAAATTTTTTCCAGATGTTAAATACTTCTCAAGATTCTATTTAGACGATAATATTAAAAGAAGGAATCAACTTCCTATTTTATTTTTTAGCATTCAAATTTGTTTGCATGAGCAACAATTATACGATGCAAAAAATCGATGGCGGAAAACGGATTATAATACGGGATGACGGAGACTTTCTCCGTGCAAGTGGGGTTCCGGTGGAGGAAGTTTAATTCTGACCGGGGCCAGTTCCGCGTTAACAGAGGCGAGGCGGAAACGAATGAGGGAGTTTAAGTTCGGCACGCGAATGCGGCTCTCATCAATCTATCTTCCCGAGCCAGCGTCTGACAGTCGTTTCGAATGCATTTAAACTCTCTCTCTCTCTCTCTCTCTGCTCGAAAGCTCACCCTCCGTCTCGAGCCTATCCGCAAGAGGTCTGGCCCTCTATATAACCCTTGGAACGTTACCTCGCCTCGATCCTCCTCCTTACATGACGAAATAAACCCGAACTCGAGGAAATTACTCCGTCCTCCTCCATCCTGTATCCAGAGATAGACGGCTGCCCGGATGATTTGTCGAAAAATTTTTCTCCAGCCGGCTGTCTCCGGTTGAAATTGAGTGGGATTTATTAAGACGAAATTACGTTGATCGTGTATAGAACGGTGGGCGGGGACAGTGACTTTGAAAGAAGACGCGAGATCTTAACGAGGGTATAACTTTTTCCTGTTCCTTTTTTTTTTTGTCCGTTAATCTTCTTTGAAATGAACTACAAGGTTTGCTACAAGGTTGCTCGATTTTGCGCAAGTGCAATGTATAATTGGATACGCTGATTAACTTCTCTTCTACTCGAACGATGGCAGAATTAAAAATATTTTTCTTTTCCAGATTATATAAATATCAATGGATATAAAAATTGAATATAAAGAGAACCGATCCCTTCTTTAAGACATTTATTATTATTATCGTAATTTAAGATCTCTATTGTTTTCCATTATTTTATTTCTTCGACCTATCAATCCATTCGACACAATTCCACGCCCACTTCTACCCAAGCATGATCGAATAAATGGACGTAACGAGAGAGCAGGCTTGCCGATGGAAAAATTCCAAACCACACACACATACACATACACATATACACCCCTCCCTCCCTTCTTTCACCCCAATTCTTTCGTTTCTTCCCGCCATATTATTAATCGTTATTTCGCGCAGTGTCTCGATCACAAAGGATACATCCAATAATACACGCATATAACGAATCATCCTCTTTCCATCCCATTCCATCCCATTCCATCCCATTCCATCCACACTTGCAATCGCGTCGAGATTCGTATCGATCCGAAAATCGAGGTACGAGTCGGGCACAATTCGATTCGAGCAAGATTCGAAGCGTTCGCGTCGATTAAAGTCTCACCCCTAATTATTTCCGACACGGGATCATTGGTAGACGATTTCGAGCCGAAGGTTTCAAGGCGGTTTCCTCCGTTTCTCGCCTCCGCCTCGCTTCGCCTCGTCTCGACTCAATACGGATTCAACGGCATTATAATACCTAATTAGCCGCTCGCGAGGCTGCGAGCATTAGTAGACGATTCAGGGACTAGTTTCTCGTCGACGACGGCAAACTTCCACTGGAAGAGCCGGGTCGTTGGCGAATTAATTATTTCGCGTCATGCCTCGTACCGCCGCGATGTTTATAGACACTTAGATGCCGTCTTAGAACCCTCCCCCAACGAACCCTCTCTCCACGTTCACTGATGCGCCACTTTCAGCGCATTCCCTTCCTCTCTCGGGATCTCTCTAGCCATTTCGCGTCGCCCTCCCTCCCTCTCACTTTGTCACTCTGTTCGGTTTAATTTTATTTCGCAACGCTTACAGGCGAGTTAAACAGGCATCCGAGATTCGCCCCGATCCCTTGATGCTCGTTTTATTGAGAAATCTGCTAAGTCAATCGCGGAGAAACGGGAGAATAGTTTCCTTTCATATTCTCCCATACAAGAATTTTGCAATGTTGAACGATGGAAAAAGTGAATTATTACGAAAAATAGTTCGTTTTCAAAATAAAGGATTATGTGATTAGATTTCGTTTTACATGTATTCTATTTTTTGGATTTGGATTTTTCGATAGGGATGATAGATAAAGGGGAAAAAAAATAGGAATTTTCGAGATATTATTCGACGTCTATTCTAGAGATTGATTAGATTCTTTTTCAAGTAGACTTTTTTTCTTGTAATGGAAACTTTTTCTTGTAATGGAACTTTTTTGATAGATGGAATAATTAAGAAAATTGATCGTAATGTGGATGTTTGATGCGATATTGTGGGAAAGAATTTCTGTTGCGTGTAATTGAATTTAATTACCATGAAGAATTATAGTTAAAACCAGTTCGACTCGACCGAAGAGTTCATCAATCTTGATTATGTCTTTATAATACTCGTGCTATATTTCGTAATAATAATAAAGTCCTGGGAATTGTGATGAAGATTAATCTGGTATGCAACAACGTGCTTCCTGAATATTCAGCGAGTTTGATAAATATTTGTACCCCGTTCTCTTTTCTTTTTCCCCCCCCTTTTTCTTTTTCGCATTAAATAATTATTCCGTATTTCTAAAATTTACATACGTACAATACGTGAGACTCGTTCCAAATGTGTTTCGTTATCGTTGCTTACCTGGAACAGAAAGAAATAGAATTATATACTACAAATCATAAAATTATCTTCTTTTATATTACGTCAAAATTAAATTAACTAATTTCAAACAATTGATTAATTCCACATAATTTCTAACGTATTCATAATTCATTTTTTAATCATTTCAAATTTTTCAATAATCTATACCATATATCAAAAAAATTATTTCATTTATTATTGATCAATACTCTTCTATCTTTCGTTAAAATATTTTTTTCTTCCTTCGAAATACTCTGATAGAATACGTAGGAAAGATCGAAAAATTTATCAAAAAAAGGATAAATAATTGTGCTATCAAAACCACCAACGACAAAATAACAAATAACGAGAAATTCCTCTCCTTCTCCCTCCCACCCCTTCGTCTCGAGGGGATATAATAAAATCGCGCACGAATCGATATCCACTCTCGCGTGATCCACAGGGTTCACCATGAGGGAATAAAAGAATGGGGGGCTCCCGTAATTTCCTTTGCACAGTTTAATCGCGGTTCCGAAGCCACCGAGCTGAATCCAGCGGAAGCTCCAGAGCTCGCACTCTTAAGGACGTTTTAATCTCGGCGGCCACTTAAAAACTCGTCGCATAGATCGCGCCCCCTATCTCGACGGGTGGATCGGCGTATTCTAGGAGCGAGAATAAAACTTCTATGAAATTTAATAAGTTCCAACGTGGCCGGGTCGTAAGTTTGCGCCGCGCGACGGAAACAAGCGGAGCCGAGCTGGTTCCTCGCTAAATTTAGGGACGTCCCTTTGCATCCGTGCTCGCCCCAATTTATCTAGTTTACAGAACCTATTAAATCGGGAGCAAGATTACTTCCCCTTCTCCCCTCACCGTCCTTAGTAAACTTTTAAGTCGTAAATTTTTATCCATATAAACGATCAGTTGAGTTTTCGTTATTGATATAAACTTTTTCTTTTTGTCGAAACAATTTTGTTGAAAAATTGAAAATGTTTCGATTTATTTTATCTTTCGATTTACATTTGCGAAAATTAATTACCAGTTATAAATTTTATTGGGCAAGAAAGTTAAAAATAAGTTATACCATTTAATTTGTGATAATGTTATTTTATCGTACTAATTTGTAGTTCTATGACACGGGAATGTATAATGGGATGGTATTCTCCGTATTTCAATTCATGTTGTTTTAATTCGATATTGCTCTTGAAATTTCATCCACGATATTAGTGCTGGAGAGGGCCATTTATATTCAAATTATCAGGTATCAAATAGGAATTAAAAACCTGGCGATTCTTCCACCTAATTCTCGCCGAAAATTCGAGAAAAGAATATCGAGCAGGAATAAATAAGCATAAGTGTGGTGGACAAATTCGTGGACGAATAAAAGTATATAAAGTATTTCGCGGACGTGCTAATGGAAAAAGGTTGCGAGTATTAGGGAACTTCCATTACGTGAAGTTGGCGTTGGCACGTTTCAGTACTTTGGCGAATACCTTAGTGAAGGATGTGGCGAAGTTTAAACACATCTGATGCAAGAAGCCCGCGAACACAGGAAGCAGTTAGCCGAGAATTAAGATAGTTGTTCGAGGACTCTTGTTTTTTAATAATAAATTTCCTTGGTACACGTCGAACTACGCCCACTCGCTCTCGAGAGTGAGACTTGTCCATCCATTATTTTTTTTATCCTTTTTTTTTTCTTTCTCAAACCATGTTTCCGTTCCTCACAATGAAGAAAGAACGTTTCAGGGAATCTTCCTCCAAAGATTCTTCTCCTCCCCTTGATGATTTCGTTTGATGAATTCGTATTCGAGCGATGAATAATCGTTTGATTGAAAAAAAAAAGAAAAAGAGAAATCGAAAAATTACGAATATTTCGCGAGAAGAAATTGTACGTGCTCGGTCGAATAGGCCGACTAATCCGGCGAGCGAGGGGTGAAAAGGATATTTAACGACGTCAAAAATTATATTTACCCGGAAGAGAGGAGAGCGGCGGGAGAGGAGGATGAAATTAAAATGGAATTCCAGCTTTTATGTTTACTCGTAAAACAAGAACTTTTTAAAGGTTAAGAGATTTTTCTGCGCTTGACGAGCTGAAATAACGAACTAAATGGCGCTATAGTAATTTCACGGGCGCTACTTTTTTCGGTAAACGTACCCGTTGTGCTTATTAAACGGATGGTAAAGCGAGTTATTTAATGTACATAATCCTTAAATCTTCTGTTTAGCATATTTTTTGCCGCTTCCTCGTAACAAGTATCTCATTATTCAAATATAACACGCGTCCTATGTTTTGTATCTATATATATATACACACCAAAAAACAATTCAAAACAATCTTTCAAGAAGATACAAAACTTCCTTCGTTCCAACTCGAACACATTTAATAATTACTTTCCTTTTTCTTCTTTAATTTTATATTTCACGAGTCCACGATCCTTTATAACCCCCCTCCCCAAAAAAATTTCTCTCACGACCAAATCGACAATCAAACTCGACAAATTTCTAAACCATTTCCATCGATATTCCTCCTCCTCCTCCTCCTCCTCCTTCTCGTCCAACACGAATAACCACGCGTAACCACGTTTAAAATTCCATTCCAATACTAGCCATCATTTTTTCCAAACGGTTGAAAATTCCAAACGTCAAACCCGTTGATCCCTTCTACTCCCTCCGATCGATTTCAATAAGGATCCGGAAGTTGCTTCTCTCTCCCCTCCATCCCCTTCCTCCACAATTCGGGATCGCGTGGCAAAGTGATCGCACGGTGTAAACTCGACCGCATGGCCGGCCATCCCGCGGAAACAGAATCTAATCCCGCGAACGCGCGTGACCGGAATCGCGAGCCGATCATCACATCCCCAAGGGGCCGCCGCCGCCACGAGCTGATTTCTCCCCTTGTCTCCTTTCCCCCCTCCTTAATCGTTTCGACCCCCGTCGCGTACAACGCTCAACCCCACTTCAACCCCATTCCCGGGCTTTTCCATCCCCTTTTCCAAACGCCGACCTCTTTATTTCCATCGTTTCCAACGATGGCAAACGAGCGGCGAATCCTCGCTCGTTATTAATCGGCCGCCGACTATTGCCATCAACGACAGCCCCAAGACATTTGTATTCCGTGCGGAGTGGAATAGGCGGAGGGGAATAAGCGCGGGACGAGTTTTCGATTGTTGTTGATTGGGTCGGTGTGAATATTTCGAATATTTCGATGGGGGGGAGGGAGAGGGGGCTCGATAGGGGAGAGAAGATTTTAGAATGGTTAATGATAGTTAATGGTTGTTTTCTTTTTCTCAGCTATAATGGGTATAATTATCCATAGATAAGAATTATAATTTTTGCACTTTTTTTAGGAAGTTTTATTTTATTTGTATTTTAACGCCAGGAAGATTAAGATCTTGGTAATTTTAACTTTTTAGAAAATGTAAATGGCAAATATAGTATAGTAAATCTTTGCTTTGATATCTCGTTATTGGAAAGGGAGTCTGAAATAATCATAATTCATAATAAACTCTTGAAAAGAATAGTAATTTATAAGATAAACATATGAAATTAATTTTTATTTTAATTATTTGTTGTTTAATTATATTGATGTTATAAATTCTATCTTTGACAGATAAAGTAACGACTCCTTAATTATTAATCGGTCACCAATTGCTGTTTTCGACAACGATCCAAAGAGAAATTTGTATTTCGATTGGAGAATGGAACGAGAATCTAGTAGGGACGAGTCTTGATGCTAGATTAATTCGAACATTTTGACAAGTTCGGGGGAGAGGAATTTCTCGGCCAGCTTTAATATCGCCTCCTTTAATTCTTGATTGTTTGAAGGAAACACAGGCGCAGGTGCGCGGCTCGATCATTTCGGTCTCGAAGGATCCGAGGGGGAATTATAATCAGAAACCGGTCGTGGCAAGAAATAAGGGATTGTCGACCTGATTTCTCGAAGTCGATATATACGTTGAATCAACGGATCAACCGTGTATACCGAAGAAAATTGATGAAGCTTTTATCGATTACACCTCGAACGGCCTCGAAATGAGGTGTCACGATTCCGAATTGTATCTTATTTGCCCTCATGATGGAGTAGCGTTTTAAACGATTTCGTTTAATTTTTTGATATTGGGCGGACGATCGAAGAATGAAATTTTGTCAATAAAATTATAAATTTATGATAATTTCATATAAATCGAAACTTGACAAAAAAAACTTGTTAAACTTGAAAAATATACGTCTTTATCGAATTCTCTTTCTCTTGGGATCTTCGCAACGTCGCTAAAAACTTCAAGAGCGATAAAAATAATAACTTTTGTACAGAGAAATGCAACTCGTCGTCGAGTTTTTCTTGCCTATTAAAGGAATTGTTTATCTTCCATCGTTTCTAGATACGTTCCAGATACAGAGCAATATGAAGAGTGGAAAATCCAATTTACCAGTTACGAATCACCAAATAATACGATTGTACAGGATCCCTGTCCAAGAAAGGGGAAGAAAAACGTTCGATTCGATGCGCGCAAATCGCATTAAATAAAGAAGCAAGAAAGGTGTAGGGGAAGGGAGCAAGAAAGGTCGTGATCGAAATTCGGTATTCGAGGCACGAATGCCGAAAATAAAGCATACGTTCTTGAAACAAGATCAAAAGGAGAGCGGTCAGAAAATTTCTAACGTGTCCAGACCATCAAATTTTCGTCTGGATATACATCGAGACACCCAAGAGGTCGTTCGTTTCTTGGCTCTGGACCAATCGTCACGTCGTGCCGTCCGAATCGCGATAAGGTTTCTGGCTATGTGGCGCGTCCCGGGGCCTTTAAACGTCCTGCGAGGTTATTCTGGACGTCACTCGTCACTTCCGGGAGACGGCGACAAACAAGGTACACCTGTCAGCAACGTAATTGCCCCTTTCTTTGCTTCTTTGTAACTCTAGGATTATATTGTGACCCCTAATGCGCTTCGCGATTTAGCTGTTTAAACGAGCTAGAACACGGTATAGTATATCCCATTTAACGAGTATTTTACATTGTGCGAGGCTCTAATTAACCGTTTGCAAAGTGTAGCGTGTCCGACAGTTGATGCCCTCCCTTGTATTTATGGCGGGATTAGAGGATAATTTATCGTAAATGGGGAGGGGGGGGGATTAAATAATAATTTGGAAAACAAAATTAAAATGTTAAATGAATTAAAAAAAGAAAAAGAAAAAATTCGATAGAACACTCGATTTAACGAAACTTGAACTACGTGAAAGAAGTGGTTGATCCAACGAGAGACAAAAAGTCAATGGGATTGTTTAAACTTTGCGAGGAATACGAAGATAGGATGGATGGCATAACGTCGAGAATAATGGAATAATTCATTAAATCCAATAATCAAACTTAGATCAACTTTTCCTTAATTGTTAACGATGAATGTTGAAATCGAATCCCTCCTCCTCCCTGTCCACCGTGTCGATTCAATCCACGCGATGGAATCGAGAAATACGCGAAAGTTGAAAGTGAAGTTTGAAAAATTCCGATGGAATTCCTTTACGTAACGTGTCAAGCCGGAACGGAACGGGGTTAACACGAAAATTTTGCAATCCTCTTTTCTTTCACGCCAACACGTTTTTGCATTCTAATAAGCGGGACGATCTAATTGCCTAGGACCCCGAGGTTGTAACGCACGAAACCCCCAACGGTTCGCTTAATATACGAATTCCAGCTTGATTTATCGATGGCCTCTGCCGTACGGGTATTCTAAGTGGCGTAGAGAGGTACTCCACTTTATTACACGACGACTGAGGAGAGAGACCGCTATTTAAGACAGTCGAATGTAAGAAGAGTTCGTAAATCTCGTTTAAATGGCCCCAACGTACAGGGAGGGAGCAGGTGAAATATTAAAAGTTGTACATTAAGTAGATTTACACGTGGCGATATTCGGCCCCTTTTCTCAATGGGATTAAATATCGAGCGAATTGCGCTTTAATGCCCGCCTCTAATGAATATACCTGACCACGCGATATTTATCACGTATCTCTAGACCGGTTAATGTGGAAGCACGCCAAATTGGAAACATCTTGCGTCACTGCAATTTCGTGAACGTTCCTACGCTTTTAATTGAACCTTGACGACCGCGTTCAGAAAGTTAGAAACGCTCTATAAAACGGTTTATTAACGGTGCTATAGAGATACTTATTCGAGAATTAGAGAGACACTTAAATGGAGGATGTCCAAGTGTCTTCTATAATAACGATCAAATTATTTTTATTATATAGAAGAGGTGTTCATAGAAAATTGTTATTTCGTTGTTTTAACTTAAAAATTATACCTTCTAATTTTAATTAAATTTCGCAAAAATCGTGTTAATATTTCCTAAACAAAATCAGACACAGGGGACAAAGAAACATCTTCTCTTCTGACAAATCCTGCTTCACGATAAACTTTGAACTTTAAAAAAGAAATATCACTTTCCTCGAAGCAGCTCATAAAAAAAATTTTCCCCCATAAAATGAAACGAAACAATTTGTCCCTCGCCCAAGAAGCATGCACGGAAGCATGCTCTCATTGACGGTTAATCTTCCATCTCTTGTCCACGCGCATCGACACGTACAACCCGTCGTATTCGTAACCGATACGTAATTTTCGTTTAACGATTGACATTAACGCGGTCGTAACCGGTCCCTCTCCCCCTTCCCCCCTTATCACAGGATCATTAAACAAGTATCGTGGACGATAATTCCTTCGATCCATAAGCGTTCTCCGTTCGGTCAAGCGTGGTAGTTTTACGGTCTTTTTCATAACCGTGGAGAGATCCATAAACTAAACTCAACTTTACATTTCCACACACGCGGCTAAGCATCCGTCCATTGTGCTAATGCGAACTAAATATTTCCATTACCAACGTTAATGCCTCTCTCCGCTCGGTTACACCTGTGCACGTGCCACGTCTCCGCTCTTGTCTTGAAATATTGCCCGACGGCAAGACACAATAAATTCTATTTCATTTCCGTTCGCCGCAATTTGCGCCGGAAACAGTTTAAAGCGATGGATTTCACGCGTGGGAAAGAAAAAAAAAAGGAAAGGAATGGAAAGGAAAGGAAAGGAAAGAAAAGAGCAATAGGAGAGGACGTGGACGCACACGAAGCGCGAAGAAATGAACGCGACAACGCGCTTGATTTACGAGTTGCTAGATGTTGGATTTCCTTTTTTTTTTTTTTTGTTTTTGTTTTTTGCTGAGAGGATACGAGTGATTTGCGTCGAGGAACGTTAACTTCGCGTGATAAGAAGTTTCGATTAGAGGTAAAGACGCAGGGGGAGAGGTTGATGTTTGTTTCGTTCGTGAAGGGGGAATTAAATATCGTGAGAGATTAGGAAATTTAACAAATAGGAAATAGGTCTTAAATTTTAGTATAGGTAATAATAATAGGAAACGGTAGGAAAATGCACTAATAATTTTCAATAAATTTAACGTAAAAATAATCCTTGTAAATATTGTATTTCGATTAAAGAAGTAGGGATAAATTTCTTTCTAAATTTTGAAGAATATTGTTATGCTGATATTTTATTTGTTTTTTTCTTTTTATATTTTCCCAAGTTTTATGAAATATAATGCCTTTCTTCTATTCAGGTACTTTTGATATCTCAACATTGGCAAATAATCAAAAGTTACTAATTATTATCATTATAATAACAATAACAATAATAATTATATTCCTTTTTATATATTGTTTTGTAAAAAAACTGTTTAAAAAGTCGCGTATTAAAATTATACAAGACTTGCAAGAGTTATAAAATTTCCAAACCAAGAGAGCCATCTTATTGGATCTCGAACGAAATTTACGAATTTCGATAACAATGGCCGATTCTTGAACGAAATTCTCGAACGTAACCGTATAGACAAGGACGGCCCTTATCGGCGCGATCCACTTCTGCCCCCGTCTTCTTAACAGGATCTTTTGCTCGGCTTCTTCTTTCGAATCGAGTCGAGAGCTCGGCCGATTAAAAGCGAGCCACGGTTTCAATTAACGAAAGACAGTGGGCCGGCGTTAATCCGGGAACAATCGGTCCTCGGGTTGGCGATTAGGTGGGTGGCGGAGATCGGCCGGCCGCGAACTTTGAATTAATTAAATTCCCGTAATTTCGTATCTGCTTTCCGCACACGTGCCCCCGAACCCGGAAGTTCGATCGTGGAAAATATCGAACCGCACCCACCAAGCTGGGAATGAAGCCGTATCGGGTCACGACGAGATTGAGTCACCCTTGAGGAAAGAATTCCACTTTTTCTCATCGAAGGAAAGCATTCTCGTTTCCTTCTTCTTCTTTTTTTTTTTTTTTATTTGCATGGGAAATGGTTGTTGAGATTTCAAAAATACAACCTTTGTTTTTTCATCGATCGAGGAGTTAAGCATCGAGGAATCTTTTCGTAAAGTTTAAACCAGGTAATTAATATTAGAAGATTTGGGTATGTTTGATTTATTTTTAAGAATACAGATTATTCTTTTATATCATTATGAGTCGGTAATAAAATAAATCGATCATTTCGAAAGAATATGGAGAATATTTATTTCCATGAAAATGGGACATCTGATATTATATTAATTATATTGAATGATGAAATGTAAATATAATCCATCTCGAAGATGAAGCGATAGAGAAAAAGAAATAAATGAATAAAGAGAAATTTTGTTTGTTTTCAAGCCGAAAATCGGGGGGGAGGAGGGACCAACCGATGACTCGAATAAATCGAACAATTTCGAAAAAAATTTCGAACGATCGAATCGAAATATTCGGCGACAATTAAGCGGAAATGGAGATTTGAATAATTTCACTCGATAGCTGGGATTAAAGAATGATCATCGAACTGAAGGGAGGGGGGACGAATCGCTCGTCGCCCGCGTAATATTCGATTTACGGACTGTCGATGGAAAACGTTTTTCAATGAGCGTTTTCGCGAATCCCCGCCCGTTTCCCTGACATTTGTCAACCCCTCCGTTCCTCGTTCCTCCTTGTCGTCGGACGGTTTCGAAATTGCCGCGACGAAATCGATTGCTACCGCGAGATATAATTCCGGTATCCCTGGTTGATATACTTCTGATATACTTCGATCATTTTAATCAGAATGAAAAGTCAGAAGAGAGAGCAAAAAAAAGGGGGGAGAACGTATTTGAAAGTTATAACTTTCGTAATTTTTTTAATATTTTCTGTTTTATTATTTAATATTGAGAATTTAAAACGGTAACTGTTGGATTCGTTTCATCCCTTAAATGTGATGTTTTAAACTATTCTTAAAGGCTTATAAATATTACCTTTTATTTTCGAGTAATAATAAATGACACTTTCTTTCTAATAATGAACTATTGACATTAATAATATCAATAAATTAGCCTCTATTAAAATAAGTTTAAAGTTTTATAATTGTAGATTAAAAATAAACTGCATTATAGGTAATAATCCTTTTTATTTTTTTATATCAACTCTTCAATAATATAATTTATTAGAACTCTTTGTTATTTCACAAGAAAACAACAATTCGTTAAAATTAAACTAGAGTTTACTGAAAATCGATCACAAATTAACAAGCATCCATGGCAATTTTCAAAGCATTATTTCCTCTCCCATTATATTACATGCACGTGGATGTCACATCGGAAACACGGATGGTCGCCGTGCACGTTTATACGACATGGCATGCGCAATTTATTTTTTCACGTGGCTTGACATGTGCCTCACCTCGTGTGTACGCATCCGCGTCTTAATTTACGTAAATAACGTGGCCGTGTACGCTCTTATACGCCCCCTCCGAGGAGAGGATTGCGCATCGTCGCGGATAATTTAGCCCCGCGGATGTTATTCCCCCGCGAGCCTGAGTTTTATTACCTCCGCAGAAATTACACGGTTTCCAGAACCATCCTCTTCCTTCGCCCGACAAAAATTCCACCCTTACGTGCCTTCTCCTGTCGTAATCCGTCACCATCGTTCGATGCGACGTTCCCGACTCCTTTAACACCGAGACACGTTAATATCGCGTGACAAAGCTCCATCCCTCTTCTTCAATTTTATTGATACGGCGATTTGAATTTAAGGGCGGAATAAATGGAGAATAAAATCTGGAACGATTGCCGATTCGATTTTCAACGAATAAAAATGTGAATTGTAGTTCAATACGATTTGAAAATATTTTTTTCCATCTATATACGGTTATTTATAACATTATTCGTTTCATTATTTAAATAAACGATTAAATTCATCATATATCGATCACATTACTTCAAGTTATATTGAAATTATATCGAAAGTCACAGATTTAACTTCAGATCTTTCGTATTTTTTGGAAAAAATACGAGGAGAAAATAAAAAAATTTTGTCACCAAAAATCACTCAGTGAATAGAGAAAACTGTGATATTGAAATCGCTTTTTGTTTTATCCCGATATCTCGATTGGTTGCGGAGATACAAGGATTCAAAACGACGCGTAATAAGCGCAGAAATTATGAATGGGCCCGCGACCTACACTTTTTTCCTGGAAACGCGTACTACGCTCTTCCAGGAATCGCGTCTGTCGCTTGTCTGGACTTTGAGATAGGTCAGTGAGAGAAGGCGCGAGCGAGAGGTCCGAGTAAGAGACAAGGACGGAGACAGTAAACGCTTAAAAATTACCTTTTTCTTTACACGACGATATCTCGGGAACCGGAAGTCGTATCGAGATAAATGAAAAAGCATTTTAAAGGGGAAGGTTCCGCGCTTCTAACGATCCTTCATTCATTAACCGGAAGTTACTATCTTCGGAGTTATAGCGATTCAAACTTTTCCTAATTTTAATACGATTTAATCGAGTTTTAAGATAACTTCTACGCGATGAAAAAGTTCTTTCGGTTGAAGTATTTAATACGTATTTTTCCCCATTCGTCGTTCTAAAAAGGTTATCGCGTCAAGTATTCGTGTTTCGCGTGTTTCCTATTCTGACGTGGAGGATTTTTCTTCACGGCTACCTCAATTCTGCGAATTTGTTACATTTCTTTTAAAGGAAGTTTCGGGGCGCAGGTACATTCCACGGGACACTCAGACAGTGGAAAAATCACTCGGTCGGATACAAGGAAAAAACAAAATCTACCGTGTATTTTGTTATTTGCAGTTGCTTTCAATCTAGGCCGGGTAAAAAGTTTTAGAATTTGTCAACGACGTTAGGGTGCTTTTCCCCTGGAAAAGAAATGTTTCCTCGTGAAATATATTATTCGGATTAAAAGTAAGTGGCGATGCATCGTTTTTCATCCCTTACTGGTGAGAATGCTGCTGCGTTAAAATAAAAATTGTGATTTTTCGTTACATTTTTATTTGTGTAAATGTATATATATCGTTCCATCCATTCAAAATTTAAACTTGAACTTTGACTTTAAAAATGAATGTTTTAAATTAAAGTTTTAAAAGATAAATTCTTTTATCCTGAAAAACGTGAAACATTCTTTTCAATCGAAAACAAATATCTCGTTCCATTATTTACAGAATTATCCTTTTATAATTTTTTATGAATCACTTTATCCTTCATATATTTCGCGTTAAATCATCTTAAGAGAATTTTTATTATATTAATACCCACACAAAAATAGATATCGAGAGAGAACTGACTAAGAAGAATCTGTCGACAACTACACCAATTAATTAACTCATCCCCTTAAGAATTAAAATATCCATGCTCGAATTTCCATTGGCGTCTCCATCTACTCCTCTCGTAACAAAGTCTAATTTTACTACAATTCTCCCAAAGTAAATTCTCAACCAGCATATTCACAGAATCCATATTGCCGAGTATTCGTAGTATTTCGTAATTGTATCTATTCTACATTGAAATATATCACATTATAAAAATAGATATATATATATATTTTTATAATAATTTTCAAACATACAACAGATACAATATCTCGAGAATAAATATATAATGAAATAAATATACACAAATTACAAATATCCACAAACTTCAAATTACTTTCAAAATTTTTTTCGATTCACCAAAGGATCCTCCAACTCGAAGGACACTACGCGCAGCTGATGTCACGTAGTGAACACATCCCATCCACGAACCGGGCAACGGTAATTCCATCAACCAAGAAGTACACCCAAGCCCTCGATTCTCGGGTCTGGATCCAAAGCGATCCTCTCTCGCCATTCTTGAGTTATAAATAGCGGAATATCTAAGAGACACATAGGGTGTCGTGTGTGAGCGAGGATGAATATAACGGATAAAAGAAGAGGGGATAAAGTAAGGAGAGACAGAATGAAGTAACCGGGCCACCTGACCACGTCGCTCATCTCATTGAGATCCTCATAACAGCTGCACCGTCGGTCAATGGGGAGATCACCCCGCGGATCGGCCAATTGTGTCCCTGGTTTAAATTAGCCGAGCCAATGGCGGCCGTGCGCCGCTTCAACCGTGGACCAACCGTGCTTCGCGAAATTGTCAGAGGAACTGTGGCCGGGCCACGCTTGGTAAATTCATTGGAATCGCGACTGGATCCAACTATAGTACGTACCCGCCTAACGATGCCCCCCCTCCCCTCCCCGATCTGGTTCACCGCTTCGAATGGACCGCTCTAAAACGCGCGCGAGAGCGCGGTCTGCGAGGGAATTTTATGAGGACCCAACCGTTCCCGAATGGGAAATTGCCACGAGGAGGAGGAGTGAGGAGGAGGAGGAGGAGGAGGAGATTGCGAACGGTGGACCGTGGAAAATAGAACGGGGGATGAAAGATAAATTTGAAAAAGAAAGATCATTTTTTTTCTTTTATCTCTTTGTTACCTTCTCTCTCTCTCTCTCTCTCTCTCTCTCTCTCTCTCTCTCTCTCTCTCTTTCTCCTTTTCGAGAATGGTTTAGTGATTCGTTCGGGGATCGGAATGAAAGTAGAGTGGTTTTGAGAGTGGATTAGAGTTGATACGATAGGATATGGGTTAAAATGGTTTTTTGCGAAACCGAGTACGATTTCTTTCTGTGGGATGATTTTTTTCTTTTTTCTTTTTTTTTTTTTTTTTTTTCTTCTCCCATTGACTATTGGATCTAACGATACGCAGGTTTATTGGGAGTCAAAGGGTTTGGAAAAGTTTTTTGAGAACGAATGTTTTTTTTATCGCGAATGTCTCGATCGAAAATTATAGTCATCTTTAATTACAACTTTACATAAACCCGGGAAAACATTAATAATCGTTTCAATCGATACTCCACGTACTCAGGATTGCCAAAATCCATGTCAGACAGGTAGAATAGAATTACAGAACCTGTCCAAGGACCGTTTAGAGCGGTTCTGAATGGTACATCAACGCAGCGAAACGCGACGGAAGCGTAACGAACGGTTGCAACGGTGTTGTATAAATGCAGCGTTGCTAATGTTAAATCGTCAGCCAGGTAATTACATGCAAATAGCGGCGGCCACTGTTTAAACACCGGCCATGCCTGCAGTCCACCGTCGATCTTCTCGTTCCGACCGACCGCCGAAACGCGCTTTTAAAACCACCCTTCTCTCGTGTTCCTCCCCCACTCGATAGGGCTCATTTTTTTAAATAAATACGAGCCTTTCATCGCGGAACGGCATTAACGGTAAATTGGTGTCCAATGTCTCTCTTTATCTCTCTCTCTCTCTCTCTCTCTGTGTTTCTCTTTTCGCGTCACGAAGAATCGAGAGTCGTTAATTTTTGATAAATTTTAATTCGATTTCGCCCTCTCCCTTCTCCTATAAACTGTGTTGTACAATGGATACGTTAATAATATCGGCTCCGTATATAATTTGGGCAAAGCGTCGTCGTGGAAACTCTATTATACCCGCGCTATACCATTATCCCAATAACCCGTTGTATGAATATTTTGCAGGAAGTAAGGATTTTTGCCGTGTATCCGGGTTGACTTTGAAGGTAGAAACGTTTCGAGATGAGGTCGATACGAAGGGGTAGGGGAAGGGGTAGTTGGTTATGTAGGGTAGCGTGTATGGATGTAATATCGAGGATGTAAAATTGGTAAAAATAGTGATTGTATGGATTTTTTCCGCGAAATGGAATAGTTTATCGCGCTTTTATTCGCGTGTTTTATTATTATAGGGTAAATTTTAGGAATTGAAAAAGAAATTTAAATCTTGTTATCGCGATTGAATCGATTGATTTTTTTTTTTCATTGGAGCTGGTTTTTGGTTTTCGCGAATTGATAAAAATTCCACGGATTTATTACTGTTATTCTATTGCGTGTATCGTTTGTACATATCGATGGAATAAAAGTTGATTAATAGACAAGAGATGTAGTAGATGCGGGCGTTTAACCGCGATTCATTAACTGAAAAATTCATTTCATGCTGGCGCATGGAAAATGGAATATTAAATCACGTGGATGGTATCGTATGATTTTTCATTAACCCATCCTTCTCCCACGAATCGGTGAAGATTAATTCGTGGAAACGTTTCGCTATCTGTTACAGTGATAGGCAATTAAAAAGTATCTATATATCATATGTTCCATATATTACATCGAATACATGGTATGAAATTTGATTAATGTACAACCAAGATTCGATCTATCGATTGAAAAAAATTAATTAACCCTTATCTCACTTCGCGTCGCTATCAAATATTCCAGATTTCACGATATTCATATTCATCGATCCAAAATATATATATATATATATTCTTCACGTAGCGTAGCGTTTCTTTTGTTTCTCGATCCTCCACGAATCTTATTAATTAAAGAGTGACGCTTTATATTACACGCGAAGGAAAAAATAAAATATCCACAAAAATTTATTCATACACGGCGCTTAAATCCTTTTTCACCGCGTATAATCTTCAATTAAACAGGCTCAGTTTGTTTCAACCGAAACGTTTCGAAACTTAATTATAATTATATATATATATCCATGATTATATCCACGATTCACGAGCACGAATTTTTCTCATTTCTCTCCCCTTCCCCCCATCCTGCGTTCTTCGCAACGTTTCCCATAAAACTTTCGCGAAAATAAACATTCGCCGTGGAAAGCGCGAGACAGCCAATTAAATTCGTTCAGAATTACGTAGCACGGCCGAGAATTATGCATCGGTCAGAATATTCATCTCTTTATCCGAACCGGGCCGGCCAACAAAGCGACACGGTAAAACGAATCGCGGCGTGTAATAACGCGCCATAAATCTGACCCGGGGACCGGGACAATGGAGGGACAGAGAGAAAAATGCGAATGATACAAAGAACGCGATGCGGCGATGGTTAAACAGGGCTGACGGAGAGAGATGGAGCGAGGGGTGGGTGGATGGGTGGAGAGAAACAACGAGTCGTGAAAGGAAGGAAAATCGCGATCATGCGTAGGTTTCTTTCAACGGGGCGATGATGTTCTTCCGTGATTTGACTTCTTTTTTTTTTTTTTAAAGAGACTAATAAGCATTGTCTGTGATTTTTCTAATTTATATTAGACGGATGATAGAATAATTTATGGACACTTGGCTGCGTCTCGATAAAAATGAATATAACGGGGTGTATATACGCATTATTCATCCGATTCAAACGGAACAATTTATTTTTCTTTGTTTCTAATTCTCTCTTTTGAACATAATTGTTATGATTTCTCTTCGAAATTGAGGAGAAAGTAACAACGATAGGAAAATAGGGAGATGAGAGGAATTTTTGTAGCCAGTGAAATGTTTAAAAGGAATAATTGAATTTTTTTGTAGTAGAAAGAAAAAAAATTCTTTTTCATTCAATCCAATTTCTTTTGAAAACTAGATTAAAACCGGACTAAAAGAAATAAATTTTTGAAAGCTATCTTTGAAAGCTTCCATCCATTTAATATGAATTTCAAAATGTAGAAAGATTCGCGTTAAATAATTTTATTTTATTTTATTCCTTTTTTTTTTTTCAAGCTTCGCAAATTTTATATCGAAATCATCGACTATAAGCTCTTTATTAATTTCTCGCTTGATAATATAATTTTCTCTCTCTTTTTGTTTTATTTTTTTTTTTATTACTACACTACATAATATTTATCAAATCATTTTGGTGATCATAGTGATTAAACTAATTTAAATACAGTATTTCACATTTACACTAATTACAATACCACCACCAGAATATAAAACTCTCTTTCCCCTCAATTAATCTCAAACAATCCAACCAAATCTATTGCATAGGTAATTTCAAACTTTTTAACTTTTCATTATAAATTTTATTATTACCTTTACCTTTTCTTCAACGCGATTATAACACAATCATACGTACGAACGATCAATATTCCATCAATCTTTCCTTTCCCCTCTCTTTCTTCCCCTCAAGATAAAAAAGCCCCACTCAAGATGGATTCGAATCGTCACGACGATCACGCTCGCTCCCCAATTACTTCCGCAAACCAACAACCCCTCCCCTCTCTCCCGACAAAACTTCTTCGCGGCCTCGTTTCAAAAATCCAGAGGAGGAACAGAGGAGAAAACATCCAAAAACATCCCCGACCGAAAAGCTGGCAAGGGTAGGCAGCGGCGCGCCATAAGCGGAATAGAGCCATCCACGGGCGGGCAAATAGCGGGAATTTATAGGAGCGTTAGCATCGCCGCGGGGTGAACGCGATATTGGCAGCGCGGGGAGGGGTGGACTACCGCGTTGCGGCCAGCTACGGTAAATAAATGGACAATATCATCGCTGTCGTAAAAATAATTGCCGGCCAAGCGCACGGCCACCACCGATTATTGCTGGTCGCGGCAATTAGTCGTCGCGAGTTGATGCGCCCCGACTAACACTTTATTGCCGCTTACTGCGGATTTTTGCCGCCAGGAATCAGCGCGACCATCCCCCCACGTTCCGCCTCTTATGCGCTCTTATGCGGCCGCGTTATTGCAACGTTGTTTCAACTGTGATCCCGCATTCCCGGTTTGATCCAGTTGGCCGAAATCGAGAGGAGGACGAGACTTCGAAAGAAAGTCAGAAAAATTTGTATGTTCTTTGCTCGACACGAATTTTCAATTTTGAGCAGAAAGTAATTTCAAAATTGAATAATCACAGCAAAAGAGTAATTGAAAATTAAAATTACATGAATCTCGCAAAGATTATTTTACAGATATATTCCAATGATAATTAAATTTTTATTCTAATGATTTTTTATCACGGTTTCAGGAAACCACGTGCAAGGTATCATGTCAGAGTTTAACGGTCGAATTTCGGTTTGGGGATCCAGAAGCAGAATTTCGTCGGGACAAAGCGGGATGGGCCGTATGATAGGCGCAGATCAAACGGCGTTCCAAAGTTATCGGGAACGCGGTGCAAGATCCGGCGAAGCGTGTCGGTGGTGAGAAACCGAGTTCACACGGGCCACCGTTAACGTTGGACAAAGGACAGAGGATAATGGACAATGGTCAGTATAGTTTACTCCAGGTGAATTAAGCTCGTGCCAGGCGTGCCAAGTCTCGCCGCAATTCGCCTTCGGTCGCCTCCCCAAGATCAGGTGGAAATTGAACGCGCATCATTGGCCTTGATGCTTGCCTACCTTAAATCGATGATTATTCATCTCGAAAAATAAAATTTTATCTATGCGCCAAATATATATACTGAACGAAAGTGTGATTTGGAACGATAGCGAATAATCATTCGTGACAATATTTAAAAAAAATATAATGAACTTAATATTTCGCTGTGATATTGAATATCGAGAGCGATAATAAGTTTTTTACGTTTCCCTTCTCAACAAGATTTTTATGGATCTTCCGAGGAATTATAAAGGTATAATTCGTTGGTGAAAATTACGAAAGTGTTTGATGAAGTTCCACTTTTTATAAAAGTGATTTAACAGGAATAATTTCATTTACTTGGTAAAGTAAATTTATAAAATTTTAACGAAGAAAACGTTGATTCTGTAACTAAGCTTGTAATAATTGATCAAGACGAAATTCGAAAAAGAAAATTAATGGCATGAGAAGGAAGTTTCTCTAATAATTTTACGATACTATTTATTCACGTGTTCTTCGACACGAGAACATTTTTTTTTTTTTCCATTTCCTCGTTGATTCACGAAAAGGATTAAATCGTCTCCCCTTATAAGAAATATAAAGAAATTCTCATAAAAATGGTCAAATAAATAAAAAAAATTATCGAATCAGGATGAAAGCAACGTTTTAAATTTACGAGAAAGAAGGGACGCTCGTAGCAAAGATACAAGTGGCCGTAATTCGAGTTAAAGTGGAAGTCGCATGCGTACAAGTCGAGTCAGCGATTCCCCTGTGAAAAATTACAACGTAAGGGAAATAACGACGTAGATAGTATGGATAGCGTGAAGTATGGGGACACGGAATGGGGGAGATATAATGGGTTAAGTTTCATCGTCGTGCATCGACGAATTTCCGGGTCGAGCTAGCGCTAACGCGGTGCTTCCAAGGGAGTACCACAGGCTCTTCTTGGGTAACCAAGTTAAGTTGTTAATTTTCACGTGCATGCTTCACGCTCGGCTTGAATTTCTTATGTGGCCTTGACACAACGCGTTCCTTCTTCCAACATGGAAGAACTTTATTACGCGTTCGTATCGTTAAATCTTCTATTGTTTTTAATTAAAAAACTTTGGTAAAAGTAAATTTTATAAATTTCGAAATAAATATAGGATTCGTTTCCATTTTCCAAAGGGAAAAAGAATTAATACAACGATATAAAGTAAAATGCAACGTCGAATTCCTATTTTGCCTCGTTCCGGATCATCGCGTGTAAAATTCACGCATTCGTGGTTTCGTTCCTTTCCTTGTCTCGCGATCGATGCCGTTTAAAATTTAACCCAATATTTCTACAGAATTCTAACCTAGTAAACCGCCAATTCTCATGTCCAAATTCCAACCTTTCGAATCACGAAACCCCGTGCGAAAAGAAAAAAAAAAACACGTTCATTTTCTCATCGATGCGCGAAGGGTCAAACATCAAAGGTTTCCTTCTCCTCTGAAAAGAAGAATCCAATTCTACCTTTCGAAAGGGCATTGAGAAACATCGAATAAAGCGATCCGCCAATTCTAAATCGAGGCTCAAAGGCAACTAACTTCAGAACCATCGAATTTGGTTCCCCGATCCGTGGTACCGTATCTTTTTAATCGCGTCAGATATAGAAAGAGAGAGAGAGAGAGAAAGAGAGAGAAAGAGAAAGAGAGAGAGAGATGATCGAGGAACGATCAGCACGGAGTCAGATAGCCGCGTTTCAACGAAGCGAAACAGGTTTTCCCCATCCATCCTTCTCTCTCTCCCTCCTCCCCTTTATTCATCCTCCATCTCTCTTCTACACGCACGCACGAACGCACGCGTGTCCTCGTCGCGCCGTCTTTTTTCTCCATCCCTCCCTCCCTCATCCTGCCGTCGTCTCGTTCTACCGTTTTATCATGTTGTCAGCACGGTGGGCGGCTATTACGTCCAAGTTATGGCCAATATTTGTCACGTCTTATCGCCTGCTCGCATCTTAAGCACGGAGAATTAAACGTGTAATCGGATGGTTATTATCTTGTTAACGACGGATGCGAAGAACGAAGTCGTCGCGGCCGCCTATGGTCTTTCAAACCTGGACCCCGATTTTCGAACGCGATCATCGCGTATCATCCAAGGCGGCTTCGTTAAGAGGACAGTTACGAGGCTTTCGTTCGCAGCTACGTAAGATTATGAAACGCGTCCAGGCAACAAATTGCTCGTATTATACGTCGGCTTTTAAAGAATTTTTAGTGGATCGTTAAATTAATTAGGCGGATGACACCGCGACAAGGGATCGATCGAAAGGGTGTATATCGTGTTAGAGAATACATAAAGAACAGAGTGTTTGTTTTAATGCGTTGGAATTAGTATTTATATCGTTGCTAGGAAACCGGACCAACACGATCGTCTGAATTTTCACGTTATGAATTTTCACGTAGTTTTAAATTGTATTAATTAATTCCAAAATATATTTTTTTTTAGAATATTATAATAATATAATAATATTTTATTATAATAATATTTTAATCAAATAACTATAGCCATGTTGCAAAAATATCTTTACATTATTTAAAATGTAACTGCAAAAAACGTAAAACGTAACCGCATCTCGATTATCCCAATGAATTATTTTTCCATTTTCGATCGATTCTCTGCCGTGTATATATACATATATATATATATATATACGCACGCTCGCTCGATGTTTCGAAAACATTTTAATCCGCGCGCGTAACGCTCGATTCACCTTATCCGCCGGCCGTGTTTATAAATATACGATTGCCGAGGCGCGACGCGACTACGACCGAGTGCCATTCCATCGCCGGCACGCTTCACGCGCGTTACACCAAGAAATCGTCCCGTTCGTTACCCCCCTTCGTTTCAAAACGAATTTAGCAACGTTACAACGAATCTGAATGGCGACACCGAGCCCAGCTTTTATCCACCACACCTTTCTCTCCGCCTCCAAGAATATCGGAGGAGAGAATATCCGATAATACCACCCGCGGAGTGGATCTTCGTGAGTATCCCTCCACGGGCACCTCGAAGACACAACGCGATACAGCGATGGCAGCGCGGTAATTGGAAGGCGGAAAAACGGGGAAAATTAATTTGTCGAGCCTCTCGTGGAAGCCACGGCGTGGAAACCGGAGGGAGGGAGGGAAGGAGGAAGGAAAGAGGAGGAGGTGGCGGGGAGGAAGGGAGAGGGATGGTGGGCACGGATAGCTTCCATTGATTATGAGGCAAGGCGAGCGTCGTTAATGGCTGACAGCGACATTTATCGCGTCAATGGACGCCGGCCGTCTATATTCCCACGTGACGACCTCAGTTACTACGCTATAAATACACTCTTGTCTTCTCCTCGAGCTCTCCTCTCTCTCTCTCTCTCTCTCTCGTCGGACTATTCGTGCCTGGACATTTTCGGTGGCGCGGTGGATTAAGATTCTTCGACCGGATCCGAGTGTTGTCCCGAGTTCGTTAACGACGATGAACACGTCAGCGGCGAAACGAGAAGGGGAAATTGGATTAACATTGGTGGAGGGGAAAAAAATATTGACGAATTCGATATTCGCTGAAAAGGGAGAAGGGGGAAGAAAGAAGAGGAGGGAGAGAATGTATACGCGATATCCGTTCCGATTAAACATTATTCGAATGGAAACTGTCAACATTCCTTCGGCGATGGGATCGGCAGCGTTCTCATCTTGGGACGCAATTAATATCGAAAACGGGGATGCGTTAAAATTGAATTAATTACGAGCAATCGATTACGTCTGTGGTTCGCGGTGCCAGCGAATATTAGACAAACGTGTGTGTACAATGCGAGTTACTTGATGGTCGGTTGCACTGATTAGTGACAGCCACATCGTCGAACGGGCATATTGAAACTCTTGGTAACTGGTTACATCGTAAACCAGTCCCAGTGCAATCTGCAACTATGTTATGTAGCAGTTAGACGCGAAGTGTCTGCATGCCATCGATATATACACATGTATAAATGTACGTATATATATATATATATTTCATGGTGTGGTCACGATGCAAATATGCTATTGTAGCAAATATGACATTATACCATCAAATATTGCAAATGATAGCGTATCGATTGTTTTACGTCGGACGTGTCAGTTCACGTTGCGGTGAATTTATACGGCTTATAAATTTTCAAAATCCTCCCACTTCTTTAATCGGGCCATTGTTACGGATTATATAGGCCTGTCGGGAATTTTATGCTTTAAAATATTTTGAATCGAGATCGATGGCGCAATATTATTGTAAACAGAATCGAAAAGAAATATTTTCTTAAATTATCGGGTTTGATACAGGATGATTCATAATATGGTATATAATTAACTATTTCTTTTTAATTACGTGCAACAATTGTTGATGTTAGTTTAAAAAATTATGAGCTTTCAAACAAAATTGATTGCACAATGTTGTCAAAGCGAACTGATATAAATTTAATTTCCTCATTTCACGTTTTTCCATCAACGTTAAAAGTGATAATAATCTCCACTTAATTTTTCTAATAACATCAACAATTTTAATTCATCGAGATTCGAAATTCAAATATTCTTTCTAATATAATCAAATTCCGCACTTCCTCTTAAGAATATAAAAAAGCATGTCCTCTTAAAAAAAAAAATAACACCATCATCGTACGCATTCAATCAAATCCCAAAAGAACCACCGAAAGAACTTCCCTTCAGGATCCTCCACAAGAATTAATTCTTCCTCGACGATTTCTTCTTCGCGTAATTTCCTTCGCGCATACATATCATATTACGTTATCCTCATCCTACATCAAACCCGACAATTATTCCAAAAACTATGCGCGGTTACAAAAAAAAAAAAACAAAGAAAAAAAAGAGAGAATTCCCATCCCCTTACCCGCCATAAAAATCCATCTCGCGTCCCCCACGAGACACGTATGAAACGGCGTCCCAACGAAATTGAAAAACGCCCGTCACCTAATTTCTTTCTGGAGCGTTCATCATCTCCTTACGTTATTCCACGTGCGCGTGACGCGGGGACGGGAGGGAAGGGGCGAGGGGGAGGTTGGACAGTCGCAGCTGCCGTCAGGATTTTTCTACCTACGGTCCTTACTGAAACGGGCCATGCGTAACGATGCTACAGTAATTAAAACTAACCCCCCTCCTTCTCTCTCTCTCTCTCTCTCCCCTCTCCGCCCCGACAAGCGGAGCGAGCGCGGCGCGCGGCGTCGCGACGCGTCGCGTCCCGTCGCGTTCCCGGCTTCTGGCCGTCGCACGAACCTCGTCCCGGTGCGCGCCGACGGTTTTTAATTGAAAAAATTTCCAAGCTAACTTTTTTACGGGGACACGGGCGCGAGGGAGGGGGAGGTGGTACCCGACGACGCCTTTCACGAGGGAAGGGTCGCAGGGGTTCGAAGGCGCGTGCGCGGCCTCCAATTAAAAAACAATAACTGTCGGTGGTGGCACGAACCTCGAATATTGTTCGATTCTGTCCACCGTTCGGTGAACTTCCACCTTTTCATCGTGGCAGAGAGAGAGAGAGAGAGAGAGAGAGAGAGAGAGANAGAGAGAGAGAGAGAGAGAGAGAGAGAGAGAGAGAGAGAGAGAGAGAGAAAGGAAAAGAGAGGGAAAAAAATTGGTTGCGATGCGTTGTGATGTTCGAGGTAAAGATTATCGCGAGGGGTGGGCTTGGGAGATTTTTTTGAGAGAAGCGGGATGAAAAATTTGTCGCAATTTTGCGCGTGTAAACTCTCCTTCCATTGGAATATAATTGTTGCACATTTTTAAATCAATAATAATATTATTCACTTGTCGATTCTGGTGATGATTTCTTCTCTATTTTTTTCATCTTGATTACGCAAAGAACCGAATATTTTAGAAGAATACGTATCAACACACTTTTCTCATCCAAAAAAAAAAAAAAAAAAAGAATCGACAAGAATATGCAATATTCACTTAATTAAAATAGAAATCGCCGTGCACACAACTCGACGAAGAAACAAATTTATCTCGATCGTAATCCCTTCCCATTCCCGTCAAAAGCTCGTCATCGATCACATCGTATCAACTTCAAAATCTAATGAAAAAAACCATTTCTCATCGTCACACTCGCCTACCAAAAAAAAAAAAAAAGAAAAAAAAAAAAAAGGACAGAGAGAAGAAATAGGGAATGAAAAAAGCCTAGCCCAGGTACTTCACGCTACGGTTAATTGTTTCGCGGAGCAAGGGCGGAAATTTCAGTTTGCAAAAACACGGATGAATCGTGGGGACACAAAGAGGGGGGGAAGAGGAGGAGAGAGGGGAGAGAAAGAGGTGGAATCGCAACGAGGAAAGATCGATCGTTGGATTAAACCTAACCGGCGTGAAGCGTATCGATCGTTCGACTCGCAATCCGGTTTCTGCTGAACAACGTGGCACACCCGGTGACTCGTATTTCAAGGGAGAAACGAACCGCGTTCCAGGCACGACGACCGCGATAAAATCGGCCGTAACGACGACGGTGCCCCCCCCTCCCCTCCACACCCCGCAACAATCCTACGAACGAACAAGAGCCGGGTCTACGCAATGCTTCGTAAAACACCCGATGACAATCAACGCCCGCCACCCGTGGTCTTGGCTTTAATGGTTTCTCCGGCCACGGTGAAAAATCTCTCTATCTCTCTCTCTCTCTATTTCTCACTTCGATCTCTCATCAAAATACGAGGCACGACACGATTCGTGAAACAATACGATCTTCCGGCGTATCGAATTTTTATTATCGGTTGTCGAACCATTTGTTGTTGGATTTCTGTGTATGGAGAAATGAAAAAGAATGGAGGTATCGCGTTTCGTCGATAGTTAGGATATTGGCGATTCTTCGGAAATTTATTGATAATGGATAGACCGTGGATTTTTATCGTAAGATCGACGCGAAGAAACGGAGAGGTCAATGGAATATTCGTTTCTTGCTTTCGATATTTTTCACTTTTTCCCGTGTCATGTGTATATTTTCTACGGAGTTTAATGTACGTTCAAATTGTGAATTGAATTCTTTTTTTTAATTCGAATGCGTATTATTACGCTACGACATTTTACAAAAATTAGTGGAAGAGCAAATTTTTATAAAAAATATTCCATTAACGTGTCATCATAGATTGGATGAATTCGTACATCTGTCGTACATCTATTGACGTAAATTTGGATTATCATAAAATCGGATCGCGTGTGGATAAGATCTGAACCAAGACATTTTATATTTTAATATCGATCATTTAGTTGCAACATCGTCGAAACATTGAGTTTCTTATTATGTCTGTATTGTAATTTCATACGTAATTAAAGTCAAGAAGAAAATTTATGATAATACGAAGGGGACGATAAAGTATTCTAATGATGAATAAAACAAAGCGTTTGCAATAGCGACGAGGCGAGGTCAGAAATATCCATCGTGCGGACCGAAACAAGCAATTTAGATGCATTTTCACGGCGGTCGACAGCGCGGAAAAGCGGCATGAGTTATTTCCGACTTTACGGCGAGCGAGATCGCTGCTCACCAGCGCGTCGTGTTCCCCGAAGATAAGGTTTTAAGGTCTTAATCCTTCGAGGCGAAACGGAGTGGCGGATAACGCGGGGAAATAGAGGATGGAAAGTATTTCGAAACGAGTGCGCTTGATAATCCGTGTTACCTGTTTCCACGATGTTTGTCCAGTTCAGAGAAGAATAGATTTACGTATTTGCAATTTTTGCCCGCACCTATCATTAGCATTACTTTCTTCAATCTTGAAATATCTTAGAAATCAGAAGAATCTACTAGATTTGGAGTCGAACAGATGATCTTTCCTATTTCTTTCTATTATTAATTCTATTATGACTAATTCATAAGAGGTCAGAGATAAGAGTCGAATTTACAATTTTCATCGATTCTTTAATTCACGACTCGAACGTGGAGAAATGAATAGAAACAATCGGAAGGAAATAGCGAAAACAAAGGATTCGCGAAACGAAAAGATCAAGAGGACAGACACGAGGCCAAAGGAAGAAGAAATTAAGAAATTTATTTCTCTCGACGAATGATTTAGAGTTACACAGGAAATCTTTACATCGATGAATTATGATGCGTTGTCCACAGCTGTGATCTCTTAAAAAAATTTATCCTTGCAACGATGAGGATAGAAATTAACGATACACGAATTTCGCGATAACGATTAATCTGATTTATTTTCGAGAGATTTTTTTATCGAGAAAGATCGAAGGAATCTCTTTCGTACAAATCAAATTCAAAACTTGGACGTTTTTTGTTGTGAATAAAAATTTACAAATAAATTCTCGTGGCCGCGAAAAAGAAAGAAAAGACAAATGAATATTCGACCTCTCGCTGTTTAAATTTAGATATTTTACAAGTTTATCAAAACTATTGTTATACGTATGTACGAATGATCTGTAAGCTGATACGTATTCCTGGTTAAATGTTTGTTAAACAGAATCGCGCGAAAATGGGTATAAAATGCTGATCGAAAGCAAACAGGATAGGACAGGGTGCAAAATATAGGGTGTAGTAATCTATGAAATATCACGTGCTACTACAAAGCACACCGAGTAATCGTTTTTCCAATGAAACGGATATAAATGGAGCAAATATTTGTATTTCTCGTTCATCACTATATGAATTCTTTTTTTTTCTTTTTTTTTTTTTTTCCCCCGAATATTCTATTATTGCATATTTCGAGTTCAAATATTTCGTTTCTCCCTGTTAAAGCGAAACAAATTTCTATAATTTTTCCTCCCCTATCTTTCACACAAGATAACAAGAGGGGAGAAAAAAATATTAATATAAAGTTTAAACGTAAACGTTTCGTGTTACGTGTAGATATTAAATGAAGCAAAATTTTTTTCATATTTTGAAATGAAAATTCTCGCGAATTAAATGTAAATTAAATATACGTCGTATATAAAATAAAAACCTTTTTTCTATACCTTTTTGTAATATCCTTAATATCTACTGTTGCGCACATATTCGGATCGCGTTCAATGCTTCGAATAAAAAACAATATTATTCCAAGCGTTTTAAATTCCAAATCGATCAAATAATGCAATAATAATCATTTGCACCGTTCAATTGAATAACCATGCTTAATACCGTTTTCTTTCTTTTTTTTAAATAAATAATTAATCTCTTCGAAACCCAGATATAGAAGCGAATAAAAGAGCAGAATTTAAAAGAGAATTACGATCGATCAACACCCTCTTCCTTATCTCCACTCCTATAAAATATACACTCTTCCAATCCTTCCAAAATAAAATCATTCGCCCTCGCGATAAATTTTATATTTCACGTAAGACGATTCAAAGTTTCGAATCTCATCTCTCTTCATCGTAAAAAATGATTTCTGTTCCAGAAATGCTGTCGACGCTGCGAAACAATGTTCCAATGATTAACAATTTGGTATCCGTTCCGCTCTGTAACGGATCGTTAATCCCGGCATCGATGAAAACAATTTATTTCGCCGAATTACCGCCCCGTCAATGTCGGTCGCCTTTTACACACGTGGCATAATGATACACACGCCGCGCTCGTACTCGAAAACGGGCGGAAAATTGATGTTCGAAGCGTAGCTGACATCGATCCGGGGAGGGGGAGGAGGGGGAGGATTTTCCTGTCGGGCGGTTCTTTTCCGTCCGGCTCGATGATCCGGACGTCGAAGATCGATGACGATCGCGCGATGACGATCTCGCATCGTTGTGTGGCGTGTAACTATGCACAACCCGCGCGAATTCGCTGCGTTTACACGTCGAATCGCGGGAAGAGAGCCAGGACAAAAAGCCAGCCTAAGCCTCGATTTCCTCCCCCCCTCCCGCCCTCCCTCCTCGTATTATAATTTGACAATTTCGACGTGGGAATATCGGTTGCCAACTGGATGAGGCATGGTCCGATGCATATAACTCTGGCTCTAGAAATTAAATTTGACCTTTTGAGAGAATTTTGGCAAACGGATCGAAGGAGGGGAACACGGTCACTTTGAAAATCGGCTCGACTTTTTCGAGAAGAAATTGTGGAAAGATATCCTTGATGAAAGGAACGTGAAAAGAATATCCAGAGATATTCCACCAATGTATTATTTAAAATATTATTGGCAATATCAAAGATGGAAGATGATCCAGATGAAAGATTTGAAAAAAAAAAAAAAGAAAGAAAGAAAGAAAGGAAGGATAGTTTTGTTGGATAAACTAGCTCGTAACCGCGAATATTCCAATGTTGGAGCGTTATATATGACTGAGCGAGGTTGGTAGATGGGAGCCGCGAAATCGTGTGCCGCCTAGACGAATTTCCAATATAAATATTTGAGTTTGTTGGATTTTGCGGCGAATCGCGCGATCCGCGTTCGTTTGCCTTTCGAGAGGTTGAACGTGGCTCGGCCGTCGACGCGCGCGTACCACGTTCTTGCAATTCGTTGATTACTTTTGCGATTGGAATCGAGACAACGTTCATTGAATCGTGAAACATTTGATGGACAAGGATATGAAAAAAGAGAAAAAGTTATCGAAAACTTTTCTTCGACATCGCACGTTTTACAATGAATTGAAACAGCGTAATGCACTTCATCAACCCTCATAACCAAACTTTACCCACTATAATTACAATAATTTTCAAGTTCAACGAAATTTCATACTTGAAATATAAATCCAAATAATGAATACCAAATCTATCTATTAGATTTGAAAATAACAATTCTAATTTTTAAATTATGCGATATAATCCGCGCATAAAAACATTCCAACAACGCAACAATCCCCGCATACGAATCCATCTCAAAGGAAAGACCCTTCTCAAGGAAAAGCGGCTCCACCGCACTTTCCAGATCGTCAAAAAATTTCCCTCCTCCCAACTGGGCCCAATTCGACCCGAATGAATCAACGTCTCGTTGCGAGATCGCCTTCCCTCCAAAGTTCCCTCCCTGTCCGCCGCGAACAGACGTAGGATGAAAGGGAGAAGGATTATTTTCCACGGGTTATTCCCGGCCGCATCCATCTCCGAGGCGAAGGCCTCGTTCCGCAAATTGGCGTCGAGTTATCCAAGTGGCCGCCGACGACCCGTGGCGTCGAAGGAACGAGGGAGCGTCGAAGACGAGAGGGCGTTGGGACGAGGGCGAGGAAGGGATGCAGCGATAGCTGGTTCGGATTTGGATGGGAGGAGGGGGTCGAGTGGATGCGGATACTGCAGTCGGGCCAGGTTCGATTTCGCCTCCGACTCCGAGTGGATACGACGCCGTGATCCACCAACTTGCTCCACACTCCTCCACACCGAGTTGCGCGAGTGTACGACGACTAATCTGGGGTTAAGCCTGAGAAACTCGCGGGAGAAAGAGGAGAGAAGGGGAGGAGAGAAGGGAGACGGTGAGGAGCGTGACGAGGGGGTGAAAGAGAGGTCGGAATTAAGCCGAATCTCGAACCGGGGCCTCGGCCCATAACCCGACTCCCAACCACTGTGTACAGGGAGATGCACTAGCCTAACTCCACTTAAATTAAAGCAATCTATCCTGCGGAACTCTTGCGCTAAGCCGGCAGGTTAAGCGACCGATTACCGCGAGGAAGAGGGGCGGCGGCCTCGGTGTCGTTTTCGCAAGCTCGTGCACCCTGGAAAACCACTTTCCTTTACTTTCCATCCGGACACGTTGTCGCCTCGTCGCCGAGGATTTAACCCTTTCGCTGATCTCACACGATCTCGCCCCTTTTCTTTCTTGGGGGATGGACGAAGATCGCGAGAAAGAAAGATTCTTCTTGCGAGGCCTTGGCGGGAATAAATGGTTGGTTTCTATCTTTGGAATCTTTTGAAAAGAAATTAAACGAGTAGAGTAGAGCGGAGGAATGTTTCGAATGCAAGAGAAAATTTTCGCGAGTGGGATCGAAGGGATACTTTTTGTGCTTCTTTTTTTCGTGTATCACCGCGCGTTCCGTAGATTATTCCGTAAAAAAAATGGTGGCGCAATCTGGCGATGAAATTCAATTCTACGAATTTCCACGCGTTAATGAATACACGAGGCTTCTTAACGTTGCCTATCGTGGGATTATTTTCGAAAGATATAGAGGACGAGATTGGACGATTTAACGCGATGTTCGAGTTAACTCGACACGAGTACGGAGTTTTGTTGTTAATTCAAGCTGTTCCATTTTGCCGAGGGAAATTTTACCGCGCCTTAAATTTAGAATTCTAATAACGATTAATATAATAACGTAACGTACGTAAGGCGCATCGCCGCGCCAGTAATAAAGACTGTAATATCGTTGCACGAAGGAATTTTCCTGGAACGGAATTACGCAACGTCTCGAGCGAAATTTCCACGGAAACACGGTTCACGGAGAGGGGCGCGAAATGACACACGGTTGGCTTGATTCATTTCGAAGAAACGCGTTTAAGAACAATTACCCGATCGATTACTGTTAAACGGATTAAACGGGAGGGGGGAAGAGAGGAAAAATACGATCCTCCACTTTCCATTTCTCGAGAATCGACTTTCAGCGTCTTAGATTTGCTTCGCCAAGATAGATAGGATTAAATCGTTCTCCTTCCATTGAAATGAATTTCTCATAAGGGAGGAAGGAAGAAAGAGGCGAAATGTTTTTATCATAAAACGTCGTTCGTTAAAAATCGAGACGGGAGAAATAAATAGAAAAACAAAGAGTGGAGGATCGATCTCCTTTTCGAATAGAAATGATATAGAAACACGCATCGACTCTTCCTTCTTCCTGTTTCCTCTCCTCGCCCCTTTGACACCGTCTTCCCCTTTCGAGCAGGTGAACAAAGACCCGTTTGATTTTCATTTCCTTCTGGAATGCCATTTACAGTCTGTGTTTAAACGCCCCCTCCACATTCGATTCAAACTAGAAACGGGCTTGCACCGCGACACGGGTAACATCTCGCCGCCTCTTTCATCCACGTGTTTATTCTGCGAGTTATTCGATATATCGCGGATACGTAAGCGAATGGAAATTGCGAGATAGCCGATTGTAAGGCTATGACAGAGTGTAATTTGATATGTCTATTTTGTCAGGGGAATAGGTTTAGTTAATCCCTCCTTTATACGCGGAATGGAATATCGCGGGCGCGTTTGCAATCACGCGTTATAATTGCGATGGAGAATATCGCGGATGTGAAAATAGTATCCGGAGAATTGAAATTCTTATTGGATAAGAAGACAAATGAAAAGTCGGGAAATTGATATTTATAATAAATCGATAATTAAGAAATTTTTTAAAAAAGAGAATTTCATCATCTCTTAATTAATTTTAACATTACTATTAAATATCAATAAACAATTATTCTCTCCCCTAAAATTAGAAAAATATTTTTTTCTGCCATAACAATGAATTATACCACCTTATTGAAGACAAAATATTAAAACATTCTTCATCGTTCGTTCGTTTATTCCTTCTAATGCAAGAAAAGAGGAACAATTAATTTTCGTTCCAGAACGAAACATATTTCCACGAATCTATTTATTTTCGGGAACAAAGTTTCACCCCTGGTTCTCGGCAAACAGGAACTCGTTCCCCGTTAAGAGAACGAAAGAGGAAAATTCGTAAATGGCGAACGAGTTTGGATCAGTCAGCTACCCGCTTAGAAATTCGGAAATGGAGTTAATGGCCGTCACGGGGGGAGGCCGTTCGCTGTTAATTCGCGAGGCGTTTGGGCGCGAGAACGAGCGCGAATCGCCTACGTTGGAGCGATTAAATCGCGGCCGAATGCCGATCTGAAATTACACACGGTGCACCAGGATTATTACTGGATCGCGTAATACGTGGATCGTGTCGGATTACGGCTGCATTTCTGTCTTACTTGTCTTACCCGCGACATCGAACGCAACGCTGGAACAAGATACTGAAAGATGAAAGGGAGAGGAAGGGACGGTGTGTCTGCGAGCGATTTCTTTCTCTTTTTCTTTTCTTTTCTTTTTTTTTCAAGACGCGTTTGCGACACGGGCGTGCGATAATGATTGGAATTCTTGAAACCGTATTCTAGCCGCGTTCTCACGATATGCTAATGCTTTTGCGGGACGATCGTCGTGTTCATTCAAGCATTCGACGAGCGATGTAAATGTATTTGAAGGTGTATATATATATATAGTGTCGATGTATTGGAGAATTGTTCGATCGAAAAATCTCGAGCGTTCCAATATTTACATGCGCGAGAATTTTGCAAGATTAGACTCTTGTTCGTGGAAACAATAAGAATCATAACATTAGAGCCAAAAAGATCCAATATCCTTACGTCAATTTATCATGATTCATATATATATATACATATTCACCACGACTTCTAAACATTTTTTATCGTGAAACTGCTGAAAAGTATGCTAAAAATTAAGACGCTCGAATCTCGAATACCGTTTAATCTTGAGAATATGAAATTAGCTGTGACAAATATAGAAACGATAGAACAAGTGCCTGTAAATATCTACGATCGAAACGAGAGGAGAAGGGGAGGGGTTGATTCGTCGAGTAAATGGAAAGCGGCCGCATCTAAATGAAGAACTTAGCCTGTCCTAACTGCGGTTGAATTACGTGGTGGCTGCTTAACGCGTCCCCAGCCACGTTAATTACGTTAAACTGCCGGCAGGAATTAATTTTGCGGGACGGAGAGCTTTATCTTGGAGAGCGTGGACAAGAAATGGCGCGCGATAAAGCGAGCCAGGCCACCCTTGCCGCGCCGCGGAATTGTTTGATTCGTGTTCGCCCTTAAATAAAAAGGGATTAAGGAGGATAGGACGACCAGCGCCGGTCGGAAGATAAATAGAAGGCGAAGATTCCGCGTTGCTTGAATTGTTGCGATTGACTTAGCAAGGGAAGAGAAAGAAAGGAAAGAAGGTTTATCCTCGAAATTCAAAAGATTTGGCGGAAAGAATTGATCAGAATTGACGATTGATCTTTCGTCTAGTTTTGATGAGAGAACTTCAACTTTCGGTTGTAAAACGATCTTGTTAGACATACGCGCGATCTGATCGTTATTCTTAACGGTTAAATACTTTATTTCTGCGTATATATGTACGTATAATTTAAAAGGAACGAATCAACAATTCCTTTAAATCATTATGCACATATACCGGCAAACCGGCAAACTGAATATAAACATGCTTGCTCGACAAACCATTAATTCATAAATCAATATTTACGGTATTTACAACCATTCATCGTTACAAATAAATAAAATACGCATATATCCCGTATATATTCTCCATTAAACTCGAAACAATATTGCAATATTGCAAACTACCAATGTGTCCAATTCAATGGAAATTCATATGTTTTTTCATTGAAAAAAAAAAAAATAAAAAGAATCAGAAAAACCTAATTACAATAGAATGGAACGGTAGAGAGAAACGAGATTTTGAAAATGCATTTTTATTTCGTATGGATACCTCTATTAATTTTCCAAATATAGAAGATCGTATTTGCACGTTCAAAATGCATAGGAAGCCTCAATGACCGGGAAAATTTCAGAAAATGGCTTGACCTACTACCCCCTCCCCATTCCTGAAAATGCATCTAATGAAAATGATAAAAAAAGAATGATTTAATGTTTTACCATTAATCATCGCGCAAGTACAGAGCTTGAGGAAGATCAGGAAAGGAATGTGACAAAGAGGATGATAACCAAGCGAGAGAGACAGCGATATTGAAATATTAAAAATTACGTTCCACTTTGAACGACGATAATATCTCGAAAAATATAAATCGTGTCGAGATGAATTTTAAAGAATAAAGTTTCGCGTTTCTGATAAATTTTATTTCATTTTAATATGAAATTGGTTTTATTAAAATTACTGTATCTATAATAAACTCTTTCGATATTGTTTATTAATGATCGAGTGAAAATTGATATAACAGGAATAAATGTGTCATTCGCATTTTCTCAAATGCCACTGTTTTAAGTTTGTTAAAAGTTTTTTTATACGAATGATACGATATTTATATAAAAAGTTTTTTAACTTCTTTTCGTGGTAATCGATGGCCGCTTTTGCAGGTACGATAAAAATGATTCAGAGAGGGAATGGCGGATTGTGGCGGTATATAAGAAGCGGTATTTCTAAATTCGGAATCTATTTATTCGATGACGTAAAACGAAGGATACGCGTTTAACGGCGGAGGAGATCGAAAGGGGAATTCCGGTAAAGCGGTGGAAATCGGGATTTATTCGTATGGATTTGTATGCCAAGAAAATATGCTTGTAGATCATCGCGAATTGGAATCGAATTTCACGCAAGAAATCGAATTAAAGTCACGTCGGAGACAATTCGATTTCAAAAATCGTCTTAGGAGGGCCCCGATAGCTATTTCCATATAGATAACAAATGTAACTTCGTTGGGATCGAGTTACGTTTTATCGATTGGAGTTTCGGTTTAAGTTGCTGCCAGGAGGGAAGCGCGTAAAGTCGCCAAAACCTGGGCCGCGGTCTCAACGATAATTTCAATCGATCAAAAAACTGCGAGGGAAAGTTGTCCAACCAAGATTTCAAATTATCGTTCAAGATTTTCACACATCGATATATATTTTGAAAGTTTAAACGCGTTTAAAACTTCAAATTTAATCGATACGATGAATAGACGAGTATTAAAAATTCTTTTCTTTTTTTTCTTCTTTTAATAACAATTTTTCCTAATCGCAGATAATATGAAATGTGATTCCACGTCGTTCAAAATCAAAATCGGGTATGGAAATAAATATAACAAGTGAGTAAGTTCAACTGGTGAACGATAGGCTGTGAAAGCTCGGGACGCAATCAATCATGCAAATCACGCCCGTTACAAAATCTCGCAATTCGGTGTCGGATTCCATATGGTAATGCCGTTAATATCCAACTGGTATATCGATATACAAGCGGATATATGCATATACGTGTATATATATATATATTCTATATATATATATATTCTATATAGGCAGTCACATATTTGAAACAAAGGATGAACGGCAATCTGGCTGGCTCCAGCCGTGCACCATTGATTATTTATTAACGATTAATTGGCTCGTATTGATCTTTGCACGCGCCTCGCTGTTCGAGCCCCGCGTTATTGCAACGTCATTTCGCGCGATCATCAAAAAATCATCGAGCCAATTCGGGTCAAACAATCATCTCCAATCACCGTTGTCGCACGGACAGAAAAGTGATTTAAGTTGTGAATTCGCGACAGCGTTACGCGGCCCGATAGATTTTATCTATATTAATATCGACAGAATTATTTCGCCAATTTTGCACATTGTACAATGGGCGTACAGAATTATTGCATCACTGCGCGACAAACACTGCTTTATTTTCAAAATAATATTAATAAAAATGGCGAAAAACTGCTTAATTCATCGCGAAATCGCTAGTTGGGAAGGGGTAGAAATTCGTGCAATTGGAGGCGAGAATTCGTCATCGTTTCGCGGTATTATGCATCATATGGCGAATGGAAAATTAACGACGGAGCGTACACGTGTGAGTACGCAGTTTCTGATGCTGCTAATATGTGAATGTCACTATGAATAACAACGGAATCCTCGAAATCTTATAATTTCTGAATTATTAATTCATAAATATCGAAAGATTATTTTGAGTTATATATACTTTAGAAAGAAAGAATAGTTTAAAGAAAAAATGATCACACCCTAATTAAGATCTAAATGGTCGAAGTTCAATCGAATTAATTGTCGAATGTTTTTAATTATTGGATTCGAACAATAAAACGCGACCTCATAACGGTGCCCTGGCCATTGGTATCGGCCAAAAATAAGAACGAAGAGGAGAACGAGAAGTAGCGTGTAACCGTGGGGAAAAGAGAGAACGCGTCGATATGATGGAAAATTTGCAAAACACCGAATTTCAATTATCCGTATTTCGAGGCGGGGAGTTAAAAATACCAGAGGGAATGAATTATAATTACCTCAAATGGCACGAATGACGCGGAGACACGTCCTCGAAAATTAAAGGACGCGCGGGAAAAATGGTAGCCGCACTCGAAACGACTCGCGCTCTATTAATTAATTTATTGCGAATCCAATATTGGCCCAATACCAATAAAAAAAATCGATTGTAATGGATATCGTTGATGATACAGATTTTTTTTTTTTTGAATGATTTACAATTTCAAGAAGAATGAAATACGATCGCTTAACTACAATTGCTACTGTTTTTAAATAACAACTTAGATTAAATTTTGCTCAAGATCGATAATGAATATTCTATCGAATATCAATCATTCAAATTCATACAGGAAGCATTTGAAGAGAAAAAAAAAGAAATTAAAAATTACAAAAGTAATATCCTATCTAAAGAGATTTTTCTTTTACTAATAAAAAAATATAAAACTATCCTCGACATTTCTATAGTAAAATCGTAATTACTTTTAATCAACGCAAATAAAAAGTTATCGTAAAAAGTTAAGTAATTTTCATTGGAAGAGGAGTGCAACTGCTTTGTGATATTGTCGTGATATGATCCGTCTATTAAAATATCACTTATTCATCTTATTAATCGCTCCTCTTTCGAACCATCGTCCAGTTCAGCAAAACGGAAAACAGCGTTTTTCGCGCAAGGATTGGGATTATCATCGGAGGAAGGAAGGAGAAAGCGACCAGTTGATTGTAATCGGCGACCTAATTGCCGAGTATTGTTCGCCGCGTTCCACGATTTCTCGTAACACGATTGCGGCACGATGTCAGCGGGACTGTGAATTTTCAACGAGTCGATTCGTTTTCGAGCGGCGACACGTAAAAAAAAAAAAGGGGGGGAAGGGAAAAATGCCTGTGCGAACAACGGCCTAGACGGCGCGTATCGAACCGAAGTCACGTACCGCGGTCGGTGTAAAAAAAAAAAAAAGAAATAAAAAATAAAAAATAAAAAAATAAAATAAAATAAAGGAAATAAAAAAAGGAGGAGGGAGAGGAGGGAAGGGAAAGAAAAAAAAATGGTATTTCTGTTTGCGTGCCTGACCGCGGCGAATGCAGAAAAATGATTTATCACCGACGAGATTTCGGCGAGGCAATCGGAACCCGAGGCAATTTCAGAGGAGTCCCGTGGTTCGAAACGTCTAATCGTGTTCCCCCTAATGATCAGACATTTCCACTCGGGTATACGTGACTTAGCGCGAAGATAGGTTATGGAATTTCGGAGGAGGAACCGGTTTAATTTCCTTCCAACTTCCGACGTTTAATTTAAATTCCAAAACCTTTTAAATCGGGAAAAATGTAAATATTATAAATGAGATAAGTAAAGGAGATAAGTTTTGGAATATCGAAGAAGGGGTTGAATCAATCTTCTCCCTTCTCTATATTGAAATTTTTAAACCCTTCAGGATCCATTAAATCCTGAGAAAAATAATAAATGTGGATCCAAGGTATCTTTGACGATTGTAGCGTGGAATGTAAAAATTCAATTATCAAGTCGAAATTTGAATAATTTATCCGAAGAATCGAAGAAATGAGTACAAAGCTCGTGAAAAAAACTTTGGATATTTTAAATTACAAAAATAAAATATTAAGAAATATTAAGAATGAATATACGAAGAGAAAAAAAGAAATTCGAATTTTTTCTTGAAAATTGAACAACATTTCTATTCACGTACACACAGACACACCTTCTTTGATCGAATTAATCCTTTCACATCGGGATGCGTGTTGATTCTCTGAATTAATGAGTATCATAGAATCGAAATTCTGGCCGAGTGCATAGGAAGCAACGTCCAATTGACGGAGGGGTGGAAAAAAAGGAAAAGAAGAAAAGTATTCAAACAGCTTTTAAATCCGAAAGCGTACGGTACCGCCATCTACGCGCTGACGTGGAAAACTAGAATCCAGCGAGAACGACGAATTCTCTGTATGTATGTATACGTCGTGAGAGACCGGATTTCCCTCGAGCCACCCCTTTATACCGGGGAAAAACAACCCCCGAAATGCGTCGTGTAATCGTCAGCCTGTAGTGTCGCTCACGAAACACGCGAAACTTTCAAACACGATCCAGGCATTATTCTCTCCGTTTCAAATTTGTCGTCTCGTTATTACAAATACCAATAATTTTCATCCCCATTTTATCCACGAACAACCTTAAAATCCTGATATAAACCGTCTCGACAAACTTTACTTATATTGTAACGACTCACCAATTTCATTTTTGACTTTTATCAAGATCTCTCTGCTCGAATCGTCTTACCTGAAACAAAAGAGAAAGGAGAATTGAAAGATGAGCGAAGTTAATGAGATATTTTGTTAAACATGGGTGTAAGGGATTACAACGAGGGGAAGATTCAAAGGCCGACAGCTGCTTTGTAACGCAAGAATTACGCCTCGCGTGGGATGTCGTTAATATGCCACGAAGTAACATAGATGCACATATGTTCAGAAATTTATTAGTCTCGATGAATTTAAATGAGCGCCACAGCCTAACTATAGATATATGAAACTCTTGGTACATAGTCCTATATGTTTGTCATCCTCACGGTGAAAATCTTCGTTCGAATTGGCAAATATATATACATTGAAATCTTCGAAATATTCGAGGGATAATGAAAAATCATTTTGATGAAAATAAATAAGAAGGAAGGAAAGGTATGGATGAGATATCGATCGACGATGCGTTTCAAAACAAACGCGATCAAAACAAAGAAAGAATAAATACAACTATTCGAGATTACGTAGCCATCGACTGAACTGGAAGAATCTATGAACGAGAACTTACTCCTTCGTTTAATTTTATTCTATCTTATAGATAAATTTAAAAGTTTTCCTTTTGATCTTTTCCATTAGAATTTTCTTCTCTAATCCAATTTACCCTCCTATCTTTCCGTATCATAAAAATAATCATAAAATTAATCAACCAATTAATTTAATTTCGAAGAATGTTAACTTACACGTTAATCTTTGTCGTGGATGTATTTTTCTTATCAAGCAAAAATAATCACGTAATATCAATTACGTTCTAATTCGAACAATGTTGATTAATAATGTAAGTATTTTTATGCGTATCTTGATATGTATCTCGATTATTTCGTTTTAGGAAGAATATCAAAATAAAATCTCGATCTACAATTTCTCGATCCTGATGATATACGCGATATAGATCGAAATCGTTTTGAAACAAGAACGATAGCCATCTTAGAGTCCCTCGTAAATCACCGGCCGATTCGATCGCAGCGAAAAGCTCGGCATCATCCGTCTCTGACAAAGTGTAGACCTGCCAAAGGATCTTCCACTGCTGCTAACTTCCGCTCGTTATTTACGGGCTCTAGATTGGTGATACTTCGTTCGAGTTTCGGCGCGAAACGTGAGGTCGAAATCGCAAATTGATCTCGACCCGTTCCAGAGACTTTTATCGCCGGTTATTCTCCCCTTTCCCTCCAAACTGGTATATATATATATATAAATTTCTTGAATCGCGGTTCTCCACGGTGCAATAACGAAAATAATTTTCCCTTAGCCGATGCACATTGTGCATTACGTGCTTCAGATTCGAGATATCGCTATCAATTTTCAAAGGTAAATATTTATTTTTAATCTACCCCATTTTTCGATTTATAGCTTTTTACCATGGATAGAAATCTTACGAAATTTCCAATTTCACAAGAATATTAAGATCAATTATACGTCATTCGAAAGCGTATCAGAAAATGAATTCATCTATCCATTGATCGTGACAATAATCATTTATCTGGAAAATATATTCTATATTCGATATACCTTTCTACATTAATCACTCGATCTTTTGAGATATTAAAAGTATGATCGATTCTAAGTCAACATATTCCACGATCCATTCGACGAAAAGTACAACTTCTGTTCCATATCCACTCAACAATCCTCCCTTTCGACGAATCCTCATAATTAATTCACCTTTAATCCCCTTATATCTTTCATCGCAAAATCCCTCAAGCCCTGGAACTCGATCGAAACACGAGTATTCACAGCTTCGTTCGCTCTTTCCCCGTTCCTCTTAAACGCGCAATCACCCTCACTTCCCCCCAAAAAAGAAACAACGAATAAAACAAAGAGAAAAAAGAAAAAGAATAATAATAATAATAATAATAATAAAGAAAAGAAACGAAAGGAAAAATCATTATAAATACGCGAAGAAAATGCGGTGGCGTGTAATACCATTAGCCGGGCGTTATCTCTCTCCAATCACGACCACCCTTAAGAAAGATTTCAATAGAACTCCGCGCGACGCCCGGAGAGGACGTAATTCAAGCGTTCTTATCCGATCGCCTGTGTGGCTCGATCGATTTTCCCATAAGTCCGATATCACCTCTCCGCAAGGAACTCCAACCGGGCATAAAAGTTTCATTCGATCCATACGAATATATGTATATATATATATATATACGCTCGATTCAAGCGGAGAACAAAATGGAAACGGGTCGGTCAAGGGGTTGTTGGATAACGGCGCGGCGCGGCGATTTAGGTGTACTAATACAGGGTGGATAGCGAGGAGGAGGAGGAGGAGGAGGGGACGATTACACATGCGAATCGAACGAATTGCGGTGGAACGAAGGTGTAAGAATGCAGGCTGGCCGCATAGGTGGAGGCGGTATAGGTCAGACATGAATTCTTGATATCCGGAGCTTCGACTTGACCGCAAACTACGGCGTTCTACGTACACGTATCGCTCGCCAGTGCTGCCAACCGCCGTACGCCTCTCGCTGACAACGACATCCCGCGGTACACGTTAACGTCACTCCACCGGACCTGTTACCAACTTTCCGTGGAAATACGGGAGGGATCGATCGACGGGGAGGGAAGAATTACGCGGCCGTAATTCTGTGCGATCGGATGTTGAGCACACGCGTGTCGCGTGAATCTTTGATCGCGGCGGCGGCAACGATTTCGAAACGAATACATCTGCGTGACACGATTATATAAGTATAACATTTAATCTTTAACCGTTCGAATTGAAACGAATTGTATATATTACAATTATCAGAATATCTTACAATTATCAGGATATTAATTTTTAATATAGGTTAATTTTTGACATGAATTTCGAAGCTGGAATTATCCAACGAAATTTCCCCGCATTTCTTCGCGAGAATAAGATTGATTATCAAACTTTACATTGAAACCAAAGAAAATCCAGGGCACTATGAAACTACTAGCGTAGTATCCCGACTCGATAATCGTTCAAAAAACATTCTCCCTAAATTTCGAGCCGCTTTTCGAGCTCGCCACGCCTCGATTCACCGAGGCCCGGCCAACCGGTTGCATCGTGCAATTCGTCTAGCACGGTAGCGTGGCAATCGAACCACCGTGCGATCGGTAAGCTGCAGGCGGGCATCTCGCGGCCGGCTATCCCGCGTATATATCAGCGGCGCAATTGATATATGATCCTGGCGGTGGTCCGCGCGGGCAATTGCTCGTGCATCGCGTTTACACGACCGCTTGGCCGATCCGCCGCCATCAAAATTCACCGATAACTCGAAACACCGAATTCCCCTCGCTCCCTTCGACCTCTCTCTCTCTCTCTCTCTCTCTCTCTCTCTCTCTCTCTCTCTCTCTCTGTTGCTCCACCTCCTCGCACGGTCATCATCAGGTCGATCAGTCGATCGGCTGTTTCGATCTTCGTCGTCGTTGTTTCGAATGCAACCATGGTGGACAACCAGCCCAGAAACGGGGAATTATCCTGGAGACCGGAAGATCAGTTCCCAATAATCCACGGCACGCGCATTTACATCGGGAACGAGGTAATAAATACGGCGTTTACACGGAGACCTAGGATCTCCACCTGAAACGTGGACGGAGGAAGGGGAGGGAGGAGGGGTCGGATAAATTCCTGGCCACGATCCAGCGTTTCGAGTTTCGAGAAGCCGTTTTCCCTCCCCTCCCTCCCGATACAAATGGACGCTGGGCGCAGAACCGCATCGAAACTGCGAAACTGGCCGAGCTAGCCCCGTTAAATGAACCAGTCACCGTGGAAAGGATTGAGGAAATGGTGGGGAAAGGGTGGACGGGGCTTCTTTGACTTCTTATCTTGCGTGGGACCGCCGTGATTCATTCGGATTTATTTTGGAGGGCAAAGGATAGGATGATATGCGTGCATATTGCATATTGCATATTATTAATATGAATTTGTGTTTGCACAGATTATGGATTTGTCGCAAAGGAAGGATGTATCGTCTAAGATGGATTGGTTTGCGATTGGATGTGCAAGAATTTTGGGGGAGGGATAGCTTGGGCCAGTTGAAAACGTTATAAATCGGATTCTTAAAATTGTGTTTTGGATGAAAAAAATTGTCTCTTTAATCATTTCGAGTGGACGAAGCCACTTAGCAGACAAGTACCTTGATACCGGAATAACGAAAGCCAGATCAGAGGATGTGTTTGCACGAAAGGGATAGTTAGACGAGGACTTTCGAGAATTGTGTTTGGCGTGCATCTCTCTGTAGGAGAGCATGTAAAGGCCACCGCAGTAGTCATATGAAGTTGTTCCCCACTTCACTTACAGAATAAAACAGAGATTATTTGTTTCACTGGAACAAATCTACGAGAACGTGTATTCGAGGAGATACTTTGAAAAAAAAATAGATTATTTACACAATATTATGCCACTCTGAAATTTACAAACTTCAAGTTTTAACTTTCCGCTGCGGTAGTCAACTGTTCTAATCTGATTAATGAACATTTATTAAATTTGTTTGTTGCAATTACTGAACAACATTGGACTAAAACACTGGTCACAAACCTTCGTTCCAGTAATTTTCCTATTCGTATAACTTCATCTTTAACATCTCACTCACTCTATAATTATCTATACACAATATAATAGGACAGAGATGGCTGAAGAAGTGAAGCCTGAGACTTTACTCCTATTGAGCTTTTTACATCGCCCGTTCGAACGAACGCTTTGAACTTGGTTTAAAACATTAAACTCACACCTTGCTAATTTTGTTGCTTTCAGTGCCCTGAAAATAGCGCTAAAAGCCAGAGAAAATCATCGAATAAAACATTCCCCCTCTCTCTCTCTCTCTCTCTTCATCAATCCTCAAAATCTACGCAGAGGTACGAAGAGAAACGCTATTCGAATATGTGTACATATATATATATATCGTGCGTTACTCCAATTGGAAATTTTCAACAGTTACATACGTTACGTTGCTTTATTATCCACCACAGTTTCCTAAGTGGTCGAGTAACCGTAAATACTCCATCTTATCGAGCTGTACGCGGTATATCGCAATTGAACTCGTTGTAAATAGCGCGGTATCACGGAACGGTTCGCTATCGGGCGAGGTCGATACGCGATAAAGATAACAAGCAACAGGGTAATTAGCGAAAAGCCACTTAGCAGCGTATTAATAACGTAGAACGGTAGAATAATTCGTCGATCGGTGGTCGCGCGGTTCTCGAAAAGGGAATCGTGAGAGAATTAGATGTTGCTCCATCCTCGCTACGTGTTACGCGCTATCGATCGGAATTTATCGGCCATCGGTGTAATTACAAACGAGTTTACGATAAGCAAAGAGATAAAAAGGAAAAAAAAGAAGAAGTTAAAAGAGTAATTTGAGCGAGGCAATTCGATTGAAATCGACAATTGGACGCGTAATTAAACGCGAATTACGCGCGATACTTTTGTCAATTTTCCGGTTGACGGTTTTTTTCGAATCATTGGATAATTCTTTCTAAGCATATAGAACGCTATTGCAGAATTTCATTGAGATATAACTCGATTAAAGGTAAAGGGAAGATTTCTTGTTTTTCCTGTTTTCTTTGTAACGCGTGAATGTATTAGAATTTCATCTCCCCGTGGATTTAACGAAGGCTCGAATTGTGAAATGGGCGAAAGAGGGAAGAAGAATTTTAAATTATTAATCGCGAAATTTAATAAAAAAGAAAGAATATTATGTAATATTTTATAATTCACAAGCGCGTAATTAATATCTACGAAAATTAGGGGAATAAGGAGAGGAAATCCATTTCCACTGGAAATAAAAATCTTTCGACTCTACGAGGAGGAAATGACATCTATTCCACGTATGAAAATTTATGAATCCAAATTCGGCCCGCGAGGTGGATTAAAACGAGGTAAATTAATACCCGAATCAATTGAAACGCGTACATCCTATAATCTTACCAATTAATATCGGTGAAGAAAAAAAAAACAGAAAAAGCAATTAAACGAATCATCGGTTATTTCGGTATACCAATTATCCGGCATATAGTATAATATATATCTGGCGTATAGTATAATATAAACACGTATTTATGATATAACGATAAGAGGTTTACGAGATAAGGGGGTGGAAAAGGGATGGAGACAGTGGACTTGGTTCGATGCAGAAACGTGGACGAGGACAAATCACGATCGCGAAACTCCACGGGCCATTAAACGCTACCCTTATCAACAGCGTAAAAACAATGACACCCTCGTATCGGCGGGCTGATACCCTTCGTCCATTCGACGATGTTAAGGGCTCGCGTGTCGCCCGCTTGCTATCTCTTTTAACGCGTGCGTGACGTTCCACGATGAAATCACGTTGCAAATCAAACGATGCCACACGGCTCGTGCACCGATGCAACACACAAGACACGATCGTTCCAACGATTTTCCATCGTGTGTCGCATCGTTACGTTTTGCAGTTTAAGGGATGTTTGTTTTAGAGACGATGGAGATGGTTTCCGTGTCATTTGCTTTTGTCCATTCCATTCACGTGAATATTTATTGGATCGTTGATTACGATCGATTTTACAAACGTGAACATTTATTTAGAAGCTAGTAATTAAATAATATTCATTGCAATTTGAAATTTTGGTTCGGGTGCTTTCGAATGGTGTCGTGTTGATGAGCAAGCAGTTCATTGAATGTAAAGAGTTATAAGAATTATTAATTTGGCGCTATGTGAAGATACATAATTCAGAAAAGAGAATTTAATATCAAAAATCTTGAAATTTTACAATATAAAAGTAATTTAATACAGAAAAGATCTAAAAAGATATATAAAATGTGCAGATATGCATTTACTTAACTTGCTACATCAAACAACACGCATATTCGCTCGTATCTCCTACTTCATCGTCAACAAGATCAATAAGATTAATCGATCCCTAAGATCCACACGAAATTCACGTATCAAACTACTTCATTATATCAATATTTACCGTTGAAGATGTAGATTTAAGAAGAAGTAAAACACGTATACGATGTATATTTGCGCCACACAATCCTTGCTACATCAAAGAACGCACTAGCTCATCGCACTTAGCACTCTCTGCGATCCGAAGAAATTCATCGTATCGATTTAATTACCTTGAAAACGTGAAGAAAACATGTATATTTACAATCGTCGAACATCATCAAACGGCAAATCTCTCGTACATAACCAGCCATACATTCAAAAATCCAGGGAAATAAATCAACGTCTACAAGATCCATAAGAAATCATACGTAGAGAACATTATCAAAGATCCGTGGAACGTTCCGCGCACGAGCTATTGTCCGCGCGGCCATTTCCGATCCCAGACCCCCGAACAATCCCATTCCTATTTACAATTCGACTCCGTTTTCCGTCGAACAAGGGAACCATCTTCCGCCAGGCGGTCCGTCGTGGAACATTACACGACAGAACGACGTAGAAAAGCGCGGACGTAGAAAACGAGAAGGAAACGTGGCACTGGGCGGACGGGGACAGAAAATAACAGAGCGAACAATTTGAGAGATTACAGGGGCCCTGGGTGCTGGTTTCCAATCGGTTGAGCCCGGCCGCTGGCCGCATACCTTGTTCCCCCCGCCTCTCTCTCTCTCCCTTTCTCTCTCTCTCTGTCTTCTATCGGGAGAAGCCGATTCTTCTCGTCTCCTTCCCTCATCCGTGTCGGCCGTTTTGCATTTTCTATTCTGCATTTCACGTTTTGCCACGCGCAACCCGCAAATTTACCGTAAATAATGCTCGTTCCAGCGAGCTGAGTCCCGCGCTACCAGCGTGTCGCATTGCAGAAACCCTTTTTTTTTTTTTTTTTTCATGTAACACGGAAATACGTGTTGGAAGGCTGGCCAAGGTATAGAAAGCCTAAAGTGAATTTTATGGCCAAGTAGAGGAAAGTGTAAAAGAATAATTAATGATTGGACGATGAATTATAAAACATTCGTAAGGGATGAAGAATTAGCTAAACTTTGGAGGAATATAAGAAAAAGAAATTAAAGGATAATTAATCCTGGCTCGTTGATTAAAATGTAATTTACTACTCAACCTTTTCCCTTCAGTATCGGTAATTGTAAATTATCTAATTCAAAAAAGTCTAAGAATTCCAACAACTTTTTCACCATCCAATTATGCATTCACCTGGCGCGCAAAATACAAGACGCTATTCACAAGCTTTCCACTTGGTAAGAATGTCGCGAAAGTACACGAAAGATTGTACGAAAGGGTTACCTCGTCCAGTCAACCCATTACATCGCATCCTTGGAACTTCTCCATCCGTTTCTCCCTTGTGCCTATCTCCTCTCCTGCCACACGGGTTATGGCACACGCTTGCACACGGGACGTGTTGCAACGCACGTGCACGGGAGGATTCCTGGCTGATCCGTCTTGATTTAGAAGCGGGTTACGCGCGCTGGATACCGGACCATCCGAATTGAATGCCGGTTACGGGATTAATTCGAGCCGCATCCGTTTGATCGCGATTCGATTGAATTGGGCGGGGTGGTCGGAGGGCTCGCCTCGAAATATTAACCCTCTCTCCCCCTACCGTCTCTGTTATAGCCTGTTTAACAGGCTAAGATTAGTAGAAGCCGCGATTCCAGCTGCCAGCTTGCTCCGATGGAATATGTTTCGAGCGTTGCTCGGTATTTTGGCCAGGATGGAACGCTTGCCCACCGATCTGATGGTATATCGACCGTTTCCCGAGGGGGGGAGGGAGAGAGATTGCCGATGATTCGCTTTTTGCTCGATGAAAAGGTTAATGGTGGCGCGTAGAGAGGAGAGGAGCGTTTGTATAAATTTCAATTTATCACGTTTTTTTCTTTTTTCTTTTGGTTTTCGATGTATCTTTCTCGTTTTAAATTATTCGTAAAGTTTAACGAGGCTAATCGAGCTTGATCAATTATTTGACTTGATTAATTCGGTTGAATAGGAAACGAAGAGTTTCTTATATTTGGCGATGGGATGATTGGAAAGATATAATTTATAAATTGAACGAGATTATCTATCATTTTACATTTTATAATGTAATTCTATATTTGTAATTTATCTATGATTAGTTTATTATACACGAGAGTAATATTTATATTAAGGATCGATAATTGATCGGGGTAAAGAAAGATAACACGTAAAGACTTTATTGCAAAGATTAAAATTAACTAGATTAGCGAAAGCATGACACGCAGTGATTATCTCTACGTAAAAAAATAATAAATCTACCTGTCATTCTACGCACAATATCGTTATATATTATTATAATCTTGTTACTCTTCGAATCCACCATCAACTTAAAATCGACCAACAATCTGAAATCAAACCTCGAAACAAAAATTCTTGCTCCCGTCCACAACACCCCGTATCAAAATAAAAAATAAAAAAATAAAAAAGACGATCCCTCTCGCATCCATTCTTCTTTCTCAAGCAAAACACGGGAAAACAGAACGAGGAAGAAGAACGTTCCATCATCATCCACGTTCTCGCGCGAAGAAGACAAAGAAGGGAGGGATAAACGTCGCCCCTCAACGCTCGCGACAGGGTGGAACACGAGAGCATTTCGTCAACATTTCTGGCAGCAAGTCGGTCGCGAGATTTCCATCTGTCACGCGGGGTTGCCTTCCCTGGGAACGAGGCGAGCGATATACACACACATATATATATATATATATATACTTGGAGAAAAGTGGAAGAGAGAGAGAGAGGGAATGAAGGCGAAGGCGAGAAAACGTTTTCAAACATCCGGCGCAGCCTCTGCATCGTCTCGCAAAGTGAGACGTCTTAGCCGTCGACGGTGGATGGTTGGTCGTCGATGTGGAAGGTTGGCGTGTCTGAATCCTGAGGGAAGCTCCGTAAAACGTGGAGAGGAGGGGGAAGGAAGGGGAGGTGGAAACGAGGCAACGAGGGATTCCAGCAGGAAAAGGAACCTAAGACAGAGGCGTGTAAGAGAAAGAGAGAGAGAGAGAGAGAGAGAAGAGGAGGCACGTCGACCGTGGGGGTAGTAGTTTATTTGGACACTGATTTGAAGCGAACGCTTGGAAATTTGACATTCTCGTGAAGTTTCCACGGCGCGGGCCAGCTTACCGTATGCCTCTGGAAGCGGCCTCCCCGTCGGGAACGGGTTAGCATCCCGAGATATTTCGTATTTTCGCCGAGGCCAGACTTCGACCGAGAGGGCCACCAACCCTCTCTTCCCCCGAATACGTAAACGGACGGGTTCCAGTGAATTTTATAGAGTCGCCACGTGCGTCTCCCCGAGAGAGGCCTCTCCTCTCTGCCCCTGTGTTCGTGAACTGGAAAAACGCTTCTCGGAATTTCGATCGGAATTGACGCAGGTGATGCAGCTTGTAGGAAATTACGGACAGGAGAGCGGTTAGGAGAAGAAAATTTGTGTTAACGTTGTAGTTTTTTTCAATGCAAAAGTTTAGAAAATTATTATCAAACGTTCTATCGAAGGATCCATTTTAAAATTGTAATTTGCACGACGAGTTATTTTTTCTTGGATGATGTTTTGGAACGAACGGGATCTTTAATCTCCAAGGAATCGTTTTAAAACTCATCAGTACTCGAATCAAGTTTAGTAGAAAAGATATCGATAGATCACCACGCTGTAGCGTAGTGCTAACGAAAAGTATAAATAGAGAGTTAAAGTGAGAAAATTTAACGGTATAAACAGAATAGGTCTTCTTCTCCACCGGAAAGAATCCAAAAATTAGAAGAATTTTTCTTTAAAACAGATGCCTTCTAAAACGTTTAAAAACATCAAACTTCCTTTAAAAAAAAAAATTCTGTGCAATATCAAGCTGCTGAAACGACCAACAAATACATAAGTAATTAAATTAAACAATCTTTACTATTAAATGAAAAAATATTTGGAACAGTTGGAACAGCGTTAAATCGCGGATTCTATGTATATCCCGTGGTAGAGAAAAGAGACCCCTTGACCCGGCGCATCTTTATTAACAGATGCAATCCCGATTTATTCTTGGGTCGATTAATCCTTCCGCACAGGCCGAGCTATCCAGAGAGGAAAGAAAACGAAAGCTTCGCGGAAGTCTGTCCTACGAGATACATTTATAGCGGGCCCCTCCACGGCTCGTCACGTTTGGCTTTTCGTCGTTTTATGCCCCGGTCAGTTACGCGGAAACAGTGAATGGAATAACGGATAGAAAACGTTTCAGGCTCTGGGAAATTACCGCCGCGTGGATGGACACGTTGGAATGGTATCGGGAAAATAAATCCTAACGCGAGAGCGAATGATAAAATTGTTATTTCTGAACTTTGATAAATTCGTTCGCCACGCCCGTTTTTGTATTCGTATTGTATTCATTACGCGCTTTTTCGTAAGAATATTTTCAAGATTAAAATTAAAATGATAAATTAGCTAAGGTTAACAACAAGTTTTCCATCAAGTTTCAAAAGACGTTTCGATTCTGAGTATTAATAAATCTCGTTTAATCTAACGTGACAGCTATTCGTGATCCAAGGATGCTAATTGCGAATCAGAGTGTCAATCTATTAGTTACATAAAGGATTATTAAATAAAGATTTCAGAAACCAATTAGTGTAATCACATTTTCTGAAAATGATTATGCTTGGAGAACGAATTAAGCAATTATTTCAATAACTTATCAATGACTTAATTCGTTTGTTATCTGAAAGTTTGAAGCTTGAAGATAATGAATATTCTTGAAAAACGTAACTCCAAATAATCCATGTACTTTCTACAATCACACATCTACTTAACAAAACTCAACAAAATCCCTAGAAATTCGAATTTCTTATTCCTTTCTTACGTATCTCCTTCAAAAATTGTACACGCAGCGTGCATCTATATCTATCTACGAGGGAAGCAAAAATCATCGAAATCGATTGCTTATCGACCCAAGCACGAACCACTACCATTGTACCACCACTACAATCCTCAATGATTGACTTCGCCTCGGCTCATTACCGTACTGACACACACGGTTGCGCCCTGATAACGGTATTATCGGCATTTGCCCGACCGGGTGCATTCGACCCCCTCTCGGCTCCATGCTCACCGTTACACAAGCGTTCCTCTAAACCCCTCCGGTTGTTTGTTTTACCTCTTGCAGCCGAGCGAGAGGAAACGAGCACCGAGGCCCGAATTGGGCACGAGTTGGAGATAAAAAAAAAAAAAAAGAGAAATTCGAAATTCGCCCACAGNTTTTTTTTTTTTTTTTTTTTTCCTTTTGATATATGACGATCACGACGAGACTGGGGAAAGATTATACGCCGCGAATTCGTGATCCGATTACGCGTGCAACGTGGAATTAATTCTACGCCGCGGTAATCCGCGCGCGACGCGCTTCGTTCGAAGAAGAGGAGACGATGGAGGAGAACGAGAGGGAATATTATTTCGAGAGGAGGGCTGTCAGGCCGCGTGGAACGCGGTTAATTAAAGCGTTCCGTAAACTGACCGACCCCCGAGGGTGCGCGACAGTGTAAGAGGGTGTAAATGAACAATCAATTGTAAATATTTCGAGGGTGGGAGGGGCTTGATTGGGATTTGCGACCGCGCCGGATGGATTGATTTCGAGGGGGATAATGCGATAAAAAGCTTTTTGTTCCGATTGGAACTTTTTGTCCGCCATTGAAGGAGCGTCGAAACTCTTATTTTTTTTCATCGTTAGATAGAAGAACAATCGAGATATATTCGAATAATTCATAAATCTGTCAGTCTATTTTTCAATATATTTCGAAACAAATAGATGGTGCGTGCAGAAATTTAATATAAGGTTTAAATATCATTTTAACCTTTAATTTCACCTCGAAACGTAACCAATAATATTACCAATAATTCCACCCTTAGGCGATGGAAAAAATTCGGTCGCTCCGTTTTCTCTCGATAAAAGCGACGATACATTTCGCGATACATAGATCTCTTTTCCCCAAAGGAAAACGAAAGAGAGAGAAAGATAGAGAGAGAGAGAGAATTCAAAAAAGAAAAGAAAGAAGGAAAGAAAAAAATAAGCAGAAATAAAATAAAATAAAATAAAATAAAATAAACTCGAACAAACCGCGCTTTATGGCTTAGCGGGAGAAAGTTAAACGACCATCGAATTTACAATAAATCTCGACAGAGCTTTTAGTACTTTCCCGCAGATAAGGCAAACACGTTAATGGATTTTTCCAGCGGCGCTCTTTTATCCACGCCGGTTCCATTCTCTATGCACCTCTATACACGAATAACGAACAAACGCGATAACCTAATTCAAATTGGCTTATCGCCTCGGTTCACCGTAAACATTTTTCGCCTCTCTGTAAAGCGTAACATTAAAAAGAGTTACCGCCGATCGAGACGTAGAAGAGTGAGAGAGAGAGAAAGAGAGACGGAATCAACTCGAACTCGTATCGTTCCATTTTAGTTTACGAAGCCGATCGCGAGAAGCACTGGGGAGGAGGAGGAGGAAGAATACTATCGACTACAATCACGTGCACGTATATATATATATACCCTCATACATACGTGAACCATACGTAAGTATAGGTGGGTCCAAGTTTCGCGCAGAAATCTCTCGAGAGGAAGTTCGTATCGCAGATTGTAGAGTACGGAGACAGCATTGGAAACGATTCGAAACGGTTTCCACGGAACAAGAATGCGATGACGAACTGCGAGAGAAATAGAGAAATAGAGAGAGAGAGAGATGAAACTCTCTGGTAGGACTACGGTCCTTACGAATTCACAGCGCGAAAAGGCCGTGAACGGAGGTGGAGGACAAAGGAAGAGGAAGAGGAACGAGGAGGAAAGAAGAAAAAAAGAAGACTCGTCCGAGGCACGATTTGGAACGTTTAGGGTGCAACGAGGGAAAAGATGGTAGGAGCCGATGAAAGAGAGCTCCACTCTTGGCAAAACAATCAATTATCAAGAAGAGTTTCGAAAGCAGCCGGGACCCGTTCGACTGTTTCTCTTCGAAAGCCGATTTTTGCGATCGGTTTCGAAAGGGCCGGGTATACGGTGCAGAGAGAGAGAGAGAGAGAGAGAGAGAGATAAAGGATCTAAGGCTACTTTACTCAAACTCTTGGAAAAGTTTCTCGTACAACCCCCGCCGTCTCTTTCCCTCCGATTCTCGGGACCCCACTTCGAACGAAGCCGCGCCGCCATACGACCCTTCGGCCAAGGGAATTGATTCGTGTTCCGTACTTTGCGCGATTACGACGACCCTCGAATATAAATCGACAGGGCCGATGGAGACGACAGAGACGGGTTTTAGCCGCTCGATCGGGGGATACCTATGGAACGAGGTTTAATCGCGGAACGAAAAAATTGGCAGCCACTACGATATCGATGGTTGATCGATTCAGAGTTGAATTCCAACTTTCTTCTCCATCATTGTCGACCATTTGTACGTATTGTGTTACATTTATCTCTTCGTTTCTTTTCTTTGAGATTCTGCAATTCTTTGAAGTTTCTAAGAAATATCGTGTAATAGGAAAGGAACGAGTAATAGAAATTAAATTTAATCCTCATCAACTTTGTTATACAAACATCTACATAGAATTATTCGGATAATACGAATATGAATGCACTACTCGAAAGAATCTTTGTTTAGCCGTTGAGAATGGTTGGAAACAGTTTCGAAATCGCGAGCCACGAAGACGGCTAATATATTTCGTGCACGGTGTACGCTTAGCTTCAAGTGGATCCAGACTTTCTTGGTCGGGGCTGAGTTTACCGTCGAACGTCGTTAGCGCTACTTGCGAATTGGGACGCCTTAATTAACGCCGATTTCTTGGTGGAATTTCAGGAAACGGAAAGCAGGCAACGGAGGTTGAAACTAGCGGGATATAGTCGAAAATGTGTTAACGAGCGTGCAAATAGCGGCGGGTTCGCGGGTGTTCGAGTGTTAAGTGCCCTGGTGCGAACCGTAATCGAAACCTGAGATTATCGAGTTCCCTTACGTATTATTAGAAAAAGATTCCACCGAGTCTCTCTCGTGGATATGATTTTCAATTAATTCTCTGGTCAAATAATTGAAAATTGATGAAAACGAATCAGTATCAAAAAACTATTCGAACAGCTTCACAGTGAATATCCCAGTGAATTCGTAATAAATCGAATGAACTCGAATCGAGAATCGACAGTTCGATTCAATTACGACAGAACGAAGATTACTACGATTGGTAACTTTTAAAATAGAATAGACGCGAATTTCTTTAAGATGCGTTTTGTATCACGATTCTTCGTTAATACAGAATCGATACTGGCTTGATGAGCATCGCGACTCGATCACCACGTATAAGAAAGAAATCTGAGAATCGAGGAAACATAATTTCGCAAAACTTCCAAAAGGGAGTAGATCTCAAAGATCCTCCAACAAGGGATGATGAGGAAAACTTGCGAGGGTCTTGCTCAAAGCGAACAAGGCGAAATCGCTCGAGGGCTTTTGAAATTTTTCGCTCGAAGACGCGAGTGGAATCGCGTCCTTTTCGCTCGAGAACACGAAAAATCGTGGCTTCCGTCGAATACGACTATAGCGCTAATTTCTTTGGAAGAATTTTACGATTAATTTGAAATAAAAAGAATGGATAATAATCGATTATACATCCAGAATGAAAATTTAATAAAGTAATAGCATGGTATAAATCGATCGATACTTATTGTCAGAGCTATATAGAAGAATCCATTTTCCAAGTGGACAAAACTTTCTTTTTCCTCCTCTTGTGAAAGTAAACTTGGTTGAAATTCCAAATGCGTATTTTCCACACAGCATCCTCGTTTCGTTATTACGTAACACGTTATATCAAGTACCAACACGATCAAATTTAAAGGACATTTTACCTTATCACCGAGAGACCTTTCTTTGGCTTTTTGAATCTTCGAGTACTTTCGCAGAGAGAAAGAGAGAGAAAGAGGGAGAGAGATAGTTAGACACACTTGTCCCTCGTAACACCACTCGTTACAGGAGACGTGTCCAAAACTAAATTTTGTCTACGTGCCCTGCGAGCGAGGAGTATGCACGACGACAGGGGGCCCCTCGCAACAATGAGGGTTACAAAATCAGAGATAAGTGGCGGCTGGCGACGGAATCGTGGAATACCTTGGCGGCCAGGGACAAGGGCGTTTAATATGCGTGGAGAGAAACGGCCGCGACCGAAACTCCCTTTCGCCCTTACCTTCTAATTTATGCAATGCTCCCCCTCCCCCCGTTTTCTACCATTGCGCCACGTACGTGGTGTATCTGGGTTAACTGCTACCCTCGCGAGAAATTCCATTGTTACGTTCGATCGCCATTTAATCCTCCGATGTTTAATGCAACACCTGACAAGATTCCCGAGTAACGCTTCCTGGTTCCTGAGAAATTTCAACGGTTGAGAAATAAGTGATACATTTTTCCTATGAATTATTACATATATATATATATATTTGATATATTTGCTAGTTCAGTTCTACTTACGAATATGAAATATAATGATGATTGCAGAACGTGTAGAATAATAGAACGAAGAGACTTAACGCGGAAGAATGTTAGAACGTAACAATGGAACATCATCTTTTATCAATAGAGCTTTGCAAATAGTCGTCAATTTTCATTAACATCTTCATTAAAGTCAGTTTTCTCAGAAATCACGATAAGAATATGACGCGATAAACTGGATTATTTTAAACAACTCGAGCGTGGAAAACGCTCTGGAAAAGACACGTTTCCAGTTCGAATTCGGTGCGATTTACGTGAGAAGGCGTGCGTAGAACAGATTCGCATATTATTGCCCGGAGAAGATGCGAGAAGGATCAGTCGCCCACACGCTTCGATACCTCGGAATAAGTTAAACCGCGTAACTGGATCTCGTTCTTTGAAGTGTGGCGCGGAAGAAGAACTTCGTCCCCCGGTTCCTCTTTCTCGAGATAATGATAACCTTGGATCGAGATCCAGCAGTCTCAACTTCAAGGGAACACCGGTCTCGATCTCGAGAACGACGGATAGATTTTCCGGAATGAATTCGTGCGAGTCGTCATCGATCCATCCCCCCTTTCACCCCCCACGTATGGATACGAATGTTGTAACATTCTTGTTTTGCGCGCGACGATCGTATGACTCGGTAATGGGAACTTCACCACGCTGTGTCTCTCGCCGCGATTCCGTCCCCTTCCGCGTCGTAATTTCGATATTCACGCTTCGAATCACTTCGCCAAGGATAAAGTCGCGATGAGTCTTACATAGGAGCACAGCTTTCCAATAGATAGATTCGATTCGACAATTGTTTATTCTTCTTTTCAACGGGATACGTATATCTGCGTTTCAATTATGTTTACGTCTATTGTGTTGAGTTGAATTTATTTACGTACAACAATATATTTATGTACGTTAGATAGAGAATTGAGAATAGACGTACAGATTTATTGTTAGATTTTATTTTCTTTAGACAAATTTTTAAATTAGAAAACGAAATTCTCAAAATGCAAGATCGTTAATTAACACGAGATTTCAAAACTTGTTTTTTGTTATTTTTCCAAATTGGAATTAATAAATCATCGTTATTTAAAATTATTATATAAAATTTAAATCAATATCTTTACAAATATTATGCAGACGAATCTTTATCGATTATAATTTTAATCAACGAAAATGTTAGCCTGTATCAGTTCAGTCATCATCAATATTATTTCAATTGAAAAATTCTCTCATTCTCTCTATTCAAATTTTTGCTAAATACGGGCAAAAATAAACCCCTTCCCTCCCCTCCCCCACCCCTATAAATAATTTCATCCGACGTACTGGCATAAATAGGTGATAAATACGCGATACGATCCCTCGCATCTCATTACACATTCGAACCCATAACGCACAATGCATTTTTATTATATCCGTCATTTACGACAAACCGAATCGAACGGCCAATATTTAAGCGTATAAATGTTGATTATCGGCCACGAATCGGGAGCACGAAAATTTTCACGGAGAGAAGTTTGGCCAACAAAATTACGACTCGCATAATGATGCGCCATTTCGCGATTCAATCGATCGATGTTCCGTGAAATCAACGTAATTGTTATAACCTTTTGTACTATGAATTATTCCTGACTTTTTGACTCACATTTGTCTTCAATGAAAATATAAACGAATAATTGTATCTATATATAATCGAATATACAATTGGATACAAGAAGGAGCTCAGTCTTTAGCTTCAAGTCTTTTTCGTGGATGGAAAATTAAGGAATAAATCTTTGTAAATTTCATCGTCGTTGTTGTTTATTAAAATTACGACACGTTTTGCGGACGCAACTCGACGTCACTTATATTTTTTGATACGATGAATGAAAATTAAAAACAAGAGGGTGGAACGGAAGGAATTCTTTCCATCGCGTGGAAGCGACAATTACGTTGTACAAGGACGATCTTTATTGTCAGGCGCAAAGTTCCGGCTCCGTTGCTACGTTCAGGACGGTTTACTTTGGCAGCGTCATCTTAATAAAAGCTCGTCCGGGTTTTTGGGCGCAAAAAGGGGGCGAATCGGGCAGCGTTTAATTAAGCCAATTGAATCCCTCCACTTGGCGGAAAGTTTGCTGCCGGCCCGAAGTGAATTAGTTTCGCCTAAAAAGTTTCGAAAAGGCTGATAATCAACCGTCGAATGAACCCTTTCTCGTTTCGTTGAATTTTCGCCCTGGCTACAATGAGCGAATTTAATTTGAAACAAGTACCCCCCCCCTTCCCGTGAATGATTTTACCATTGTACGATTACAAAATCGGGGGAGGGAGGGGGCGAAATTAAAAGGGGAAAGAAGAAAGAAAGATGAAAGAGGATCGAAGAGAAAATCGATTGAGAAAATCGTACGAAAATCGTATCCGTTGCTATCCCTTTCTTTACAGAGAAATTTCGAATGGATCCTGAAAAGTGAAAGAGCGGCCATTTGCCACGGAACCCCCCCTAATTACGAACTTAGGGGAAGAAAATTCGCGGAAACTTGGACTCTAACGCGGACACTTCGATGAAGATAACTCGAAGAAGCAAGTCGAAGATGGGTGGTGGGATCCGTAACCCACCTCGAAGTAATCTCCCCTCGTTAGGGGTGAAGGAGATAGAGGAGGAGGAGCGTTGGAAGCCCTGGGCTGGAAGTGGTGGGCGATCTTTCGAACTCCCGGACTCGCATCAATTAACGCCAAAACTCTGAAGGGGACTTCAAAGGAGATGGCTGGGTCCATTATTCGACCCATCGCGACCCACCCCTCGCTGCTGTCGTTTCCGGTCCGGCTTTATCCAGCTGAATGGCTCTCCACTCCAAGGAGGAGAGTCGCTTTAGACAATAATCCGAATCTGCGTCCTTTTACGGTGGGCCTATCACGCTAACGATTCCGCTTCTTCATCATCGGGGGAGGGGGGAGGGAGAGGGGGACACGCGCGACCGACCGTAACCAGACGACGTCGTCTTTCCACGTTTCTAAGACGAGGGTGCATTGTTTCGTTGTCATTTTGTGCCCGGGGAACAAGGACAACCTGGTAATTGTCCGCCTTTCCTTTCGCGAGTGTTCTTTGGTGTTATGTTGGGACTTAATGAAAGGATTTGGGGGGGAGAAAAGGACTCGGGAAGAAAGGGGTGCGTGAATTTTTTTTTTTTTTTTTGATTAATTTTAAACAGAAAAAGAAGCAAACGCATGATTTATCGTCGTTATTTCTGGAGCTGATGCCAATATGTATACATTATGATATGGCATAATTTTTATTATTGAATCGTTTCCTCTATAATTAGATATATCTAATCATAGATATTTTAATTGATTATAATATATATATATATATTACACCGTGTGCTGTAATAAGTTGGCAGTCGAGTGTTCGTTCTACTAAATGTGACACGTACACTGATTACGTGCTATCTATTGATTCTGATCAATAGATGCGACGAGTTCGGCCAATTATAAAAATGCACGTGATACGTTTCTTTTTTTAGAGACAACACGAATCAAAAAAAAAAAAAAATAATTAATTTTTCTCGAATTCGAGGAATATCTCATCGCGAAATATTGATTGATCAATTAAACGATACCGTAACGGTATTCATTTCCATCCAATTCGATTCATCCACGCGAAATTTATCTCTAGGTCTCTACCATAGATTATCGGCGGATAAAGGCAGAAAAAAGGCGCGATGGGGCGGGAAAAACTCAAAGAAGAAACGGGAGAAGACTTAGAAGACACAGATCGGTGGAGAGAAAACAAACAAGCCAGACGGCTCGGCTAGCTGGGAGGAGAGAAGGGGGGGAGAAAAAAACTACAGGTCGGTGGAAGTTGGTGGACCGAGAAAGCGAGAAGGGGGAGGGGCAACACGGTGCCAGAAAAATCGGCCCGGCGAAAATAAGCTTAATCTCGCTGAGTGAAATCGCTGCCAAATGTAATGCGTCTCCTGTCGATGAGAGAAGCCCATCGGCGGCCAGCTCCCTTCTCCCTTTTTCTGATCGGCAACGTAGTAGAAACTATCCTCCATCCCTTCACCCTCCCCCCTCTCTCTCCCCAACTTTATCCCTTTTTCTCGCTCGATCCTCCATCCCCCTCCCTCATTCTGTGCCGTATTCCTTTAACCGACGCGTAGCAACAACCAATCTCGTATCGGCGGATTAACAGGCGAGGGATGAAGAAAAAAAGAGGGGAGGGAGGATGTGGAGAAGAGGAGGTGGAGAAAGAAAAAAAAAAAAAAAGAAAAACGGGGCATCGAAGATGTAAAAGGGGGTCGAAAAAAGGAAACGGGGCTGGTAAAGGGTGGAATAGAGAGGAGAGGAAAGGGGGACGGAGGAGGAGGAGGAGGAGGAACGAAATCCGCAAGCGGCGCGCGTGTTTCAAATATTTTATTTCTGCTTGCGTTGGCAAAGCCACGCGAACGTTACCGCGTTCTCCATCCGGTGTTCGGTATTTCTCCTTTATAGGTACGTACGGCCGCCAATAAAATTCGGCCGGCATTCGTGGTTGTGCATCGGCGAAAGGAGGAGAGGCCAGCCTCTGGCGTCGATCTTTTGATCGGGAAAAATCTCGCCAAAAAAAAAAAAAAAGAAAAAAAAAAGAAAATAGCATGAAAAGCAGGGGGGAGAGGACACGCGCGCGTCATCCCGCTCCATTTACGTCCGGGCTTCATTCCGGGCACGGAATGACTTTGATGAAGTAAAAAGAAAAAGACATCGAAAGACTGCGATCCTCGTATCCTCGGATTTTTTCAAAAGTTTTCTTTACTTTTTTTTATTTCTGAAAAATTAACGATATACGATCTTACGCGTGGATGGCAAAGATGGATTCGATAGGATTGAATGAAGAGTTGGTTGAATAGAGTGAGAATTAACGATGCATCGTCTTTTTGAGAAAATATCTTTTTCGATTGTCGATAGAAATTCGTGAGAAATGCGAAAATTATATATATTTTGATAGCATTTTTTTTAAATGACTTCCTTCAAATGAAAATTTAATCATTCGACAATACTTTGAGATTTTAGGAAAATTGGGATTGGTGGTAGGGATTGTAGGGAGAATTCTTGGAATATTAACTGTATTAATTGAAAATTTGACCACTTTGACACGCGTACCGCGAAATCGTGAAAGGTTAATAGCGTTGCTTTTCCCCCCCGATAACGCGAAAAGTAACCCAAAGAATCGTTGAATCGAAAAGTAATGACAGAAATGCGAGGCTAAAAGCTTTAAAAGCATGACATTTATTGAATGGATATTGAATGGATTTCGACTAAATGAAAAGAAATAAGAGCGAAGAGGAGGATGAAAGGGGATGCGAATGTGGAAACGTTAGTACATTATTTGAATATTAAATGGCGCAATCGTTGCGTGACATTCTTATTTATTTTAAATTGTTAGAAATAAAACAGCGTGTGTATATGCAACGATGACACGCAAATAAAGATTAAAAGATAACAAAGTTTTATTGTAAATAAAATCGTATCGATTAAACTAGGAAGATTCGATAATCGCTGTTCTTTTACGTACGTAGAAAAAAGTTTTACTACGAGCTCGTAAACGGAAACATACACTTTTCCAATTTCCTTCATTTTTTTAAAAAAAGAGGGATATTGCTAAATTATAATAAGCTTAAATTTACTATCTAAAATTCTTTTCTTCGTTGATAGCAATTAATTTAAACTCATGCATCAATTTAATATAATGAAACGTCAATTACACGAAATTAATTTGGGAGAAAATTCTGGGATAAGCGACTTGTCGAATAATCGGTTAGGAATCGAACTCGAAATTGAACGATTTTTAAAATATATGCAAACATTTTTCATTTACATTAGTTTAAATATATACTCATCTTGTATCGTCGATCGATACTACTAATGTATTAAGAAATAAATTATCTGACAAGAAGAAGATTCCACGCGAGTTGGATGAAACAGGAATCATTCGAAACGTGTTCCTATTTCGTTTGTCTATAAGCTAGATTTCTAACGGCACCACTCGATCGTATCTAGTAAGGAACCCCGATGTTGCAATATTAATACCTTTACGTCGACGAACGATATAAATACTTCACGATCTTGCTATAGACCCAGAGACCTGCTCTGTACCGCTATTTATGGCAGCGTGGACGTTGCAAAGTGGAATCGTCATTATCTATGAACTTTCTTCGCGGCCTCGATATGTAAATTTGCGCGCGCGTGTCCATATCCAACAGCAGATCGGAATGTCGAGCAAATTGCATTATGAAATACGAATAAAGAGGGAGGGTCTATACCATCCGCTTGGATTTCTGCCCCCGAAACGTCACACGAGGGGAATTAAGGCGTTCTCCACCTCCACCTCGAAATCGACTTTTTACCTCCATTATGGAAACTTTCATCGAGGTTTATTCCGCGTTCCCAAGAATGAGAATATCAGGAAATATTCTCGTGACGTTAATAATTTCGTTTCATCATTCGATCGGACGAAATATTTTTTTATCCGTGAAAAATGGAAATAAACGAAAGTATTATTAATTCAATGATTATTTCGAAGAGAAGGTAAGAAGATCGATGTAATTTTTCATCGAAAAAGTTTTTGTAATACGCTTCTTTGGATGGAATATTTTCTTTTTCTCTCAACGGATAAATCATCGATATAGGAAAGGATCGATACATCGTCGATGATTATTCGAAACGTTATTTAATAATAGCGCGTTTCATATTTATCATAGGGAACAATGGTGTACCATCGACGCCGTTTCAAAATAAATTCTCATTCGAAATAAAATCAGACAAATTTCTATCAGAGCGAAAAACCAGTTGCGCGCGCAACTGGGTTCTATAAATTCAATTACGAAAATGCGCGCAAATTATTTACATTCTATTAAATTTTCGATAACGCTCCATCCCTCCCTTGTTAAACCGATGAGGACCCATTATTCCATCGTTTAAATACATCCCGCGGGTAAAACCGCGTGGAAAGGAACGGCCACTCGTGGAAAACGCGTTTTCAACCGGCGTTTTACTTGTGTTAACGTGTTAATTACACGATCGACTGTGAAAATGTACATCGAAACTATATATATAGAAAGCGTTTCGACGCTGGAGATCTGATTAAGCCTTGACCGATCTCTTCTAGAGTTGAATAATTTATTACTAACGAGATTTAACGAGTCATGAATTAAATTTATCAGAGTTAATAAATCCTCGCTTACACTAATGAATAAATAAGATTATGGGAGAAGAATGATTCTAGATAAAGTCTTTTACATTACTCGCTCCATTACTAAAATCAATTTTAACTCAACGCAACATTATCAACTTTATAAATATTTTACAAATATTCGCGTACAATCGCTAATCATTATATCAATTATATACAGATCTTTCTGATCTATCGAAGTAAATCTTCAATCGTACAAACATTCCAGAAATGGTACGGAATAGAATCCTACAACGATTCAAGAATATAATATAATTCAATTCGTTTTTAATCTCCGTGATTAACCTCGTGAATATTTTTATACGAATATAATCTTGCGATTTTAATCTTGTAAGGAAATATAATTCATCCATACAATCCCGTGGAAATTATTTACAAATTATCACTTAACGGGGGAAGCGCGCCCATTAATTTACATCTGTGCAAATTAAATCGAACTCCTTTTAGGTCTACGTTACCGATAACGTTCCCGGCATTACAGTAATTACATTCGAATTACTACGCCATCAGGGGCGAATGAAAATTTCACCAGTTTTAAATCGAATCCTTCCACCCTTATACCGGCCGCGATACAGTAATTATTTTCGAGTTACGTACGCGACGGCCGCGGAACGATTTAATCGTTGCAATAACTCGTTTATATCATCGGGAACAATATTATGCCCGGGCCTGTGCCACCGTTTCTCTTTTAATTCGCGACATAATACACGCACGGAGGTGTAACGAGCGTTGCTACACACATACACATACACATTCTCTCGCCTCGTTTCCCTTCCCCCTCTTTTTTTCCTCCTTCCTTTCCCCGTCCTCCTCGTCTCTCTTTCCAACTTCCAACCCCGCTCTGCTCCGCTTTGCGGGCGGAATTATCGGATTTTCTGGGACGCGGAAGATGGGCGATTGTGCGCCACCGCACGGCCCCCTCGTGATAGAGGTAAAAATGTTTGTTTCGCGGGGCGAAATCGTGTTAGATTTTGAGAAACGATCGTAATTGGTCGATGAGATTAGTGGAGATACTGTGAATTTGTCGCAGTATTCCGCTATAAAAAGTATCGTATAATAAAAATTATAGCTCTATAGCTATTGTTGTAAAAGATTGTCGTAAGTAAAAAGTTTAATTAACTCTGATTCTGTGAATTTTAACTACGACGATTAAAAAATTTTCACACGAAAGAGTTTCTTCTCCAACAACTTCTATATTTAAATTATGATATATGTCTGTTCGATGGATTTTGGATCTTAAGATTATCCTCAATTGCGATTAAATTAAATTCGTGCGGATTCGATGTAAATTGGAGAATTAATAAATAACGATTTGTAGCGGGAATAAAATAGTTTCTATAAGCAGTAAGAGGGAAAGCGTATAATAGTCCAAGGTTTCCTGGAACCGCTCTAGCGTCAAGTGGATTCCTTGGCGGTCCCTTGGTATTCAGCTTGTTAAATGGGAATCCTGGTGCGAAATCGTTGCAGGAATTTAGCCGGTTTTGTATTGGATGGAATTTCTCGAACAGTTGGATGGAGTAAGTTTATGAAAGGGATTAAGATACCGGGGATTTACGATTGCAATGCAGTTAGATGATAGGAGTTATCAGGAATTAGATATTCTTTCAAGAATATTTCGATATTTTATCCATTGTCATAATGAAAAAAATATTTCCACGATTCCAACTATCATTCAAATTGAATTTATTTTGCTCGAATTATAAGATGTATAAGATCCTTTCTGCAATTAGTCGATTCTAAATCTCGATTACCATATAGGTAACACAGATAGGGTGATTCATCGAATCATCCTAGATGAAATTCATACACATGAATGAATAGGGTGTCCTCGCTTGCGGATTCAGTCCTCTAGCTCTATTCATCTCTCGGATCTATTTACACCAAAATTAATATTCATTCCCAAGTTGGTTTCACAAAACAAATGGAACAGCTCGAATATGTATGAAAATTTTCCACGAGCTCATCTAAATAAGCGAATCTAAATGAATTATTTCACGTGCGTACAATGAAATAAATCCTTGACCATTTTATAGTTCAAGGACAATGCTCGTAAGTAAAACCTCATCTCAATCATTATTCATCGAAATTTTCGAGTTAATTTAATTTATTATCGAATTTAACAAAACATTAAAAATATCAAAAACATATAATATTACCCTTTTATCATTCAACCACCCCAAACGTAATTCAATTATTACGCGCATTGATCCCATTTACCAGAAAAAAATTAAGAATTAAAATAAACGATGCCTCAGAGAATACAGACACTGCTCGTCGTCAAGCAGTATCCAAATATTAGTTAAACCACGAGGCGCGAATAAAAAAAAAAAAAAAAAAAAAAGAAAAGAACCAACCAAATAAACCGGGAACAAACACAAACAAACGGTCACTTTCCAAAAGAAAAAAGAAAAAAAAAGGAAAAAAAAAATACTTCGAGTGAAAGGGAGCCGTGGCACCAACCGCTCTTCATATTTCACCATAATCCCTCCCCCGAAGAACAAACCAATAGCCGCATCCGAGCTTCGAATCGGAATTCACGCGAGCCCCGATCATCGGGGGCCTCGGTCATCAATCACAACCGGGGGTGGTGTTAGTATCCCGGCTCGCATCGAGGCCGTGCAAACACAGGTGCTCCCGCTTAACGTCGGAATCTCTTCGAATAACTCCCGGGAATCGTTCTCCCCATCCGGCGAATACGTTGCGGCTTCCACCGCCTAATAACCCGCTCGTCGATCGCAGTTCCGTGTAATTATGGATCCCCCCCTCCCCTCCCTCCCTCCCTCCTCCACACCGACGACTACTCTGCGCACACGTACACACACACAATGGCAACACGGTCCACGGATGGATACGATATATACATGCATGCATGCATGCACCGAGCAAACCACCAGCATCCCCGAACGTGCATCCCCATGCACGTCCCTGAAACCGCAGCCGCCCAACGCTCGTGAGTCGCGCGCCGAGGAGGCGAGGAGAGGAAAACAAGGCGAGGTACCCCCGGCATACATACGAGGGACACTATCTCGAGCGGCAGACGTCGCTGAAGATGCGGCAGGGGTTGTGTGCGCGGCTCGAGGCCCACCGCCGGTTCATTTACCGGTATTGTTGCGCGCCGCCCTTCCTGCACCTACCGCCTTCCACCTGCAGCAGCCCCCCTCCTTCCAATGCAACAACCCCCTCAGCCCTTCTCCAACCCTCGCTGACGCGCTGCACCAGTCGTCCTGCGCCCTGCGGGCGGCCTACCTGTCCACGAGCATTCGCGAATCACGCGCTCCTCGACCTTTCCCTCCCCCTTGCAATATCTTTCGTTTCTCGAAAGGCGCGTCGGTGATGCTATATGGTTGATGATGAGGTGGAGGATTCAGTTGTTTGACGAACATTGGATTGGGGTTGATGACGAATTATGGACTGGAAGTTGTTTTTATTGATGAGTGTTTCTCCATTTTTAGAAATTGTTTGGATGACGCGTTAATAGAAATTTCCTGATTAAATATTCCTCCCTTTTCCTTCTATTCTTGCAACCCTCTTCAAAATTAAAACAACAAGAAGAATTGCGAAACACAAGAGGATGACGAAGAAGAAGAATAACCGGAAGGAACGCGAATGAGAGAGAGAGAGAGAGAGAGGAAGAGAAGGATTTTAATTAGCGACAATAATTAGCACGCTCGCGTATCAAAGCGTGCATTTCCAGCTGTGACTGGAGTCGCGTGAATTTGAACTTGCTCGTGTTGGCGCGTGTTCCCCTCTTTTGAAAAACGCACGCGAAAAAAGCACGGGAGAGCTGGATCCTGGAAAAAAAGGGCGGAGGGAAAACGAGAGAGAGTCGGGTATAATTCGTTGAATCCAATTGTCATTCGGCGAAGTATTATATCGCGGGAATGGGGAATTATTCTGAACCCGCGCGTTGATCCCCGGCATTCCTGACCGATTAAAAGAAAGAAAGAAAGAAAGAATGAAAGAAAGAAAGAGAAAAAAAAGAAAGAAAAATATTCCGCTGTTTACGATTATTGGGCTGAACGGCCGTTTCAATTCGTTTCGTAAGAGGAGACGTATCTATCCTAATGGACGTGCTCGGTTGAATTAAACGTCGTTTCAATCGCCTCTATATTCGGATTACGTAAATTCTCTTTATTGGCCTCTCCGTTTCCGCGCGGACGCCGCCGCTGCATATAACTCGGTTTATCGGGATCGTTTTCTAAGCCAACCTATTCGGCTATTATTGTTTTCCGCTACAGATATTCCCCTCGGCACCTCGACATTTACAATTTCGAATTTCTATCGCCGCACAGTTTTCGGAATCTTATTGAATGGTTTAATAAAAATGAATGAGAAGATCGAGATAAGGAGAAAAGAGAATTTTTTAAATTTAGAAAAATTTTGTAATTAATTTGTACCTAACTTATGATGCTTATTAACTAAACGTTTCTTCTTTTCCAGAAAGTATTCAAAAATGTTCGTCTCTCAAATCTCTCTCTTTTTCTCTCTCTCTCTCTCTCTCTCTCTGTAAAACGTTAAAGTGGACACGAGAATATATTAGTCCAAAATGTTCCACGTTCTCATTCGTTAAACGAGTGCACGCTAATTACACTTTCGAAAAATTAACGATGCATCATCGCTTTTTCTTTTTTTTTTTTTTTTTTTTTTTTTCCCTCTTTGAGCCGGAAGTCCTCTGCAACGACGAGGTTTCGCAGAAACATCAAAGAAGGCAGACGGATACCTCCTCCGTTCATTTAGCCGACAAACAGTGACCGGCAATTAAAGAAGAACTACACGGTTGTTGTTCACGGTTGAAAACGAAACGTCAAAACCCTTCCCATTGTTCCCACGTTACATTCAATTTATTTAAGAGAAATTTAGCCGAGAGGAACGGATAAAACGCGGGATTTTAACGTCAAAGAGATAGGATAAATTCGCTGCCCGTTTACCACCCCGATCGAAACAATCTCTCTCCCTCTTTCTCTCTCTCTCTCTCTCTCTCTCTCTCTCTCTCTCTCTCTCTCTCTGAAAGCGCAGACGAAAGGTAAACCGGAAGGGGGAAAGCTTCCGGGAACATTTTCCATTATCCAAACGGATCGTGTCGCTTCGAAACACCAGCTTCGAAAGTGTCGATTCGGAACAGACAAGCGTGGAACAAGCGTTTGGACACAACCTGGCCTCCTCTGTAGAACGATAGTCATGGACACTCGTCTTTGACACGAGCTCAACCGCCCAGCCTCGGCCATTTGCAATTAAAAACAATTAATTACACTCGCAGCTCGTCGTCGTTTCCGCCCACCTCATTCTTTTTTTCTCTCCTTTTTAATTCTGCAATCTTGCCTATCTAGCTCTGTAGCTTCCGTTCTCTCTCTTCCTCTCTCTCTCTCTCTTTGCTTTTGTCTCATGCTGGGGCATGAGATAGGAGAAGGGGCACAAAGTCGAAGGAGAGCGACGTGAGAAAAAAGACGCGGATCGCGCGACTCGGTCCAGGAATGTCGAAGATACTTGAGATTCTTTCGAGCGGCTCTGGATCCGCCGTTCACGCGCTCCAACTTTATGAATGCCGGAATTCTTTTTCAACCGCCACGTTTTCTTGCGTAACTTCCCGATTCCACGAACGAATGTCGTCGGCTGTCATTTTTCGACGAAATTCGTATCGAGCTCGAGAAACTTTTTGTTTTAGAAGAGAGATTAGATCATCTTTCACTCGTCTCGTTTTCATCCATTGTAATCGTGCTACTCGTTGAATGGATTTGTGTATAACATAAATGGCGCAAAATTAAATTTTGGAGAGATTTGTAGTTTCCTTTTACGAAATATCTATTTTTAAATATCGTTAAATATAAAAGTTCAATTCCATTTCTAAGAATCAAAAAATGTACGTTGAACGGATATATCTTCCTAACAGAACTTCTTCTTAATGCACAATCTCAGCAGCAGAAAAAGTATGGGCAAATATGAAGAGGAAATCCTACTCTCAACTCGTAATAATCAAGTATCGCCGACAGATATACCTGTCACGCGTTCCACCCGTGAAAAGAGGAAGCGCGAAATCGATCGAGGGATCCCGCGGTTACACGATCCTCCTCGTCCGCATTGCCGACGAAACAGCAGCGGCCGCGTTCGCTATAAATAATTCATGAGGTAGCCCCGATAACGAGTTTACGAAGAATCGGAAACAAGGAAAGCCCGTGGAAAACGGGTTCTTTCGAATTCGAAAGATTCGCGAAACGGAATCGGAGGGGAAGATCTTTCTCGCGATTATTTCATCAATCGCAGAGACGATCATTTTTAAATTTTTTTAATTTAAGAATTATTGTTACGAAATCGAAACTGCGAATGCAGAAGGAAGTAAGCGTTATAGATCTAGTAACGATAAAATTTTACTTTAAATGTGAGCAAAAGCAACAATGATACTACTAAAAAGTTGACAAAATCATATAAGAAATCTATCGATGAAAGGAAACGGAAAAGCATTTAAATAGAGAACGAATATCAAAAGATATGTAACAATTGATATTGGATTACAAATAAATAATGTATATAAAATATATATATATCAAGAATTAAAAATAAAAATTGTTTGAAAATAAAAGAGAAAGGAGAGAAGAGAAATCTTAGTAGGGGGCGAAGATGTTGGTGTAACGATCGAAGAGGAGAATAAGGGTTGGTGTTAAGCCATTAATAATCCACGTTACGAGACACCCTTTTTCTTCTCGATCGTACAGGTACACGGTAAGGTTTCCTTAGAATCTGTATCTACCGTACAAATGCATATCACTTATCCGGGCACATCCGACGTGGTACACGCACGTGGCCCCTTGTTTTATTAGCTTACACCTGTCCAGAGTAATTTGAGGAACGGGCCTGTAGACATCGTCCAATCAGGAAAGAAAGCGTATCCCGTACACGTGAGATGGATTAAAGGGAACTAGGTCGGAATCTTAAATAAGATTTGCGAAGAGGATCCTTCGATTATTGTATACAAGGCCAACAAGGAAGTGAGAATAGAATGTTGTCGACAAGCGATTAAGATTTTTTTTAGAACTGCGTCGAATGGATAGAATTCAAGGTGGAAGAGGATTGGAATTACTGGAGAGAGAAAAATATTGGAATCGAATTTTAAACTCGTAAATTTCTAAATTCACGTAAAATTTTCGTTTATCTAATTTAGTTATTTTAAAATTCCCTCCCAATTTTAAAACTTGTTTTGAAATTTTCTGAATCTTTTTTACAAATTCAAGTAGTAAAGTAAAATTAACTTTTTAAATAATGAAATTTAATTAAATTATATCCGCGAAATTTAAACACGAATTAACGAGAACGCGCTTAGATATTTGATAAAATCACGTTGCCTCGCAGCTGACGCCGGGGGTTCATCCTCGTCTTTAGTTTCAATTATACCGGTTAAAATCGACCCTTGAAGCAGACGCGCACACCTGTACACACAGAGATACCCCGTCTACGTGGCCCGTAATTGATTTTATTGATCTATCGCCTCTTACGTATTGATTAAGCGTTGGTAATTGACATCCGGCTTAATGGAAAGGTAAACCGATTAACGATAACGACGTCAAGGAAAAGAGGTATTACTTTGCCTCGATTAATCAACGCACCTGTTCCACGCCGGCAATCCATGTCCACATGTTTACATGTAAATGGCCACGCGTCCACCTGTTCACCGGTTACACACACCTTTAAACTCGTTCCGCCGTCGTCCTTCTCCTTTCGCCCCGAACGCGAACGCGAAACTACTCCAATGACTGTCCAATTTCCACATATTTCAACGCTCGAGATCGATTTATGTAACACTCGTAAGAGGAAAAAAAAAAAAAAAAAAAAAAAAAAANGCCGTTTACTCAACCTATTTGACTCAACCTATTTGAATTTTTACACCTCGTTTTCAATCTTGATAATGATTGAGTAAACGGATTTCCAGATGTATCTCGATACATAAAATGAAAAATTATACGAAAGATTACGTTCTTCGCGTAAAAAAAAAATTCAATATAAATGTGATGAAAATTCCGATTGAAATTTCATCACTTGTCACTCTTCACTGTAGGAATTTATGCTTGATCGCTTTAAAAGAATATTTTGAATTACGTTTTTATTACAAAATTAGGAAGGGAACAACAAGATAAATAGAAAGAAACGATACCAATGTATTACGTATATACACTTCTTTCGATTACTTGGTCAAATTTTCTTTCGAATTTTTTCATATATTTCCAATACGAAATGCAAATGTAAAAAAAAAAAAAAAAAATATCTCTCTTGGAGACACCGTATTTTGTAAAAATACGGCCCCACCACGACCGATATATCTCCCCGAATATATATCTCTCCAAACTTTTATTTCCTGGAAAAACGTCAGGAAATCTTAAAAATCCCGATATTGCGCATTCCTGAAATTTATCACGCGCTAAATTCTATAACCCTCCTCCCATACGTCATCCCCTAAAAATTAGAAACGAGACGAAATCGCGAAATTGCGGGAAAATGTAATGTTCGAAGGGGTGCGCGGCGTTTATAATACCGTCGTCATCGTGGAAAATCGCGCGAATCGCCGCGGAAACGTATTGGAAAAATTTGTTGACATAAATTCCCGAAGTAGCCGGCGCGACTTTAGAAAAGTTTCCACGTCGAGGCGGAAGGTTACAAGGAAACGTGTGTAACATTGGCACGTGTGCACACGTACCGTCGTCTCGATAGTCGATCGATTTCCTCCGCGGAACGCATCCGAGAAATACGGTCAGCCCGATGAGCGAGCAAGGCTGTTTATCTAAATTATATTTTTCATCCCCGCGGGATCGTTGGATCGTTTCACCCAGCGAAACTATTGGAACTCGAATCGATATCTTCTTCTTCTTTTTCTTTACTTTTTCTTTTTCTTTTCTCTTTACATTTCTGATCGTAATATAATCGCGACAATTTTCGTTAGAGCTCGAAAGCTAAATCAATTTTTCACTTCGGACGACCAAACATTTCGCCTCGATAAATTTTTACGAGCAAGCGGAATGAATAACAATGGAATCGGTGAATTATTTCTTCTTTCTTCTCAAAGCTTGATTATCGTTTAATATCATCACGCGAGAACGAATCGAATCGAATCGCTCGATGAGAATGGATAGCTTTGCGTTAAGGCAAAGGATTAAATTACGGAGAATTATTACGACGCGAATCTTCTCGAAATTTTATTTATTATATTGATTTGCGCGCAAATTTAATTTAGTGGAAGTGGAAGATTACTAGATTGCAAATTAGTCTCCGATCTTTATCACGTACGTTTCTTTCTTAAAGATTCGAATCGTTTATATATCCACGATCCTCATTTCAGAAATTTATTTTCTCATCAATCCTATTTCAAATGGACATTAATCTTCAAGAAACTTTGATATACTATCGCCTTCAAAACTGTACTACAATTTTTCTATTTAACTTCTTTATTAACACTCATTTCATAACAACATTTGTTACGAACCAAAGAATCAATGATCATCATCCCCTTATCAATTTCATTTTATCGATTCACGATTAAAGCGTACATAATTTTCGTATACATCAACGTTCAGAAATCGATTCCTCTTCTTAGCGCGGAAACGAAGAAGAAAAGGGGTAGAATCTGCAGCTAAAGAGTTAAGAGTATCCAGCCGCGTAAATCAAGAATAAAAGTCAGTAAAAGTTAATAAAACTCGCTGCTTGGGATTGTGGATTAGCATGGAATCTGACCAGAGGAATGAAATGGAGGGTGTCGTAATAAGGGTGCGTGTACGCAACTGGATCGTTACGCGTTGCAAAAACTCGCGTCCTCTTTTTACTCCTTCCTTTTTGCTCCTTCCTCCAAGTGGAAACTTGGTTCGCGAAAAATCACGTCACCTCCTTTCCCCCCTCGTGTGTCCTTTAATGGCCGTCCCCTTTCTTCCCTGAGAAAACGCACTTCGCTGGTAACGAGCTATAGAAGCCAGTGGAACGATGTCGATTATGAGCGGACCGAAGTAGGAAGAGCCTTTCAATGGGAAATTGACGACCGAGAGGATGGAGAATGGAGGAATTTTGGACGAAATGGTTCAATCGGACGATTATTGACGGTAAAATGAATTTATTTCTTGGGGGGTAGGTTGAGATTGTACACTTTCATCATATTTATCTGATGCCTCGTTAAGAAAAGAGGAAAGCTTATTAAATTAACGTTCCCTGTCGTCGTCAATTTTTCATAAATACTCGTTAGACTTGAGAAATGAATTGAGAACTCTATACTGCGAAAAAGATAATTTTGACTGGTACGAATATAATAATGTTTCAGAATTTGAAATAATTTCAATTAAATATTATCAAAGTTTGAAACCTGGAATTGGATTCCAGGTGAAAAGTATGAGTATGATTAATGATTCCTTTATTTATAGAATGGTATATAATTTCGTGTGAAAAGATCAAGGTTGAGCGCGCCGGCCAGCCGCATACATCGCGCATATATCGCGATGTGGTGATAATTAATAGGTCATTCTAAAATTTCGTGTCGCCGGATTGCTTAAACCGAAACACCGAAATAGACAGGCGGTGGAAATTTAAGGTTTCGTCAGGAAACACATCGACACAATGTTCGAGCACAGTCTAAATTTATAGGCAACGAGATCGAGGTCTGGTACACCACGCATTGTGCGTCACTTCGTAGCTATTTAGATTTGTCGTGTGTCGTGCCCAAATGCTTCTATAAATATCTAAAAGCTATCCGCTAAAAAGAAGTCGCTCTTTTGAACACGCCTTACCTTAAATACGTTTACCGTCACATCATTTCCCAGGTTGGCAGATAGCGGCGCATCGTGTTCAAGCGGACGATAAAATACCATTGGAACACAAAACGCGCCTCTAAATTTAATCGATGAATGAAACGTTATACTTCATATCGCAACCGCGGCGGGTAGTAAACGTTCCGTGACGAATATCCCTCTCGTGATATTTAGAAACGCGGCGGAAGAAATGTCGGGTACGAAACGAAACTTTGTACAAATGTCAACAAGGTGTCTTGCGTTTTCGTCCAGGATCTTTCGAGAAAGATAAAAGCAGAGATGCCCAACGTTGACAATAATTTTCATTAGCGAAATAAAAAATCAAAGAATAGAATAGAATACGAAGGAATGGATTTATAAATAAAAATACAAAATATCGTCACGTTCGTTTCCACAAAAAAGGCGAAGTTGGCCAAGATAAAAATGCGCGAGACCTCCTCTCTCGGATAAGTTTACTTTTCCTTAAAAAAAGGAATTATATACCTTCGAATTATATACAAAATATTAGATCGTTCGAGATCGTATCAAAAATTACCACGAATCCGAGTATACATGCGAAGAAAGCAGGGGGGAGGGGAGGGGGAGGCCCCGAAGATAAGACAAAAGGAGAAAGGGGAGAGATTGGAGGAGAGCAGAGTTTCTCCAGGTACCAAAACCGGAATCGGGGGATCAAAGTTCTCGATTCTTGGGAGAGTGTTGGCGAAGAGGGAGGCTCGAGCGTTGGCGAAGATGAGGGATGTTGCCGTGAACACATCGGAAGCGGAGAGGCGCGCCGTTCCGCGCTACCATGGAACCAGACAATCGCCCCACCTCCACCGACGTAACTGTAACTCGATGCGGAGAAACTTGACGGGCCCTGCCGCTGATTAGAAGCGCTCCAACGAGTTTCTCCGTGGCGGGATCGGGGATTAGGCAGAAACGGAGAGGGGGGAGGGAGAGAGAGGGAGAGGAGGAAGGGTGAGAGGAGAGGAAAGGGGCGGAGGAGGGCAGAGAATGAGGCTGCCGCAAGACGAGGGGGGGATCGAAGAAGTTGCGACATGTAAACGAGTGAATGTTATCTTATCAAACTATGCAAATCGACCGGGTTCGCCTGACAAGCATATGTGTAATCGTAAGGTATACGATATTTATAGGGGTTGGTGTTAACACCACTGAAATAGGAGGAGGATACGTGTGGTAATAATCGGGGAACCGACAACTCGAAGATGAAAGGAATTTTGATAAGGATTGTAATACGGTTATGGAGAAATGAAGATTTCGTTGAGATTTATTTAAGAAATATGATTGTTTCTTGTATAATCAATTTTACGAAAATTGTTAACTAATACGGTAAAATTTAATTTTCGTAACAATTTCTTATGTTATGATTTTAATTGGTCAATTTTTAAGCTTTGGAATCTTGTTTCTTGTAACGTAACGCGTGTTGTTTATTTCTTTTTTTTTTTTTTTTTTTTTTCTTTTTTAAAAACTTCCTCCCATTCTTCAGATAGATACATTATATGAGATTTATAAAACTCTTTATTCTTCTTGGTGAATAATTTTTCAACGTGATCTTGAATGGTTTCCTTGTTTTGAAAATATGTTTCTGAGAATGAATAAGCGGAGGAATGTGTTGAGAATATGCTAGTTGCAGTAGAATTTATGATTTCGCGCACCTCCTTTGTGTATTCCTCGCAACGTTCAAAACAAATTTATAACGTTCTACAATTTTTCTAAATGTATATATATATATATAGAATTTATAATTTCGTCATAAATGTAATAAATTTTGTTTAATTTCAAACCCGCGACAATATCCAAAAATTGTTCTTTGAAAACGTTTCGCAATCGCTAAATGCAATATCACATTCGCGCGAAGAATAGATTAGAATCCTTACGCAAGAAAATTGGTAGGAAAGTTGGTATAACTTCCTTGGGGTATTAACAGGATCGGATTAAACCGTAAAACTACGTAAAAGTTATAAAGTGAAGTCAGCTCAATTTGCCAGTAGCTTAATCAAATCTTTCCCTCCTCTTCTCGGAAGATCAATTATAACCATCGTCAAATAAGAATGCTACGAGACGAGGAACTAATTAATCGCAAATCCTTCCAAAAAACTTTCTCGAGTTATCGATCCTCGGCCGAAAAGAATGCCGCGCGAGGAATCTCGTACACGTTTATTTCCCAAAACGTGGGATCCACCTATCCTCGAAAGTTTACGATACTTCTCGCGCGAACATCAAGAATTCATTAAGAAATAGCTGGTGGGTCGAGGAGCGGAACGGAGAGAAACAGATGCAGCTTTAATTTGTCTTTGCGAACCACTTGGCACAACTTGTAATTATCGTTTGAAATTCTAGCGCGATAAATTCTTAAGCGTTAACTGGCAGGTTTTTTTATCCATCCATATATACTTGCACTATCGAGTTTTTTCCATAATATTAGACCATTTGTGAGTAAAAACTCTTCTAATTTCGATGTCTGCAACTTTATTCACCTGTTAATCCACGAAGATGCTCTAATAAACTAAGAATACAAATGTTCAACGATTATTCTTAGGATACAGAAAGGATCTAAAGTCACCAATCTGTGTTCCATTATTCCTTCCATCCATGATTGTTGCTTCAGATCAATCCTGTTCGTGTAAGAAAGTATACAGCAATATAGATAGTAGAGCTTACAATCAGCCTGCCACTACTCGTGGCATTATGTTGAATACAATAAAAGAAAGAGAGATTAAATTAACAGATGCTCGAGACTTCGCTTTATCTAGTCCTCTTACATCGCCTGTCCACAACTGTCCATCTCTTACGGATAATTGCTTGAACAGCAAAACTGTTAAATCTCGATCCATTAGTTTCCATTGTCTGCAACTTTGTTCTCTGGGCTCACTGCACGCAATTTGAACATCTATGTAAACCGACAGGTTCTGAAACACACTTGGAAGAGGGATTGAACAATTCGAAGACACGATTTCTTTCCAACTCGAGGACTTGTTTCTTACAATCAACGCGAATTACATCGCGTCACGAAGACGATAATAAGCATCGAAATTTGCACGGCCAGCTTGGAAGAAGACTTCGAGTTCGAATCCTCTTACGTAACGCGTTTCCACGAGGTGGAACTTTAAATTGCAGAGAGAGAGAGAGAGAGAGAGACGATTCCGTAGCGTGGATTACAGTGTTCTGGATATCGTGTTCGGTGTAACTGAAGCAATGGCTTGCTAGCCGTGGAAAGTTGAATTTAATACCTCGCCGCGATGCCACGAGAACCTATTAATGCCACTGCGCAGCGTTATGTTAATGACCGTGTAGCGAACGTTAATGCTGTTTCCTTGCTTAATAGACACGAACTTGTAAAGTAAATCCTGGTTGTTACTCCTCTTCCTCCTCCTCTCTATTTTATTCTTCAATACGGTTGAAATTCAAACGTTGTAAATTTAGTCTCTCTCTTTTTCTTCCCCCTCTTCTATTTCGTAATAATTCAAAATAATTTATTGATGTTCATATAATTTATATTAGGTTCGTATACGCGAATAACTTTAACCAATGCGTTGCGCGTTAAATATTAAATATTCCAACTTATGTAACAGGAAATTAGAGAGGAATGTACACTTTGGTTGGAATATACCTAAATACCTAAATAATTTTTTTTTTTTTTTTGCAAGATGAGGATATATCAAAAGGTGATTATTTCTGAAATTTAATTACGTGCCCGGATACGCCTTTAAATGACAGGTCTAGTTAATGTTAGTCACCGTGACAAATAGCCGAGAATCCGGCGTCGGTTAAATTCATCCTCGCGTCTCTCTTTTAGGGATCGCGAAACAAACGTCAACGGCGACACCGTGCCAGCCGATTAAATTGATATTATATATATATATGTATTCCGTCGGTCGACGAACAACCGATTTATCACATTTTAACGAGGTTCCAGATATTTAAAGCGCCTAGTAATAATTCCGCGCTGTTTCGTTTTATTTACAAAGTATGCGAAACGAGGAGATGATCGTCGAGCAGTACACCATGTATCTTCCCTTATTTTCACTTTGTTGATCTAATCGAATTCTCTCTTCTTCTTTTATTATTCAATGTGTATCTTCATAAGCGAATAGGATGGATTAGACAATTTTTTTAATATTAGATGTAAATTTGTTTGCGATGGCACTTTTCTCGGACGAAATAAAATATTTTTTAGAGCATCTTCAAGGGGGAAGGAAGGAAAAGAATTTTGTCATCGAAGTTTATTCAGAAAATGGAAAGGAAAATTATTGAAGTTACTTTTTATTTTCCGTAGTATTTAAAACAGAGCAGAGATTACAAGATGATCCAGCAATCTACGCTTTTTCTTGAAAATGATTCTTTTTCCAAGAATCGTCTCTTGTCTATAATTTAGGGATACATCAGAATAGATAGAAACAAAGGAGTGGAACCACTTGTCTTGAAAATATTTAATCGAGTTTAAAAATAAATTGCACGATGGAAGATTCTAAATTGATTCAAGAAACTCTTCTTAAAGTTTATATTGATCAATTCTTCCAGAGATTCTTTTTCATCGTTCCAATAATAAGAAAAATCTTTCGTTATTTGTATCCTCTGAAACTATAATAAATATCACATTCCCCACATCTGATAATTCTTGCAAAATTCCAGAGAAGAACACCGCGAGCGGCCATTGAAGCACGCCCCATCCACGCGCCGCCGTCTCGTGAAAGCGTAATTCGTCATCCCATTAAATCCCCCCTCGCGTCGTGTTTCATCGTTACGCGTCAATGTTCCGCCGAAATTCCCGATCGGTTCCGGCCAACCGTTCCTCCTCGCGTACACGCCGAGGCCGAGTATTAACGGCGACGTTACGTATAATGGCCGTCGACAGGTTTAATCAACAATCAAGATCCAAAGTGACAGTCTCCTTAATCACGGGTGGACTCGGCTGGTGTTTGACCGTGCACGGCTCGTCAATACTCCAGGCGACGATGCTCGATCCGGGGGGAGGAGGAGGAGGAGGAGGAGGAGAGACACAAGGAAAACGAACGAAGAGACAGGGGGGAAGAGAAGAAAAGGGGAAGAGGAGAGAAAGAGGAAGGGAATCGACCACGGGGATCATCCTAATTTCGTAGTCGTGGACGGATAAAATGGAAAAGCAATCCGTGGGCCGACGAGCCGAGGATTAGGAGCCATCTTCCGCCGCTTTCTACGTTTCAATTCTCATTACCGGAGGAAGGCCCGGAGCTCTTGGAGAAAGCCGACTTTTCGTGATGCTCGCGGCCTCTTTGCTCGACGATCCGAGCTCTTCGATAGAAGATGTCTATGGATTCAAGCTGGATTGGAATGGGCCTCTCGAAAGGTTACAGGGTATTGTGATGGGAAGAAAGAGGTAAGGGATCTGTATTAAAGGGGGAATAGTTGGGGGGAGGTGTACCATTGGTTGGAAAATTTTTGAGGGAATGGAAGGGCTCCTGGTATGGTGGTACTCCTCGGTTAATTATCGAGGAATTGGTGTAGCATATAATGGATGATGAATTTTGCAATTTTTTCCGCTTAAGAATAATTTACTTAAAATCGTCAAGAATTGGGAGAATGATTATAAAATGAATGATTATAAAATGAATTATTTCGAATGATTGATTTACGTTCACGCGNAACGGATGATGAATTTTGCAATTTGTTCCGCTTAAGAATAATTTACTTAAAATCGTCAAGAATTGGGAGAATGATTATAAAATGAATGATTATAAAATGAATTATTTCGAATGATTGATTTACGTTCACGCGTCGTTGCATATTTTAAAATCCTTTTTTTCCTTTTTTTAACGACCGCGAATTATAAAAATTGTTACGTAAGATTCGGTCAAGTTGATTGCTCGATATTTTCTAGGCCGATCAGTAATTAAAATTCGCTCGATTTTCGAAACTTTTCGAAACGACACATAATCGATATTAAGTGAAAAATCAATCGACGCTCAGTCCAAGCGCGTTCGGCCATTCCCGCCAAGTTTCCTTCTCATCCTCACTTCTCTCTTCCCTTCCTCTCTTCTTCTCTCTCTTTCTTTCTTTTCGTTAATTTTACAGCAATTAGAAATCTCGATATTTTTTTATTTCTAAAAGCTTCCCCACTCGAGTTCGAACAATTTTCGCACCATCGATATCCGCTTCCTTTCAAACAGAGATCTCTTTTAAAACGTATCCATTTATATATTTCGAATATTTATATCCGCATTTAAAACTAATAGCTTTTAAAAATATAAAACCGATGAACGATCTTCCGTTTAATGAAATGCGATTTTTGCGATATAACAGTCAAAGATGGAAATCACAAATATTAAATAAAACGCTTCATACGCGTTGCTTTTATGAAGATTATCCGATTCCGTTCCATCCCCGTTTAATAAACCTTCACATTCCAATAAAAACTTGCGTACGCGAAACCAATTGTCCGCTTTATCCCAAGCAAAAGCGTCCAATTTTGAACGGTACGTGCATAAATTACACTGTCACACCTGGACTATAAGTAAATATATAACTATAAATCTCCTTCAACTTCAAGAAAGAATTGGAGAGATCTCCACTCGAGAAACTTTTTTCGAGGACCAAAGAAGGAAAAGTTTGGTGCGATGCACAATGATCGAAAAAGCTCGAGTCAAAAATATAAAAAAGTTCTTTGATTCGTAAACAGAATTCGTATACAGAATAAACGATGATCTCGATTTAAAAAGATGCTGGATTCCATTAATTAAAATAATACAACAAAAAGATACACGGTATTCAGTTTATACTTATTCGTTATATCAACTATAATACATGAAACCCAGCACAAACCTCGATACCTTTTTTAGATAGCTGAAATATTCAAAAATTACGTTTACATAAAAAAAAAAAAAAAAACGAAGGATCCGATTCGAATTCGATCACTGTACGAAGCGGCGCGTGCTTAGTTTTACAAAAGATCCCGTTTCTTCGTTCGAGAAATCAAACGGAATCATTCATTCTCGAAACGAAATCGAGGAGGAGGAGGAGGATATCCCGCGGTGGCCGCGAGATAAGAACCGTATCGGGATCTCGATTCCGTTTCAATCCGAAATAAAAGGAAGACTAAACGCCGACACGCTCCGCCCGATCGAGGGTAGAGTGGATATCGCGGCGTGGAAAATTACGGAGGGGGCAAGAGGGCGCCGCGTACGTCGAGGATCTCGAGGAAAACGAAGGTGGAAGACGAACGGCCGAAGGGGGAAGGGGCGAAGATGAAAGGGACGGGGAGGGAGGCGAGAAAAAGGCGATTGGCGGCGGATTCGACGGTGACAGAGAGGGATAAGGAACGAAGCGAACCCCTCGCCGCCCCTCGTTTCTATCGTCTTCTTCCTTTCGATTTCACCCTCGCCCCCCTCCACAAGCCTCTTCATCCTTCTCGCCGGTTTTTGTACAGAGAGACGCGCAATCTATCGCGATATGTCGGCTCCGAGATATAGTTGGCGGAGATATAAGGTAAGTTCATCGATTTGTGTCGGTGTACAGGTACGTTCACAAGTATTGCACAAGGGGCAAGAGAAGAGAAAGCGAGTCATTCTTTTCGAATTAAGATTCTTGATTCGTGAAATTTTTCCTTCCTTTTATTTACGCAGAGTGAATCAGATGAACGTTCTGTTCTTCTCTATATATCAATATTGGGTGGTAGAAAATATGAAAATCACACGACGTACACGATAAACATTATTATCATACTTAATAAAATTCCTAAGAGATCGTTCAACTAAGTAAAAAAAATTTCCCTTCCCGATAATAAATTACTCGTAAATAAAATAAACTTTTCATGGGATGTTTAACTATTTTTAACGTACGCAATCTCTCTCTTTCTCTCTCTCTCTCTCGTGCCTGTCCTATTTTTAAAAAAATCCGAAACTTTTGATCAACAGTGTACACAGATACGTATATACACATATAACGGTATATACACACACAGAAGATAGCAGAATCGATATCTCGTCAGAGGTTTCCGCGTGATCGTCGATGGATTCGCTTTGGAATTTCCTTTTTATACCATCTCGGCAAGAGTGAAACGTGTGCAAGCGTATCTTCAGAAGGTGGGCGAAACGAGCAAGCGTTACGTTTAATCGACGTTTCAACTCGTTACGAGGCCGTTAATTCCGCTCGTTACCCGCCTTGTTGCTCGTATTCCTACCCCGGCGTTTATTCGCCGCGTCTAATTGTCCGCACTTTTCGCCGAATTCCAGTAACTGGTGGGCGAGAGCATCGATTTACGGTTACGCGATTAAAACCGGTCTCTGGATCCGTTGCTCGCTATGGGAAATGTGAGAAACGTATGCAGATTAAATGGGAAAGTTCGGCGCAACGTGAACGAGGTCGCGATATCGGCGTCGAATAATCTGAATGCTCGCGAAATGTCAAGCGAATGCGCCGGATCGAACGAGCATCAAAGATTTAACTTAATTTTTTCTTCACGAATCTATCTTGTTTCGATTGTTTCGTATTGTAATTTCTTTCTTTCTTTCTTTCTTTCTTTTTTTTCAGTATGATATTTGAAATAATTTTTAAAATTCGAATATTTGATATCGTTTCGAAAACGATTCGAAGCGTTTTTACATTTATATTTATAGAATAAATGATTAAGCTCTCACAAATTAATCGAATCGTTTCAAACGCGTCAAACTTTGAAAAATTCATACTTAACGATCGAATATCGCGATAAAGAGAATTAGTCTCGTCAATCGAGAATTAATAAATCAATGAGCCAATAAAATCGAAATACACGTATACAATCAATAGTAATTATACGTTATACGTTAATTCGCGAGTAGCGTTTCCCACTCTGCTAACGAATTTCTTTAAAAAAAAAAAAAAAGAAAAAAGAACTATCCATCTCGAAAGTAAATTTATCAAAACTGTATCACGGATAAAAAACAAACGCAAACAAAATTTTTCTCGCAATTTTTCAATGAGTTCATTCGTGTCACGCACATTCTGGTAGAGGCCTCCGACAACGATCGATAAAAAAAAAAAAAAAAGAAAAAAGAAAGAAATTCTGATTTAACGAGGTAGAGAAACGGCTATATAAACGTAACACCGGAAACACCCTCGTATTTTCCTACACGACTACCACTACTCGCAACGGTGTATAGCACGCCGGTCAGCAGGAATGATCGAATAACGAGGAGCCAAGCTTGTTTTCATAAATCAAAAAGCGGCGAGAGCTCGAAACAACCCGAGTACCGCTTATCAATCACGATTTATAATGGGGGGAGGGGGAGGAGGAGATTCGTTTCGATGACAAATGAGAATATCGCGTATCGTCGTCGATTTCCAGTCCAGGGGAGGGGAGGAGAGAGAGAGAAAAAAAAAAAAAAAAAAGGAAAAAGTGAAAAAGAAAAAAAAATGGCCGCGATAATTTCGACCTCCGGGAACGGCCTTTAAACGTTCATTAATCGTCCTTGATAATTTCCACGTAGAGCCGCCATGTTGGGAAGAGGAAGGAGAACAATGATCCGTCCCTCGAATTTTTCGTCGAGATCAACAGGTCCGGGGGATGAAAGAGCCGCGTCATCTCGTCGTTTGTCCCTCTCCCACCCTCCCTCCCCAACCTTTCATCCCCCTGCGCCGAGAGACGAGAACGCGTAACGGTGAAAGGGGTGGTCCGCGAGGGGTTGAACGGGTTTCGAGGCTCGCGATACAGTGCTCGCAAGTTGTTTCTTGATGAATCCGCGATTGTTCCTGCGGCGAGTTAAAGAGATTGCGGTTGGATTTAATATATCGTGGGACTCGGGGGACTCGATTTAAACGTTGTGTTTGAGGAAATTGGATTTTGAATAAGAAATATCTTGGAATTATTACATCGCTCCTTCGCCGCTTTCTAATTTTCTTTCTTCTTTTTTCTCTCTTTTTTTTAATATTTCGTAGTTCGTTTCGATGTACGGATCGCCTAAATTATTATCAAATTTATCTTTGATCCGGCTACGTCTCTCTCGAGACATTTTTATCCCCATTAGATTAATTAATTGTTCGACCACGCAAATGAAATTTTAACAAACTCATTCACTTTGCAGTAAACGATAGATATTTAAAATTGTCGAACTCGAAACTCGATCATTTCATATCAAATGATCGTAAAATCATAATCTGCGGCGATTCATAAAAATTTTCATACTCTTCGCCACTGACAAAAAATTAAACGGAACGTAAAATTTGGATTGTATCCTCTTCCATCGAAACGTTTACTACAACATAAATTCTTCAATTCATCCCACCTTTCAACAAGAAAATTAAACTTTTTCAAACTATGCAGAGGATCACTATCGTTATACCTCCACTTTCGCGCGAAAATAAAGAATAACCCCTCCACCTTCCTTGACACGATCCACATCCACAGAGAAGGTGAAGGTATCGGTATCACTCTGCTCGATAATTTCTGGCTCGAGAAATTCCACGTTCGAAACGCAGCAGAGGGATATCAATTAACGTCTCCCCTCGGAGTTCGGTCACGGAATTAAGAAACACCTAGCGCGCGCGAGGCCTGCGGGTGAAAGAAGGAGGAGAGGGAGGGGGAGGCATGGCAGGCACACGTGAAGCCGGCGATTTGCGTGCCCCTCACGTTTTTCTGAAACGCGTTCCCCGCATCGCGATCCCGCCCGTAATGAGAGAGCACGCACGTGCGAAAACCTCTTTGCGCCCTCCCCTGTGCGACACGTACGAGGAGGGCCTCCCTCGCCACCCTCGCGCCGCGACGGCCTTTATGCAAATCGTAATGACCGCGGCCGAAAGTCGCCATCTCTTTACGTATACGTGCGTATGGATAATGCCTGGATGATGCGTTGATCGCGAGTCGTCCCTCTGTTCCTCGCCAGAGATCGAGACGAGGTTGGAAACGATAGTTGCCAAACGAAAATTGCCTCGTATCCAGCAAAAAATCTGAAAGCAAACTCACATTTGGGTTTCTTGATCATTTAATCTATCGTGACAAATATTATTATCATGGATCAAGCAATTTTATACGATATGATATGATGTGGGAACAGGTTATTAATTTTATTCTAGTTGTATGGCTGTATATAAATCCTAACTCTCCTAACTAACCAGATCATTTATCCAGAAGGAAAATCGTACGCTTAAAATATCACCTATCAACTTCATCACTTGTGAATTGCTGGATTAAAATTAAATTCCACCGCTAAATCACTTAGCACGTCAAACGGTATATCCAATAGTCAATAAATCAGCTCGCTGCTCCTTAACAATAATCGCCAATAAACGACGCCATAAATAAGAGGAGAAATGCGAGAAACATCGTGCATACGTACTCGCATCGTTCAGCAAAATTCTTCTCCAAGGAGGAGGATCGGATCCGATAAAATTTATTTCTTATCTTACACGATCGATCCGGGTGAAATTGAATTCGAACTTTTAATAAATACATCGATTAATTCGCGTCGAGTAATCCGGCACGATGCAAAACCCGATCGTGGCTGTAGCTGGAAATTGAATTATGCAACGCGCGGACATTCCTATCGTGTGTTGTCCGTAGATGCGTGAAGAATGGAGCGACAACCCCGATACGATATCGATCGCATTATAAACGTGGAAAGATTGGAAGAACGAGGGGGAGGGCGAGGCAAAGAAAGCCGCGTTACAAGTGTACTCATTATACTGGCCACGACGCGGGCTGAATAAACGCGGGACGAAGGTATCTAACTTGTGGAGAGAAGATAGCTTTATCGAGATTTAACCGTTGTGCTATCTCGCTGTGTCGTCTGTTTTTTCTTCTTCTTAAATTGCGAGCAAAGATTTATCGTAAATACAAACGTGTTCGTCTTAGTTAAAGTCTTGTTTTTATCGTTGATCGATACACGATATAAAAGCGTTAAAGAGAGTAATCTTGGGGAAAGAACGTTAAGGTTGTTCGAAATTTTATTACATTAATTTAATCAATCAATCTAAACGTTTTGCAACTTTTTCTCATCCGCTGTATCTTCTATATTATATCTTTAAAATATCTTAAAAATGAACTTACACGAGGCGAAGCGTTCGTGAACATTCAATTTTGCCCAAGTTAAAAAAGTTAGGATACGGGTAATTGATTAATCGTTAACTTTCCTTCTCTTTTCTTAAATATTTTACCGCTTCGGTAAGAATACCCTCAAACTTTTTTTATCAGATCACTTTCATTTTCCGTGTCTAATAAACTTTAAAAAGAGAAAGAAATTTCGAGCGCTTCTCGATTATCCATCAAGAGCTATCAAAGAAAATACACTTTTCGAAGAGACAGACGATAAATTACCGAAATATCTGTTAAACTAGCTACACTAATACATGCGCAATTCTTTTATTCACAGAATCAAACGAACGAAATTATTCTCGCAAGGACGACGATTTACGACAAGCGATCAACGTAAATAAGAGATACACAAGTGTTCGAGAGAAAAAGTTATTTTCACCTTTGTTACAACAACCTTGGCCATTCGTGAACGCGTTAATTTAATGCGACGCATTTTAAGAAGGAAGGACGAATTTCGTAAACGCGTGACGACGAAAGTATTTTCATCTCTCGCCAAGTATCCTCTACCCCCTTCCGATTGAAATCATCAGGCAGATTGCTTCATAGGAAACGCGGGATACTTCTCCCCCTGAAAAGCCCGCTGGATTACCAAGGTCGACGATTTCCCCGAAGTCTGCGGAAGGAATAAGTCTCCCTTTCTCCCCTGCTTGCTCTCCCCTTCTTCTTCTTCTTTTTCTTCGTCTCGAGGATCTCGAGTAGGACGATTATCGTGGTGAAAATCTCAGAAGGAAGCCGAGGTCCCGGGTTCTCATCGACAGATTTTATCTATATCCCTCCACAGCTAGCCTACCCTCCCCACTCGCTCTTTCTCTCTTCTGCTATATATCCTTCTGCTATATATCCATCTTGCTCCAACTCCAATTCCACTCGTTCCTTCTCCCTCCTTTCGTGGTCCTTTCTCTCTCTCTCTCTCTCTCTCTCTCTGGTCCTTTTTACCGCGGCTCGATTCTCCGTGAAAACCGGTAGAACTCGTTCAAAAGGGTACCGAGTGTGGCGAAGCAGACAGAAGAACGGGAGAAGAAGACCAAGGGGGGGAAAGGGGAACACGGGATATAGCGTTAACTATTTGAACACAAGAGGAAGAGAACACAAATCACTCGAGGAAATGAATTATTTTCCCGATTATTAGAAACGGAACGAACACACTTATCGAATTAACGTGATTGATTTAGTACACGGACACGTTGGAACGAAACGGAAGACTCAGAACTGAACAGAAAATGAATATTTTCCACGTTGCTCGATACATTCGATTAACGGTTAAATTATCAAAATAAAGGAAGGAAGGAAGGAAGGAACAGACACTTTCGCTTCTTCGAGGGCAACTGTTATACACAAGTGTGAAGACCACGCAAGTTTCGACCTCTGCTCTTCCCCCTTCCCCGCGAGACGGCCAAACAAAACGGAGACATCCGACCGTGGCCGGGGAGGAACGAAGAGGCGGAAGAGGAGGAAAGGAGCGCGAAAGGGAAGGCAACGGCGGGCGGAGCTTTATATTATGCAAAGCGTGTGTTCACCGGTTGGATTTATGGTCGGCCGCTTCGACTACCGCGCGCCTCTCCTCTCCTGTTCCGCTCTCGGACGCCCCTCTTTTCGCTGCGCGCTTCTCGGCCGCGAAAAAACTGTAAGATAATCCCAAGTTCCGCGACGGAAACGGAAAGATTAATCGGGATGCAAATTCGGGCGATGCATATGGATGCGTGGGGGAGGATTATCCTCGGCGAGTTTCGCGAGTTGGAAACGCGTCCGCCCGTGCGAATGAATTTCGATGAAATTCGCCGAGTTTCTTCGGGGATGGGAGGAAGGTACGGCGATATTGAAAGTCGGCACCCCTGCAAGTGGGTCGAAAGGGGGATGGAAACAAGCTCCCGCTCGCTCGTGTAATTTATGTAATGTGACGACTCGCGGTATTGTTTCTGGAACGACGATTCCTCCACGAGATTGCAAAGTAAGAATAAGGTTTTCCAAGGTTTCGGGAATATGAACGTTTTGATTGAAATTTTAATCAGTGATTACTTTTTATTTCCATTTTCTTTTTTCTTGATCGACCCTGAAAGTAATTAATTCGACAACAGAATTTTTCTTTCGAATCTTCATCATTTCGATCAATATATCGTGTTCCTCAAAGGCGAAAAACGAATCGTCTGGTTATTGCATGTGTTTCATAAAAGAGATCTCGCCAATTTATATTATACACGCTAATCCAGTGCCAAAACCAGTGTTTTCTTTAAAACCACGTGGATACATTCTACAAAGGTATCGTGTTAAGTTGTTATATCGGTATACAATGTCGGGACGAGTGAATCGGAATGACGATCCGATGGAAAAAAGGCCATCGATTTCAGGATCCGCGTGTAATGAATGTTAAACGGGATTTCGCAAATTGCCAAGTATCGGTAATCGGGAAATTAATATCACAGATTAATCAACGATCACCGCGTGACCGGCGGCAGGTGTAAATCTATTCATGGGGGCAGGGCGTCGATGCGCCGATTATAAATGTATTCATCAGAAACTTGTAACAAACGTATGGCGTATTTATACGTGGAGGGGTAGTCGCGAGCCGCCTCTGGCCGCGGCCCAACCGAACAATTTGATTATTTCGAATAGCGGTGGTCGTCACGTAATCCGTTTTGTCCAGTTAAATGTCCCATTAATCGTTTTAGAACGAGTCGTCAAATATTTTCCATCGATATGCACGCTATTCACTCTCTATAAACGGCGCATACCGAATTACGATCGAATTCGCGACCGATAAACAGCGAATTACGTCTCGTTATTCTCGTTCTCTCGTGTAAAATATCGATTTGAATTTTGATCGTTTCGTGATTCTTGTTTTTTTTTTTTTTTTTGGTTTCATTCTTTTTTTATCAGAGTTGAAAATGAAGAGATGAAAAGAAATGGAGAAGTTGCGCCTTTTAGAATTCTGCGATTACGAAAGGATCGGAGGAGGATAAGGGTTGAAATCAATTAATTTAATAAAATGAGAGAGAATTTAATAAAAATGAGAATCCTCTAATACGAGGACGTTTCTAATAAAGAATTGTTGTTGTCTATGTGTTTGTGATGTTCTAATTATACATTTATTGGAATTGTTTGAATTGTTTCAGTTTACGAAACGGAGAAAGATGATTATCTCAATTCATCGATATCGAAAATCTTTCGATTTGCAAATTTATTCTTCTCTCAAAATTTCTTGTTACGATAAAAGAAAAAAAAGTCGAGAAATGGGTAAATGTAAATTAAAGATGAAATTTCAATCAATATTGCAAATAATATACGCGCATTCGCACTGCGAAGAATCAAACTTGTTTCTTAGACCCGATAAAACGGTTGTTCGTTGCTTTAACAAGTTCATTACATCAGTAACCATCATCGATCTTCCGATCAATATCGTCAAGGCAATTCCAATTTATGTAAGTCGAGTAGCATAACCGCTATTTAAGTATTCCAAAGCAAAACTCTTTCCTTTCTTACAGGAAACAACGAGACATTTATACTTCCATGTTTTTCATCTGTTTCACGATTCTTCGTTAAATATACATCGAAAATAGGGAATTATAAATAGAGTATATATATATTGAAATGACAGATGTTTCACGATTATAAAAATATCATGGAACAGAATTAAACAGTCAAGAAAAAGATATTTTAAAATTCATGCTTGCTTAAAAATTTCTCCCAATTTTTCTAAAATTATTTTTAAATTAAAAATGTCATATATGAGGTAATATGATTAAAAATATTACGAAAGGAAAACTAATAATGGAGAAGATCGATGAAATCGTATTTCCAATCTCCGATTTCAAAAAATAATTTTCACCGTTGAATTCTCTATCACACCAATCATTAACAACGATTCCTTAAACTATCTATAAATATTTATAATAAAAAAAATATTCCAAAGCTGTGCAATAATCTAACACAATATAAATTAAAAAAAAATATCTAATCGCGATTCCGCTGAAACAACTATTATGGAAGAAATCACGAGCCAAGAAGCAAAAGAAAAGAAAAAAAAAAAAAAAAAGAAACCACCCCAAAGAAAAAGAAAACGAGGAGAAGGAACGGAAATAAACAGCGGGATAAGATTTAATCGGTGCCAGTGAACGTCGAATTAAGAGAATCTCGCTCTCCCTCTTGCTGCTGACTCGTCGTCGTCGTCGTCGTCGTCGTTGTCCTCGTCGTCGTCGTCGTCGTCGCCGCGTCCTGGAAAAACATTTCCAGCTCCGCGGGGTGCCGTTCCGTCTCCCCCCCCCCCCCCTCCCTCCGTGGAAAAATATGCAAAGGATGACGTGGCTGGGTCTCTGACGAGGCAGGGGAGAGGGGGCAAAAAATGAAGCTCCCCCTTCCCCTCCCTCAGTCCCCCCTTTTCTCGCAGTTGGAAAAACGAGTCCTCGAAGAGAGAGAGAAGAGAGAGGAGAGAGAGAGAGAAGAGAAAGAGAGAGATCGCGTGGTTGACGCGAGGAACGGGGAGGAAGGAGGAGAGAAAAGAGACGATGATGAAGGAAAAGGTGGGCGGGCGAAGACAGAATGGGAGAGGGGGCGGAAAAAAAGGGGCGCGAGAAAAACAGGGGACAGGAGAGGGAGGGAGAGGGAGGTTTGGAAACGAGAGAGGAAAAGAACGACGACGCGTATTGTCTCCCGCAGCCTGGTAATTAGGCTGAATGCCGCTTTTCATGGAGCCGGCCCTTTTTGAAATTAATACGGGCCGACGCTACTGCGAAATATTACCGGGCGATAATTAACGCGTTATCGCGTCAAAACCGGCCGCGCGACGACCGGTGAAAATTTAACCGTGCGATTAACGAATTTTAGCGGAGGCCCGCCAAGAGGGGGAGATGGGGGAGGAAGGGAGATGGCATAGCTGGAAATGCCGGCGCGCGTATTTAGCCGCGCGAGTATTTGATCGCCGAGCGGATTTCGGATTTGATCGGTAAATAAATTATTATCAGACCGGTAATCAGTTGCGTACCCACACCGGTGTAGGGGAAGAGGGTGGGTCGTTGGAGGTCGTTGTGCGAAATTAATAAATTGCGGTGCTTTTTTTATTTATCGGGATTTATTGGGAAATGAGAAAGCGTGAGAAGGTTATTAACTTAACACCGAGATGGGATCGATAGCTCACGTTTGTCGAAATGTAATGTGCCAGGAAACGAATCGATGAGTATCGGCGATAAATATACGATTCCTCAGAACTATTCTATCGATGGAACGATTGAATATAGAATTCGGAAAATAGAGGTTTAGAAATCATTAACAATTCTCGACGAGCAATAATAGAAGAGACATTCCGCTCAATAAATCAACCTCTATAAACGGAATCCCGAAGAAATTCCCAATTCCAACAGTCTCACAAGCAAAATAGCTCCAAATAGACGAACGACAACGAATAAATCTCGTTCCGAAATCGAATCGAAAACGAACGAAACTTGGAACGATGCGACTGATCTTCCTCGTTAGCGGCTTCTCCCCTCCGGAAGATAAGAAGAGGAATATACCTACGATACCCTTCCACCCTCCGAAAAAAAGAGAATCAATTTGTATCCGAAGGAGTCCCGCGAGAAGTCGGAAGCGTGTTCCACCGGTTCCCGACTCGAGCCATAAATCGATCGCCGCTCATCTTTAAAATATAAGGATGGAAATTATTTGGATTGTGCGCGCACTGTGTGTGCGAGAAGCAAAACGGGTGGCAACGAAGAGGCGGCGTGGCGTTTTTGAGGAGGGAGCAAGAGGGAGCAGGAAGTTGCGAAAGGTCGTAGTAAAGATGCCGTCTCCCTGCCGCGTTGGTGAGTTTATTTGCAACGTGCACGAGCAACTGTGCACCCCAACGTGTATTGTAAGCTCCGACCCATCCCGCCCAAAAACGCCTCCCTCCCCCCTCCGGTCGCCGCCGTTCCCAACCCCGTTTCTGACGTCCGCCGCTGGCCCTCGTAAATTGCACGGCAAATAATTGATAGGCGAAGGCGATGTTTCTATTCTGTTGGCAGCACTTGTAAAGGAGCCGCGATTTATTCCGCCTCACCGCCTCGCTGTCTGCTGGCCGGGTATAAATGGCCGTGTCGGCAGTCGCGGGGGTGGGTTGGCCGAATGGAGAAGGAGAGAGAGAGAGAGAGAGAAAGAGAAAAAAAAGGAAAAGATAAAAAGGGAAAACAACTCGGCCAAAGTTGGAAGAGAGAGAGAAAGGAACGAGGTATATATGTGTATATATATATGTATGTATAAATGGGAGAATACGGGTTCGAGAAGGTTCTGGAAAGGAAATAAGGAAGGAGAGGGAGGGAGGGAAAAAAAAAAAAAAAGAAAGAATCATTTTGGAATTCGGTCCAACCGTATCGAAGGGTTGTTTACTTCCTGCCATTATACGGAGCAACGTGGCAAATATCATTTTCTGCCCTAATCATCGGATGCTTCCTCTGGCTACGCTCCTCGCCGAGGATGAGAATGTCGTCGAAGAGGGGAAGATTTATATTTGGAGTTCTGCCACTTTCGCGGCAGATAATACTGCCGCTCCCATGAAACGATTTAATATTTCATTCAAGGCCGTCTCGGGTATCGAAAGACACTTAAAAAGGGATAGTTCGATTCGAGGGAAAGGGGAGGGGGAAGGGTGTCTCTTTCGATCGATCGACCGAAAGGTTCTTTAATATCGGTTACCTTGCCGATCCCGTGGATACTCGTTCCTTAATCAAAAAGGACTTGCCAGGAAAGAGAAATGGACGGTCACTCTTCTTTGTCGAGCTTCAATGGGGTAATTTCGAGAGAATCGGGGGGTTCATTGTACGTGACAATGGACATATTTTTCAAAGAGCTTTTTAAATAATAATACCGATCATTATTATTACTATTATTATTATTATTATCATAGAACCATGCTTGAAAACTAATTTAAGAAAGATTAGATTTTCCTTTCCCCCCTCTCCTTTCTTTTAAATTATTCAAAGATTTATTTCGTTATCCTTCTCTAACAATAAATTTAACACCAAAATCCAAAAGAAATTCCATTCCAGGGACGACACTTCGCATAAATGTTTACCTCATTATCCATTCGCTTTACCCGTCCCCGAAATTAAAAAAAAAAACACGCACACACACGCAAAGAAAAAGGCTGCACGAAGGAGGAAGCTCTCCCCGCTTAAAACCCGACCGGAATAGCCTCGTCGACGGCCCCAAGGAAACAAATTGTTCAATTCCGTCCGAGATCGTTTATCGCCGGCTTTACCGCGGCCGCCAATTAAACAGAAATTTCATTTTCCATTCTAACATCGTCACGATAAACCGTCGTGATTCACGAAACTGTCGGTATAAACAATTTAATCCTCTTTCCGCGATAAACGCGAGAAACCTCGAGGACGGAACGCGCCTTTTTTTGTCTTCGAACAAATTTCGAAGAATCATCAGAAGTAATCGATCAGTTCAATTTCTACGAAACATTTCCTCCATTATCTATCTTATAGATACGCGTGTCGGTTAGCGTTAGAGAAAAAAAGATCTCTCCCCTCCTCCCTCCGAAAGCTCGTCGCGAAGATTCCAAAGACACAAAGGGGCCGATTTAACGAGCGCATTTTTCCCTCCGTCTGCTAGAATTTTCATAACGGAAGAAAGAAACGGGGGCATTAAAATTCTTTTCGCGCCTCTTAGCCGAACCCTCCCCTCCTCCCTCTCCCTCCCCCCGCAGCAGCCACGTTAACTCCCCCCCTTTCTCCCGCGAGAATTCTTCACAAACGATCCACTTCTCCGCGCCGTGGATGCATCTACTGTCGCTACAATGCGGTCGAGATTGCCGGAGAACTTCCGGCTTCTATATTCGCGCGCCGATTCAAACGGCCACGATTCTTCGAAACGCTTCTTCTCTCCGCTACTCGCGTCTCTCAAACGAGGGGATGATACGGGATACCTGTTACCTGTCACCAGGAAGAAAGAGAGCAATTTCACTGGTTGCCAAGATACCATCGAATTAGGATTTTCTTCGAATACGGTATTCTTTTTTTTTTTTTTTTTTTTTAGAATATTTTTTAATATCGATGACTCGTGAAAATTCGTGGAATAATTGAAATAAATTACGTTCATTTTATAGGAGAGAAACATTTGCGTCTTTGGCACAAATGAGTGGATAAAGGTGAATGAATTTTTCGATCGTTAATCAATTGGATTATACGGGAAAATGTTAGGAATTCGTGTTTCATCTTATACATTCGTTTAACGAAACTGCGAGTACTATATTGGGGGGGGGGGGGGGTGAATCCTTTTTCCTGTTCTTTAGAATGCATGATACCATCCCGTTGATTAAGTAGAAAGTTTCCTTTCACGGGGGGAAGGGGAGAAACTTGTGCAAGTTATCTCGGGAGAACTTTATGTGTTACGCTTTTTTTTCTTTTTCTTTTCTTTTCTTTTTTTTTTTTTTTCTTTTTTTGAGCTGTATATATTACGACACGATTGAATCCGTTAGAAGGTAAGAACCTCGAGAGAAAGAGAGAGAGAGAGGGGAATATAAAGAGGATCGAGATAACAAATGAGACACGCCAAGTTTTCGACATGAAATTGTTACATCGATTCTTTGATAGAAATAGTTTCTTAATAAAATCTCTGATATAATCATCGATAATATGGTTATAATACTCATGCAAATAAGCATCACATAATTTACTACTCGATTAAATCCTATTAAAATTAGGAAAAATTTAAATCATTTCGATGATAATAATTTTCAATCAACGAACCAGGAATCTCATTTTAAAAAACGCTCTTTTGTTTATCTCGATACGATTTCTAATTTCCAAGATATCACTCGTTTCCTGTCACTGACCTATTCAAAACTCTAGAAGCGATTCCTTGGAAAAACGTAGTCCAAGAAACGCATTTCCAAGAAATAATATAGATCACTGGGTTGCAAATCCATTCGTAATCCCTGTACTTTATTAAATACAATGGATCTACCTCGAATCCTTATATATCTCAATCGATTGAGATAAAACGAAAAGTGACTCCTATTGTACGGTTTCCCCGAGTGGGCTTCGATGACGATTCTTCAGTTTCTTCACACGCTTTTCGTATCGAAGTTATCTATCGCGTAAATCTTTTTTTAACGATCGAAATCGAATTAAAAATACAACAATTATAATTCAAAGGAGGGAAAGGCTCTTCGATCCTTTTCGAAACACGCCCTGTGCATCACGCTGGAGAGGAGGAGGGGAGGAGGGGCAAAAAATACAGACAGAAGGAAGCAAAAGTCGATGGTGGAGAGAGAAACGGGAACGAAACGATGGATCGAACGATTCGTCGATTCTGGTGGAAATCTGGAACGAGAAAAGCCGGGGTGCACGAACGAGAAGGCGGGTGCGCGCCGTTTGTAAATAACGGTAATGGGCATATTCGCAATTAGCAACGGTGCTTCGAGCAACGACGCGAGGGAGAGAAGAGAGAGAGAAAGAGAAAGAGAGGGAGGGGACCGACAGAGATGCCGTTTCGTGTGCTCGAGAGCTCGCACAGTGTGTGCACAGTTTGCGAGCCAAAAGAAGAGCGGCGGAATAACGGGTTGGCGAAGAACGGGTTGAAGAGAACGGAGAGGCGTGAAACAAAAGAAAAAAAAAACTGGGAAGAGGGGAGGATGCGGCGGTGTAAATGAACCGAGAGACACGGTGTGGAACGGTGCAATAGGAATGGCAAAGGAGAGAGGGAGGAAAGGGTTGAAAACGACGATGAAATTGAAGGTGATAACGATGAATAAAGGAAAAAATTGGTTGAAATATTGCGACCACGCATCCCCAAGACCGAATCTCCTCCTGAAATTTTTAACAAGTCGGATCCTTTTTTTTTCAAACCAGTTTCTGCTACTTTGTATAGATAATAATAATTAAAATAGCGACGAGTTCATAAACGAGTTTGTACAGAATTGAATCTAAATTCGTATAAACGTTTCCCAAACTGAATTCTTACCACTGAGAATATATATTGAAAGACCTAACCTAACCTAACCTAACCAAAATTCACAATTATTCGATCATTCATGAGAAACCATTTCCATATCGAAAATAATAATCGCAATTTCTTTAAAATCGTATTCAATTTAACGTGTCCATACAAGTCCAGATTTCGCGCAATCCTCGAATCGCTTCATTCCTCAAACTTTATCACATCCGTTTCCAACAAGATGCACTTTATCGTTACCAACTCTCTCTCTCTTTCTCTCTCTCTCTTCATAGTTCCCTCGACCGGTATCCGGACCAAACTTTTTTCCCCAGTGGTTTCGAAAAGGCAAACAAACAAACGGGGAGGTAAAAACAACGCGTGCAAGTCGGGACGGCGCGTACACACTCGGTGGGAGGAAAAGAAGGGGAGGGGGCGGGAGAAGGAAGACAAGGAAGTATTGCAAATAAAATACGGAACCGAGGGGAAAATGGAGCAAGAGGAGCTACTGGTGCTGGTAGAAGGTGAGCTGTTGCACGGCGCAAGCGGACAATAGCCTCGTCGGGCGCACGAATATTATACGCGCGGTACATGTGCGCGGCATGCTTGTGAGCTTTATTTGCGTTATATCTGCAAATACGTGCGGCAATGCGTGTCCGTCGAATGCTAATGCGCGCGAATGGAGAAAGAGGGATAGAGAGAGAGAGAGAGAGGGAGAGAGAGAGGGGGGAACAGCTTGGCTGACGTCTACTGGCCTGTACACGGGCGCGTACATGCTCGTGAAGGTGCACGTGCGTGTCATAATTACACGCATATGGTAGCCGGAGGCATGCATACTTGGTAAATATAAGCTAACAAGAGTCTCGATCGCTTGTAGATCGTGGAAGGGTGAAAGAGTTTGGAATTTTAATTCGAAATTCATGGACGGTGTTTTTAAGATCGCTAATTAATTTGAATCTTTTTCGATCTTTTTATTCGGAACCTACTGTTCCGAGCTTTTCGTTTTTTTTTTTTTTTTGTAATCGTTGTAATGATTATACGCATTGAGATTAGAGAATAGAAATTGTATCGTACAAATTTTTTCCCTGTTTAAGAATTAAAGAGAAGATATTCTCACCCTTCAAATTTAGATATACGGATCAAGCGACTATTATGATGCGTAAATACGAATTACCACAAATTGTGATTCATCCACGTGTGTATACGGAGTTAAGGGTTGTTTGGCCAATGTTAAGGGGGATAACGCGGGGGAAAGTGTGATAATGGGTAAAGGTATGGAAAGATAATGGAAAGTGTAAGTACTTTAATAACACTCGCGTTGGGGATCGGGGTGAATATGAATATGTACGGCGAATACCAGGTTAATACCGGGTTAATATCACGAATTTCAATCCTTTGTAAGAGGGTAGAAATTGTTTGGCGAAATATTTAGGCGAATAAAGTGATTGGGAAAGGTGTCGTAATACTTTGATAAAGTTGTACGTACATATATATATATAAAATGGAAGCCTGTATAGTCGTTTGACGAATGTACGGTTCTGATGTTTTACGTAGGAAGATAATGGAGCTATGAACACCAGTTTGGAGAGTTTTCGCGTTCCGTCTTTGAGAAACGCGGTGTTTGAGAGTTTTGGGTAAGAGTTAAGGGTGTGAGAAGTGAATAAGCGCGAGAGAATATTAAGCGAGAGGAAGCTTGAAGTGGAAGCTTTGGTAGCGTGGAAAAACAGGTAGGATGTTTGTGTCATCGAAAATCATTCGTGTAATTGTGCCAAAAATTGTCAAATTTCTGTTCCATTCGAACATTCGCCGAGTTAATTTTAAGAATAAGTATTAATATTATATAAAACGTAATTAAAATTCATTTTCAATTTTCTTAAAATTTGAACTTTTATAATTGTCAACGATCTAATTTAAATAATATATTAGAAAAAATTAGTACTTACAATTTGCCTCAAATGTATTCCTCCTGAATACATTTAATTTTTAATATACTCTTTATTTATTATTTTCTTTTAAACATACGTCATGTATAAAATATATATCCATCCAATATATTGTTCCAAAAGGATTTTCGCATAAGCTTTCATAGAATACTTCAGACCTTCACATCTCACCATAGCCAGCTTCTCAATCACAAGTTCATCAACCACCTCGAGCGAAAATAAATCTGATAAATCGCAAATTACATTCGCTGTTTCTTGGACACCCTCGTTGAGAAAGAGGGTGTCGCGTGATCGGAAACGGACAACGCCTCGCGTGTCCACGACCCTTAATGGCCTTGGCACCGAGGGGTTCAACGTTGAATAAGAGATCTTCGACTCGATCGTCGTACCCCGCATGATTGATTAATTTTCGAAGCGGGGTCGGTCTTGGGCCGAAATTGAACAACGAGGGATGAGGTTAACCGTGCGGTTGGAAATTGTGATGTCCCTGATGTCGCGCACCCCCGCGAATAACGTTTGCTGTCGCTGTTTCTGTTACCAATTTGCGGTCACGATTTACGTATCTGATCATACAACGGTTGTTTCGAAATTTTATCTGGCATTTATTGGCGAAACTTTTCTATGATTTATGTCAGAAGAGGAATGGAGGATGTTAGAAAACATTTTTTTTTTTTTGAAAAAAGAAAAAAAGATGAAATCGTATTTAATGTTAAAGTTAACAAAGTTGAAATTATAAATGTAAATCATTTCTTTATTCGTATCTTCTTCCACGAATGAAATGAAAATAATACTTGGAAAAATTCTTTAAACCGGTTTTAATTACACATCAAATATTTCCACGTGATAAAAGCGAAATGAGAATTTCATAGCTTAAACTTGTCTAGATTATAGAAGATGGAAATAACAACGAATCCTTTTATCTCTCAGATCAACTGTTGCGAAAAGAAAAAAAAAAAAAAGAACTGTTGTGCGCAAAACAGTCCCAGAAATACAGTTATAGAATCAATTATTTGCGCACACGATTAAACGAGGAGGTAACGTTGACGAGTGACTATTACCGAGAGTTTCAAATAGATATAAATTATACTTTCTCCGCAATTTACCCAAGAGCCATCCATTCCTCCTTCCATCGACTGACACACCGTTGACATTAATTGCGGCCGCTGCATGTTGTGCAAAAAACTTTAAAGATAACAACAGGAGGAGGAATAGCTCGTGAAGGATAATTAACGTGAAAATAAAAATAAAAAAAGAAGAAGGAGAAAAAAAAAAAGGCGAGTCGCAACAGTTGCAATCGTAAATTGAAGAAGAGGAATCGTACACAACTTATAGAAGTTGCGAATCGAATCGGTCGTCGAGTTGGCGAGCTAAGGGAACTAAGAGAAGAATAATAATCGTGGAACGAGTAAATGTCTCGTGAGAATGTGACAGAAGCGGAAAAGAGGGTAAAAGTCATACTCGCGATGCTTTTTCGCGGGACGTGCTTAAAGTTTCAAGACTCGTACATTTCCTTTGTGCATGTAATCCCTCGATCGATTTCTCACCGACTCTCGACCTACTCTCCTCCCTCCTCCTCCTCCTCCTCCTCTCGCTATACCGGAATAGTCGCACGAAACGCATCAATCTCGGCTTCATATAAGTCACGGATGGATTTCAGGTTGGCCGCTTTTCTTTCACTCTGTGTGTCAGGAATAAGGGGGTGGTGGAATAAGAGGTGAGAAGGGAGCATCTGCTTCTGATTTCGAGGGGGGAGTTACTTTGCGGAAGTGTTACTTTGCGGATATATGTGCGTGTGTGTATATATATATATATATGCTTGCCTTTAGTATGTAACCGAGTTAAGAAGTAATAGGAATTGAAAGGGTGGTTTTAATAGAGCAGAACTTTTCTAATCTTCGATTCAACTTTTCCTTTATGATTCACAAGTTTCTTCTACATTTTTAATTATTTAAATGTCTTTGTTTATTCAAGTCTTTGTTTATCGATCGTTGATATCTATGAATCAACGATATATACCGTGTTTTTTTTGATAATAATGTATATACGTAAACTGATATACGTTGATTCCAAAAGTAATATCATTATATTATATTAAATATAGCTGAAAAATACTATACTTTTGAAACCAACTGTACGAGCAACACATGCAAACTTACATATACGCGCAGAATATTCAACATGGAAATGAAAATCGATCCTATAATAAAAAAAATACTCCCCATACTCTCTTCTACCCACTCCAGACAATTCAATTCCCCGCGATAAACTCCATAATACACGAAACCAATTTAAACTGGCACCACGTGTCCACTGTCACTCGAGAAGATCAGCCATCCGAACAACACCAAATCTTGAAACGCGGCTAGCAAAATCCACACGGTGGACGAGATCCACGTAGAGGGACTCTATTCCTGGCCCGTCACCAAAGACAACAAGCTGAAATACGGCCCGGAAAAAGAGGCACGAAGTGAACGAGAGAGAGAGAGAGAGGGAGAGGGAGAGGGAGAGAGGTCGAGCGTGTGCGGTCAGAGAGGGGCCAGTTGGATTTATGTACACGACCGCCTGGTTACCTCGAGAACACGAATCCAGTAAATAAACGTCGCGCGGATAAAACGCGCGGGGTGGGATGACGTGCAAGGGCAGAAACGAACGGGGAAAGAAAGATGGAGGGGGGAAGGGGTGGCGCGGCGGTTCTCCAGGAAAGACTTGTCCAGGCCGTAATCGACCGGAAGAGAGCTGCTCGCCGGTGGTTTTAAATTAAGCCGCGGCACGTTCGTTAGCCGGCTCGACACCGTTGTCGCCCGCCACCCCACGAGGCCATAAATTCGGCCGAGAACGAATGGCCGGGCCACGTTTCCACGCGCTGTTTTCCGCGCGACACCTTCGCCGAATTAATCGAATAGCCGCGAATTTCGTGGAAAACGATCCGCCACGAGGGTTCTTGGAATATATGGAAGCGGGTCGTGGAAATGGGAGTTCGATGAAGATGGCCTTTCCCTAATGCTTTAACGCGAGATTCGAAGGTTGACGAAAGGTTTTCGGAAGCGATAGAGTTCGGTCGATCAATTAACGCGAGGATTTTTTGTTGGAAGTTGAAGTGGTTTTGTGGAAATTTATGATGATGGAGAGTTGAATAGAGTGTTCTCTGTAAAATTGTTGATTTTCGCGGAATCGTTTTGAGGTTTTTGTTGGATTCGACAGTGATGCGAAGATTTGAGGTTTGATCATTGAAGGAATTTTGGGAAAGGATGTTGAAATGGAAATTTTGTGAATAGTTTGGTTTATGTTAGAACCAACAGATTTGTGTCGTGTAATGGGTTAACAGGAGAACATGGGATTATTACGCGAAGTTTCATATCGGGGGAAAGAAACGAAAGTTTAAACGAGACAGTTCCGATTATTTTTGGTAAATGTCGAATTGCATAATGTAATAAATTATCCCGTATTATCTCTACTGCGTTGAATCGTGTAACGGAACACGGGTGTTTTATGAAGTTTGAAAAGTGAAGTTGTGTAATACGCGATAAACTAGATTGAAGAACGATGTTAACATACTTCTCGAAATAGAAATTCAATAAATTCTTAAGATGATTTGCTCCGTATATTGCGTAATATCGTGTAATAATTCTTTGTTAAATTTAAAATTGGATGTATAGATTTCGTATTTCTATATGAAATTAAACGATCAATTTTAAATGCAGAAAATTTACAAAACCTGTATATCTATACAAAATCTATACCAATCAAAAGGAAATCGTTAAAATGGAAGACGGATGATAAGGCTACACGTTTGCACAGGCATATTAACTCAAATCAAATACAAATCTCCTAGGAATATTGCGATCCGCGAACCGATTCGAACCCTCCTTCGCGATACGCGGGGATGATTTCCCGCCAATGTAAACAGCAATTACAGTTCTCTCGTGGCGCACGATGATAAACCTCGAGCGGCCACGAGCGGAAAAGGTAGGAACAGAGGAAGGTAGGCAGGGAAGAGAAATCACCGCGAAGAGATTTCTCGTAAAAAAAAAAAAAAAAAAAAAAAAAATAGTTACGAATCTCTTCTAAATTGAAAGGATTTCCTCCATAAGAGACGCGTTATTTGCTTCTCCTGCAACGATATAATAGGATTGCGAAAGGGGAAAACTACCGTGACGGTGTAAAGTCGTGTCAAAAAGCGTGACGCGAAACGAGATTACGCACGGGGATCCGAGACGGCGCGAAAACACGGCGGAAAAATCAGCGAAAAAGCAACGATCCTCGAAAATGTGGACCGGTTGATTCGGTGCCTTTCTCTCAAAGTGGTCGATGGATTCGAATGGATCGCGGGAAGAATCTATCCGCGAGGCGAATTTCGAATCGAAGTTGAATTTTCTCGAAAAAAAAAAAAAGAGGCTTCTCAAACGAAAAAACAAAAAAATCGTATTATCTTCTTTTACATTACTTTTACGTATTCTTTTCGCGTGACGGCCTGATTATTGATCACCTATCCAGTTGGAAATGAGCCAGATCCACGTGTACTTGTCCAACTTTGAAATATACATTCCCCAAAAATAAACCAACGTCCAACGATGATTTTCTTATCCTTCGTTCCCTTTATTCCCGCTTTTTTATCCCCAACCTTCTCCTTACGCGCATTTTCCACTTAAACGAAGAGAGATGAAACGTAGAGAGTTGAAAAGTTGAGTCTTCGCTTCGAGTGTTAAAAGTAGCAAAAAAAAAAAAGGAGAAAAAGAAAAGAGATGAGACGAACAAGAGAGATAGATAGAGAGAGAGAGAGAGAGAGAGAGAGAGAGAGAGAACGTGGTAAAATCGTGAAAGAGAGGAACGAAGAGGGGATAGAAAAAAAAAATCGATAAAAGGGTGAAACACGAAGGGACGTTGTTGGTATTTCCACGTGTCCGCGCGAGCTTTTATTATCTACGGCGAACGGCGGGCTGCAGTTTTAACTAAGCTTATTATCCGATATCAATGGTAATCATCTGGCGGATTCACATGCGTCCCGCGCGAAGCGGCGGCCATCCGCTCCGGGCCAGGATATGCATATAAAATAACGAAACGTAAAATCCAATTCTTAATTAACTGCTAGTTTATGCTCGTAATTATACGGTGTCCGTAACGCTTCTTTCGCCCTCCCTCTTCCTCTTACTTCGTGCATCCTGCTTCTCCTTCATTCTTCCCTTCCGCGGCCTTGTTTCGTTCCATCGCCGATCTTTTGTTCCGTTCCCTTCCTGTTTTTCATTTTCCACTACTCGCAAGAAAAATTGCAGATTCGATTTAAATTAAAGAGGAAAAATGTATCGACGCCTTGCGAAATTATTCGGTTATTTCGCTATTCAAACGTCCATCTAATGATGTTTTTAATATAATAATACATTCGTGCCATTGTGGAATATTAATAGGGGTTAATTAATGGGGATTAGAAAATAAGATGATTCGTAATTAAATGAAGAAGCACTGTGTACGTTCTATGTAATATGAGAAAGAGAAGGTTTCCATTCGGAAAGTGTCTCGAAATGTATGTCAAGTTTAGATTTCACGCAACGAATCTATATCTTGTTCCTCCCCTTACCTATTATTCGTTCGACAATCCAATGGATGGATATTCAATAGCTTCGTTGTTGTCCTCGAACGGTATACGACTTTCGAGATTCAAGTAAGACAGATACGAAAACGTATATCGGGTCAGAGGAATCCGTGCAATCAAGACCCGATTTCCACGAAAAACTTTCGAATCGAGGTTGCGCGCTAGACTTCGATCACGATCCTGTCTGGTAAGCGGCCAAGGAAAGTTGGCGAAAAGAGTTTTAATCGTTGCACGGTGAGTACAAAACCCGGTAAACTTTTGATGGATCGCAGTCCTGTCTGGAACAATTTTTTTTTCCCCTCTTCCTTTTTTTTTTTTTTATTTTCCAACGATTAATCAACCCCCGGCGAAATTTCCGTGATTCGTGATTCGGCAACTCGTGCCTCGTCCCACCCACGTTCGAAAATCAAAGCCGATGTTTCTATTCTCGAAATGGAAGGAGCCCCTTTTGAACGGTGCATCGCGATCGTTTTAAAATTAGTATATGACCGGTCTGGTTGAAGAAATCGATAAATTAAACGTTGCGGGAATGGGATGATCGATGACTATGTATTCCTAGAAGTGCTACTAATAGAGCTCGAGCGGTTACCGCGGAATGATTACAGTCGAGAATGCGGCCTTGTAATTTTGAAAGTTTGATCTATAAACAGCGATGGAATTCGAAGAGAAATGTTATTTCGTTCGGCGGATCGGTTCCATTCTTCCCTTAGAATTATCGAGAATTGGTGCACGTTTGAAAACGATCTGCTTTTCCTAATTTATTCGAAAATTAAGAGATGAGAAGGAATAATGAAGTATAGAGTAGATTCTTTTGATCAATTTGCGAACCGAGTTTCCTAGATCGTTTTACTTTTTACGACCCAAGGAATTAATCAAATTCGCAAATGTAAATAATTTTAATATTACAACTAATGAAGTGTAAAAAAGAGAAATAAAAAGAATCATCTCGAAAACGGTTCAAGAAAAATCATAAAAATCTCGATACAATTCTATTCTACAATAAAGAGAAATCTTCAGAGCAATTTCTGAAACGTATTCCATCCAAAGAAACCCCTTCGACTCTCGGAGAGCTTATTTCATCGAAATACACCCTTGAAAAATTTTGCCAAGATCTCCGCTTTCACAAAACTTTCACAAAATTCCCTGAAGAAAAAGAAGACTTCTTTCACAATCGTGCAAACAAAATTCTTCTCGAATCCCTTTCTCTCTCCCTCTCTCTCTCTCTCTCCAAATTTCGACTCGACACAGACTCTTTTTTTTTCCTATCCGCAACGATTTAATCGAGAGGAAAGGGATTCGAGATCTCCCTACTAGCGAGATATCGTTCAGATGGCGAGAAACACGCCACGGGAACTGATTACATTACGACATCGGGGGGATAACGACGAAGAAATTAATATCCGCGAGCGAGTGGCGCGATGTAACCCGGGGGATGGAAATGGCCGGAGGCCGAATTAAAATTCCAGCCGGTCCCGCGCGGGAACGCGGGGACGGCCGACGCGGAATATTAACTATTTGCAGCGCGACACTTCGGGAAGAAAAGTTTAAATCACCGCTGGTCCCGCGGAAACAGCCGGAAGAAAATTATTTTTCCCTGCACAGCCACGGGCACACAGGCCAGGGATCGTCCGTCTTAATTAAACCGTTATTTACTAATTAGGCGAGAATGTTTAATTGGATCCAGCGACTACGGAGACTGGGAGAAGAGTGGATCGTTGTTTTTCGGGAAAAACTCGTTATCAATTTGTAATTTGGCGAGGGGAAGAGGTGGAGGAGGATAGTCGGGCAAGGTAAATCGGGGATGCATTCCAGATTCCTATAATCTTGATTTGTATATATATATATTTTTTTTTTAAAGATCTAGAATGAACATTGATAGATTCGAACGATGAAACAGAATATTTCAATTAAAAGGATCGACACAACGAGAAGAAAAAAAATACCCATATATACAACGATCCATGAATTAATTGAATATCGAGGATAGAAAAATTCCAATCCAAAAAAGAAGAAGAAAAAAAAAAAAATAACGCGAACCAGAATAAACCAGATGATCCACAAATCTATTTATATTTTCACACGCCTATAAAAATACACATCCATCCATCCTACCATGGATAAATAAACATTCCATAATTTCAAAATAACATTTCCAATGCAAACGATAAAAGAAACATAAGTTAACAGAACCAACCATAACCTGTCCCAGAGAAAGAAATCGATCGCAACTCGTCGATCATCAAAAATATTACATCCAATCAACAGCATCCCCCGTGCAATCAATCTATAGAATCCACATTCGAGTTGTTCATCTTAGACACTTCGAGGAGGGACCAAGTCCCACGGAAGCGCGGGACCATCGCGTTTTGGCTTCCGGTCGACGGCGAATTTCCCGAAGGACCTGCACGAAACTCACCACCACTCTCCCCCTTTCCCTCGCTCCGGATCCTGATCCATCCGTTTGCACGCGTTGCCCGCATCCGGTCGTCGGAAGGATCGCGAGCGGAATGGCTGGATCCGGTCCAACCACGCCTCCGTTTCGCTCGTAAAACTTGGAACCGCGACGGAGATTTCGGTGTCCACGACGGTTTCTGCGCGCGGCCCGTCAACGGGCGCGCCCGATTTAATAAAGGTAATAACGGTGGAAGGTGTTCGAGTTCCATGAACGGCGCTCATGGAACCGAATGGATAAATCTTGGTGAGAAACGGAGCCCGTGGAAACGAAGGGGAGGAGGAGGAGGAGGAGGAGGAGGAGATTTGGGGAGGATAATGGAATGAGCGGTGAAGGGCGAACGCCGATAGGAATATGTGGCGGTGATTGGGCGATCATCCAAGACCCGTCTCGTCGACCAGGATCTCGTCTCCTCGAGATTCATCCTTGAGTGGAACCGATTCGAGGAAGAAAGGGTAAGGTTGAAGAGGGGAGAAGTAGAAGGGGGTGGGACGAGAGGCCGATGTTGGCCGAATCGGTGGCCCGACTTTTTTTTCTTTTCTTTTTTTTTTTTTTTTTTTTTTGCATCGCGGTTTAACGAAGCGTTTCTAAATTTCTCCTCGGCTTGTAGATCGATCGACGGTAAGGGAGAGAGGGGGAGAGAGAGACATGGTCGATCCCGCATCAACGACGGGAATTCGTGAATCCTGTCCTTTGGCCAGTCTGCAATGCGGGCGCCAAGCGAAGGAGCGTTTCCATTGGCCGATACCCGTTCGCGCCACGATCTTTTGAAGATCTTTTGGAGATTCAAAGGGAGAGTACGATCGAAACGTGAGAATTGACGTGATTCGAGATCGAATTTGCGAGTTTGGAATTTTTAGTAGCGTTTCTGTTAGGAAATATGAATGAATATCTAGTTAAAACATATTTCTAATTTCATTATAAAAAAGGAAACTGAACTTGAAATATCTAAATAATAAAAATATTAAATATGGATATTGATCTGTATTACGGTTTACGAACATTTTTAAAACACTGTAAAATATTCTCTTCCAGAATTAATTTATTCCAGAAATACTCGCTCGATCTTGCTGCGATCCTAATCTCAATCTTTCGCGCGGCAATCATCGATAACCATAATTATTGACCATAATTATTACTTTTCTATATGTAATAATAACGATGGCTGGTAAAGTAAACGGAAACGAATGATTTAAAGAGGTGGGGGTAAATTTGCAATTACGGATAGTTTCGCAAGATATTCAGCCGTGTAGCCAGCAACGAATAACCGAACCGGCGTAAACTGCAGGAACTGACTCGGACGTATCATTGCCTTCGGGCTGACGTAGCGATTTCTCGCGTTCGCTTAATACCGGATAAACGCAAGGTGTACGTACGTTGCAACATTGTCGAGTCAGTCGGCGATAAACTCGCCGTGATTTCCGACGCGCTATTTCGCGCCATTGCACCCGACTTAATATCCGCTTCGTCATTCAAGGAGGCGAGAATCGATCTCGAGACGAAAGAGGACTCGCGATCGTTTTCAAGAAATATCCGCGCATCGATATTCGTTCATAGATAATCTATATTTATTGAATCTCGAGTTCAATTCTCGGGATATTTTCCGCGTGAGAATATAAAAATTTCATCGGGGAAGGAATATTTCGAGAGAATTATTCGATTAAAGTAATTGCAATTAATGGGCGTAAAAATATTTTTCGTTAATAAATTCTTATTCCAAAATAATTCCAGATATTATACGCGATAAGGATCGTTCAGCGAGTATCTCCATCCGAGTATTTTCAGGGAACAGATCAGTGATCTCTTTGATCGAAGTTTAAACAGAGCCTTTGCAAATTATATTAAATCTAATTAACCGTCCATCACGATGCTTTCCATTATTATTTGGATGAAAATTTACCACGACACATTTATCACGTTCGATAAAGTATTTTCTCGTCTCGAGGAGACTCGAATGAAAGTATTTTTCATTAAGAGAACAACACGAATGATTTGATTGTCTCTTGGAAGACTATAGAGGGGAGAAGAGAATCGAGAGAATACGAGGGAACGGAAGAACCAATGGAACAAGAGACAGGCAGAGATAGAGAGAGAGAGAGAGAGAAAGAAATGAAGGAAGACTGCAAGTTTCTCTCGGTTGATCTTGGGTAACCTCGACGGCGAGCGGGAAAAGAGAAGAAGAGGGCGAAACGAGAGAAAGAACATCGAAGGAGGGATCCTTCGCGGTTTCCTCCGCGTCCGGCAAAAAGAGTAAACGAAAGAAGAGAAACGGGTATGGAGGGGCCGAGGGATGAATAATTGAACCTCCCGAGTCCGAGCAGCAAGGCAAACTCTCGCTCGTTGGAAACGGTTGGAAAGCGGTCCTAATGCCTAAATTGATAATTCTACCGGGTGGAAAAACACGCGAGGATCTCGAAGAAGCCGTGAGAGGCTTGGAGCGGCGCTCCAATTGCCCCGGCAAGTTTGCATTTTTACCTACTTCCGTGCATTTCTCCTAATTAAGAACGGGAGATAAAGCTGGCGTTTTATTCCGTTGAGAGAGCCGGTTTCCATTCCTTCCTTCCTCGTCGTCGTATTACGTTGCTTTCAATGTAATGGTTCATTGTTGTCAAAGAATGAAGAGGAGTTTTGATCCCATCCTTTTTTCTCGAACTCTTTATTATTAATTTCTCTCCCTGACTCTGATCCTTTAAGTGACCCATAAAGATCGGCTCGAACAATACTTAACCCTCTTCTTCGAATTGGACGGCGAGATAAATGTTATTAGATAAATAAATTCGATGTCGATACTCTCGCCTCGAGTCAACTTACGTTTACCTTACTTCTTAGCCAGTAAAGACAAAAATGGGTGGACAAAAATATAAAGAATCGACGAATCAATTACCAAACGTATCCAGGAACAAACGTGTCATAGAAGAAAATTGGCACCACGTGATAATACGTTGAAAAAAACCTGACCTGTATCAGTATTTATTCCGCTCTATAATAAACGGTGGCCCGATTCTCGAAGATTCGCCTCCAGCCAAGTCGGCATCGACCATCCATCCAGCGCACAACTCGACTCAACTCGATAAAAGTTGCCCGCGCTGCGAGAACTAAGGTATGCGCATACATGATTTATCACCCCTGGTGGGCCACGGTTGGTGACAAACGAACCTTCATCCATCTAGCGGCCGACCTACGTGAGATATGTATACATGGAGGAACGTACGTGCGCCTCAACGTGGAACACGGTCGTAAATGACACACGAGATGCTCCATCGTGGCCAAGCGCGTGGCATGGTGAACGGTTACCCGGGACGAAAATAGTGCCGGCCTGTTCTTAATTCGAGCAACCCGCGCGTTGCACAAGTCGCGGCCGCCGCGCGATGGAGTTTGTTCGTTTGTTTGCTCCATTTCTCCCCTCCCCCCCCCCTCTCCCCCGAAGCGAAACGTTGTCGCTTAAGGGTGACGAAATATACGAAAACTCGCCTCGTGTTTTGTATGAATTAAGACCGGTCCGTGGCGAACCGCGGACCGGATGAGGGTCATAAACGACGGGAGGAATATTTACAGCGCGCGGATCGACCGTGTTCTATCCTCGAGAGAGAGAGAGAGAGAGAGAGAGAGAGGATAGAAAGAGAGAAAGAAACGAGCAAAATGAATCACCGACCGGTGTCGCCGCAGAAAGATGCGAGAGAATATTACGAAAGGAGAAAGGACGATAAATAAAAGAGGAGAGGAGCGTAAGAGGGAAATTATAAGATAGGAAGAAGAATGACGTTTTATCGGGGTAGAAGGAGAAAGAGAAGGTTTTGCGCGAGAGGTGGTCGCGTGATACGGGAAAGATAAACGGGAGGAAGAAAGGAAGGTAATAATAAAGAAGGGAGGACGATCTTCTTACAGAAAGGGGGGAATAAGAAACATGAGAATAAAGAGGAAGGAGGAAGAAAGTAATGTAATGATGAAGCAGAGGAACGTGCAATCTTCTTAGCGAATGCAAGGAGTTGGGAGAAAGAGAGGATAAATTGGAACGAAGTTGAAAATAATATGGTCGCCGAAAAAAACGGGACAGCAAAAAGGAATAAAGAAGAAGGGAAGAGGGACGAGGAGGAAAAACGAAAGTGTATGTCGACTATAAGGATAAACCAAAAAACGATCCTCGAACCGAAAAGGGAAAGGGAAAAATAAATGAAAGACGTGGATAAATTAAAGAAAGTAGACGAAATAAGAACATATATTCATCCTTTCCCCTTTTTCGCCTTCTTTCCTCATCATCGGTGAACAGATACAAACAGGAGAAATCCACGAAAAAGAAGAGAAAAAGAAACCTCGAAATCCTCGATAAAAAACAAAAAAGCAAAAAGAAATTGCATCAAGTGGACGCGATAAGAATATACTTTTCATCCTTCCTTCGATGAGGAACTCTCCCTTCTTTTCAGAAGAGGAAAGAGGCCGAGAAAAAACAAACGATGCGGGGAATAAGAAGAATAAGAAAAGAAGAAGAAAAAAAGGGGGGAAGGAATAGGTGGAGGACGACGATTCCCCCGTTCGTTGAAAATGGAGACTGAACACCCCCCTTCTCCTCCATCCCCGTCCCCTCCATCCCATGCGAAGAGAGAGAGAGAGAGGGGGGGGAGGGGGAGAGAGGGTGCGCGACGCGCGTTTCCCCAACAGACACACGGATGAAAAAGGCGAGGGGCGCGCGAAGGGAGGGGGAGGGGAGCCGAAGGAGGGATTTGGAGAACGATTCCTGCCTTCGAAAACGGGGGCTTTTATGCTTTTCATCCCACGGCACGCTCTACACCGTGCCGAAAGTACCACTGGACCTGGGCCAGGTCCGCCCACTTGTCCGTTCGAATTCGGGATTATTTGGGACACGTTCCTCCGTAGGCGTGTACCCGATCTCCATCCAACACCGATGCACAACCGCCCCCTCCCCCCTGCTCCCCCGCCGCCCCTCTGGAGGCCGCGTCGGAGCAAAAAGGAGCCGGGACTGCACAGGCCGGCACTTCTACTTCCGAATTCTCCGGATATTTTCGCGCACGTCGACCGTCCAATGATTTAAGGGTACCAACCGAGGGGGTGGCCTCCCTCGAAACGGCGGCCAGCACGAACTTGGAAATCGCGATTCTTCCCTTCCCTCCCCCCGCATACAGGGTGGGGATAAGGGAAAAATTGTTTTTGCACCCGCGGAGGAGGAGATATAGCGCGACCCTCTCCCGTGTTCGGGATATCCCGTCTCCGCCGCGCGCTCGTAATTTATGGCCGGGGAGGGAGGGGGAGAAAGAACGTTCGTTTAACGGTTTCGCGGCTGAATCGCGAGTCGGTGCCGGTGAAAATGGGATAATCCCTTTGTGCGGGCGTTTTTTTCTTTTTTTCGAATGAGAGATTGATTGGATCTGGAGAGAGGCCGTGATAGAGAGATAGAGGGGGAGGGGGGACGGGTTGAATGAGACGCGGGTTAGATCCGGCGCGTTTATCAACCCGGCTCGCGTAACAGCGTTACGCGTGATATTTCAGGATTCTATTTAAGACACGAGACGCTCAGCTCCGCGCCTTCGTTCGGATCCAGATGTTGCGTGTTCTGGCGGAACGATGGCGATTGCGTTACGATGAATCTGTTGGTATTAGAAATTTTGTAAGCAAGTTTTCATTGTTTGCTTCGTGATTATTACGATTTTTATTATTCGAGATGTTTATAAGCGAAGAAAGAACTGTTAAATATTATGTACGGTGAAAAATCTGAATGCAGGGAAAAGAATTTACAGAATGGACGGGGAAAAAGACGCGAAGAATCGTGCAATCTTGAACATTTGCAACAATCGTAATCAGTGTTGGATAACTTTTGAAGAATAAACTTGGAAAATTGTATCTAATTTTAAATAATATTAGAATTTTGATTGAAAGTACTTTACTCTTTGCAGTACAAACTAATAAATATAAGGTAATAATTAACGCGATGGAAGCCTGGATAATAATCAGTTTTCAACAATAGCACGAAGCTCGATAGTCACTTGATCCAACGATTCATTAATCCCACGTGCTAGAAGCATTAATTTCACGCACGTTGAACATCCGCGCAAAGGCAAAATCGCTTTTTCGCGTTCCGCTTTTTCTCTTTCACTCGCTCTTCTCGCTCTCTCCGGTGTTTTCAAGGTACAGATTAATGTGTTCATAATTAAAACACGATTAACACTGTTGCTGAACGCCCGTTTTATACGTTAGAATAAAGATTTTCGGATATTACGATGCTTAATTTACGTATAATCATTGCGGAGAAGAGAAAATCGCGGCCAAGCTTTTCCTCTCGCATATTTACCCTTGTTCCTTCGTGCTTTCAAGGTATTACGCGTCAGTTCGCCACGATGTTTTCGGCCATTTTTAATCTTGGGTTTATATTAAACCTTCATATTTACGCCCTTCTTCACCGCGATTTCTCGGATTCTTGAGCTGTGCTCGTGACTACTATTTCTTCGAGCTTCGTCACTCTTAAGCGATTATTTTCGTTACTTTATTAATTTACAGATAATCGTGCGAAAATTTGTTTAATAATTTTAATAGTTTCCTTCTCGAATTTCAATGATGAGAGAAAAAAAAAGTGAATCGTTACACTTTAATTTTATTAATAAAAAAATCTAACTTCATAATCGATTCAATCGATATTTAATTTTTAATCAATTGCCAGTTGACGAGGAACAACGCGACACACTTTCATTCTTACGAGAACAAAACGAAACAAACAATAAACTCGAAATCGACGTAAGACAAACAGAGACATCGTAAATCAGAGACGAAGAATACACGCAAGAAAACACGATCACTTTGCCGGAGGATAAACAAGGAATCTTGCAAAGCTTCTGACAAGCACGACGGAGTAACAGCAAATATTCGAACTCCGGAATAACCGATGAAAAGAGATGTTCAATCGATGATCGATCTTCTCTCGAAATAATCTCGTTCCAGCCGGAAGAATCGCGCGTCACGAGGCGCAAAAAGAGGAAACGAAGCGAGAACAGTAGCAAGTTAAATAACGGGTTCGGTGGAAACCGCTTTAAAACGGCTGTCAGCGTGGAAAATGACTAATGCCTCTTTCCCGGAACGAAATACTGCTTAGAATAAGTGGAACGTACAAGTCCTTCCATTCCATCCACGTGTACGTGAATGCGCGCAATTTAAAATGCATTCCGCGAGGATCATCGACGATCATAATTCTTTGATCGCCCGATAATATCGATCATCGTGTCCGTGCATATCAAATATACTTCTTGTGTCATTTTTATCCGCAATGAAATAATTTGCTGCAGGATGATCGTGCGGAGTAAAAAGGTGTGTCGAAATTTTTATTTTAAAATTTTTTAAAAAATCTAAAATCAACTATCGAAGAAATGTTTCAATTTGCAATTCAATTTTAAAACGTGTAGCATTGAAGCACAGTTTCTTTGTGTAATAATTCAATATGCGTGAACAGAGAATTTGTTAATTCATCGTTGTTTAAAATTGATCATTTGTGGAATTAAAAATTCAATTTTTAAGAATACGAACACGAACTTGTGAATATTATTAACCTTTCTGCTTCTTCTTGCAGATCGTCGATAAACGAAGATATTATACATGAACTTGCAGAAGTTGTAAGATATAATTACGAGATCGATCGATACGAGCAAGTTACGAGCTTGTTTGAATATAGAAAACTTTCCGTAGAAATATTTATGCGAGACATGTAGCGTTTTGCGTGATCATTTTTAGAAATGGATAGTGAACGGAACATCATTTCTTTAACTTGTCCATTTTCTCGAATATATTATCCCCAATCTCATCATAATTAATTAGGAAAGGAATTAATATTCCTGATTCATTCGTGCACGAAGAATTGCATGCAAAAATTATAATTAAAAGATAAATGAAGATAAATAATTAATGGGAACTGAAGTGCGCTTTTTAAAAATTGGGGAAACACCGATATCCCCACGATCGCGAATAGAAAACAGATCTCACCATTATTCACCAAAGCTATTCATCAATCTGCTAGTTTTGAATACTCCATTAATTAGACATCGCGAATAACCCTCTCTTCCCCTGAGTAAACCTGTTGTTTTAATAACACGTTACCTCCATCAGGGATATATCCACGAAAATTCGTTCCCCACTTAAAAAATTCCTTGCCAAGGATATAATAAACATCTTAATTAGAACGCTCATTGTGAACCCATTGTGAATCGTTGCATATAAAATGCATGTATGAAAAATGATTTCATATACGCTGAACACTGATTTCGTCGAATAATTTTATGTATCGATTTAAAATTTGGATGATCCAAGCAATTTGAATATTATCTTATATCTTATTGTCTCGTTGCAAAGGAAAAAAAAATTATAAAAGGAAGAATAACCTTCTAAAAAAATTAATCAACAAATATAAAAAGGAAACGAAGGAACGATCGATCGAATCAAATTAATTAATTGATGATTATAACCCTTTACTTCTTATCGAACAGATATATCATTTTCGATAAAAATTACAAGTGAATCGATAATTTTATATTAAGAATTCATTTTATTTTTACGACAATTTGATAGAATGGGGGGGAAAAAAAAAAAAACAAAAATTCGTTAAATTTCGGCGATAATTCGCGAATTTTACACAGGCGCGCGATTCCACGTCGAAATTTTCACGTACACCTTCACGCGTGCGTGCACATCTTGTTTTTCCTCCAAACATTCGCGAAACTTGGTGCAGAAACATCAAAGGCGAGCGGCGGGATAAAACGGCGAACGTTTTCGAGAAAAGGAGCCATCAAGAGGAAATTTACGCTCGTCGCGGCGATAAATTTTCGAGGCGAATTCCGTTACGTTGCGTCGAATTGGTTCGCGCGAGCGTGGATATCGCGCTGTCTGTTAAAACATCCACTTCGAAATCCGCTTAAATCGATCCGCCGGAAGTTCGCGGAAGTCGTCGACTTAAGACGTTCTATTGAAACTCGTTTAAAATTTCGTAAGCGGAACCGCTTCGATGAGAGAGAGAGAAAGAGAGATATTCAGGTTTTAGAATTTTATATACTTTGTATATATACGGATTTATTTTAAACACTTTTCTAATATTTTTTCATGGGATAAAAATTAAATTACGAATTATGATTAAAAGATTAAAGAATTTACAATACGTATAATTTCTTTTTTTCAAAATGAAACAAATTTTAATAATAACAGTCGGTACTTTGCATTTCGGAATAATTATAAAATTTCGTGTATTAATATGTTTCTTTTTTCCCTCTCTTGTTAATACTTTTCTTTTTATATATATAAAACTTTAAAAATTTAGAAAGTAATAGAAAAAAATAATCAAGTATTTACAATAACTGGATTGTTTGTATAAAAATTTTTTACAAATTATAAACAGTATAAGTTTTAATTGCATCAGAAATGCAATTTTTCCGAGCTGAAGCCAAGTGGATGGATGTCGTCCTCTCAATGGAACCACGAGTCCTTCGTTCAATGAACGAATGTATCTTTCCATAAAATTAGTATCTTTCATATTTGGTAATTTCGTGACACAAGGGTCTGCATTCAGGTTAAGATAGAATCTCTTCTCTCGCGTCGTGTAAATCTCGTTGATAAATAGGTCAACGTTATCGTGGTAAAACGAGAACGTAAAAATGTCAAAGAGCTTAAAATCTCCCTAAATGCGATTTTCTTAATCACGATATTTCTACTTCGATTTTAATATCGTAATAAAAATATTACAGCAAAAATTTTCTGTTTATCTTCGTAGAATAAATAAAAATACCCTTGCAGAAAAATATATTATAAATTATTAGATAAAAGAATACTTAATATAATTGGCAAAAAATATAGTGATGAGATTCAAAGTGATCGTCAATCACTTATTACTTCATCCTCATGATTATTATTAAACTTAATTGAGTGGAATTATAATCGAACCTCGTCTCGAAGATCGCGACATTGACACTACAATTGGCTTATTCGAAAATCAATCCAAGAAATCTCTAAGATTGAAACGTCATCGAGAGATCTTAATATCATACCCGTTATATTCCAACGCTTCCAAAAAGAATTTATACTCCTCCTCCTCCTCAAACGTTGCGTGACAAAGCAACGGGTCAATAATTCCCCGTGTAATCAAAGTTACCCCCCAAATCCCGAAATCAAACCGAAGTAAACCGAACACTTCTCCCTTCGCGCTGACAACGCTTCACCACCCCCTCCGCACAATTTTCCCTTCCGGGCCAACCGAAGCCAACTCGAATCCCAACTTTAATCGTCGAATTTCTCAGCGTGTGTCATCGAAAGACGAACGAGCGCCGGCTTCCCGAAGTTGGGCTTCCCGGATCGATCCTGGAAATAAACGTAGCAGATGCACGCCTAACCGTGCACAGCAGAATTTGTCCGGGGCGCGTGTAAATCACTCCCCCTTTCCCCGTTTATTAAACAGAACAGGAAACAGTTCGAACGAGGCGAAGAGTTCGAAGCGTTCTGTCACGATGTTGCTCGTCCCCTCGTAAAAGGAAGCGGGACGAGGAGCGAGTTTATGCGCTATAAATTCAACCGCGGTCTTCGTTACCAATGCGTGGACAAACGAACCCGCGTGACCGCCTCGAGCCGTCTTCGATCGCTCGTCGCAAGCGTTGAAAAGCGTTGTAGATACGTCCTCCACTTGGAGAACCGACGTTAAGGATGCGTAAAAATTGCATAAAAATTTCTAAACGGTCTATTTAGTGAGATTTTCAACAGCAGAGATAAGCAGTTGATGAGGTGATGGTGTCACTCATCTCAGATAATAGAAAGGGTTATAAAATAGTGTCGTAAAAGGAAAGGATTGATTGATATTTGGTATTTTGCATGGTTGAAGTTGTGAAACGAGTTTTTTATTGTTTATTGGGTGATTATATTTTGAATTTTCAAAAGGACATTTCCAAATGTATCGTAGAGTATGATGATTGTAAGGGTGAGAGGGATTAATGATAAAGTCAAGTGGTGATTGTTATGAGATCTAATTTTGAGTTCAAGTTTCTAATAATCTCTGAAAGCAAGTATTAAAAAAAAAGGATGATGAGATGATAGAGTGGTGAAAATGAAGGTGAAAATGCCAATTTGATCATTTAATAAAGTCTAAAGTGAAATGAAGCTTGTTGTTTTATCATATGTATTTTTTATTTCTATTCTTTTTCTGCTTGTTCGTGTGTAGTAGTATTTAGGGCAGAGAATATATTCCAATTAACTTTTTATTCGGTTAAAACTCCGAGCATAGAACAATTTTGAATAAGATACTCTTTGGTATAGGATTAGCATTTAAAGATAATATCCAGGCAATATCCAGGAATGGAGGAATAAATTGGAAAATGAAAAAGGGTAAATTGTCTGTAAAACGGAACGCATAAATCAATACCCTATAAATCCTTATCTTCGATAATATAATTCTAACAAGCTAGATATACGATCCTCCAGTACGTGATCCCTTATTAGCCATGCAAAGATTTGAAGAGAAAAAGATTCTCGATAAAAAAAAAAGAAAAATGCAGAATTATTCCAGAATACATTTTTCTTAAATTGAACCTGTTCGAAAAAACCTATACTCTATATGTCACATCAAAATTCTACCACGTAAAACAGATAATCTGACGATAATCTGACACAAGAAACGAACAATAAATCCTAAAATGCATCGACACGAAACATTCGAAACAGTGTCAACTGTCTTGCAACGTAAACATTCGATGGCAATTAAGCAAGTCAATCCCTTTCAGTTAAGCAGATGCTTAATCCCTGTTTAACCCCTTTGCAATTCTGGACAATATAACGATATTATTATCATTTAGATAGATTAGTTTATACCGAGCATCCGTCACAGGGTGTTGTATCCGTCATAATTATCATCCACGAAGCTTTTATCATTCGTAAAACTTTCAATGCAGAAGAGAACGACGTTCTCATCGATCGAACGAGACGGGTAAAAATCAGAGGGAGATCGAAAAAAAGAAGAAGAAGAAAAAAAAAAAAAGAACTCGAAATTTCTTGGCGAGGAAAACTACGTTTCAAACGAATAAACGAGTAACATCGGGAAAGGATAGAACAAGTGACAAGACCTTGTTTTCGAGTTCCGACGTATTACGTCGGTAATTAGATTGAATCTCTCTGTTTGCTCGATTCCCTCTTTCCAGCTTCCTTTCTTTCGTTCCTTCCGCCTTTCCCCAATCTGAACCGTTGATGAACAACGACTCATTGCCTTTAGCTCGAGATCGTGAGATCGTGAGTTAAATGCATTGCGATTATTACAACGCGCTGCTTGATGGCCGAGGGAATGGATGGTGTGAACGATGGTAGCTTTCGTTTCTAATTTTACTAGCGTTGGATTATAAGCTCGTCATTGTGCAGTTGGTAATTTGTCGTGGAAGATTGAAATTGAAAAAGGAACATTATTGATAAATAAATTTAAACTGTTAGAATATGGAAAAAGAGAATTAGAATATCGCGTGTTTTATTTGTATTCTTTGTTTATAAATAACATATTTATTATTGAATCATTTTCTTTCCTTTTATAAAGTTTCAATTTAATCTTATAGATCATCAATCATTAAGGAAGATTAATTTTAATTTATATTTTTAATATACTATCAATACAAAATAATAAGGCATCTTTAAATTGTAATCATTGAAAATTAAAATATTACAATACGCTTATTATATCTTTCGAAAATGATCAATTATCGGAAAATTTCCATAGATCAATTTGATCGGCAATCGATGATCGAAGTAATTTAAAATTAATGTTCCAATTTCATTATATCTTCTCCGTGTAATTGCATTATTTTTTTTACGAAATTTGTATCTATCAGGGATTCGTATTAACGATTTCAATTTGCAGAAACTCGAAAATCGTGAAAAGATCGTATTTGCTAGGCAGAAACTGCACGGCCAATATTCGAGGATTATTGTATCGGGATCGCGATTAATCGATGAATTTTCTCTCGATAATAATAATTGTAAACAAACTTGCGTACACGTCGCATGGCGGAGATATTAAATTTCATCGGCGTTTGTCTCCCCTTGCAATGCGTGCAATATCATCGAAAATTATAATTAACTTCTGCTCGCCGCGATAACGCATTATCGGCGGTCAGAAAGTAGCCGGCTTTGCGCGTTCTATCTTTTTTGATAAATATTCTATCTGATAAATACGCGTGGCTGAGTGCTGTGACGTATACGAATATTCGAGAGACGTTTGAAAACATGGAATATCGCCAGTCATTTGATGAATGCGAATAAAACGATTCGAAAACATCTAAATTCAAAGAATACAAATTTTGAAATATTCCGTGATATAATAATAATTTTTGAAAACGAAATCAATATTTTTTTTTCATTTCGATGCGATTATCATATACGCGCCAATTACAGGGAAAATGTGAATATCGCGAAATGGTGACAAAAACAACCCTTGTGTTAATTTCAAATTCATCATTAATTTCACCAACATGGTGACTTAATTAAACATAATTCTCCCAAGAGATATACAATTTACTTCTTTTTAATCATAATCAATTACAATTAATATTAATAAAAGATTTTCTTCTCTTTGCCTTCCTGGAAAAGCAGCGAAAATTAATAAGGTTTGTTTATCATATAAACTTTCCAATTGCCCTGCAATTAAATTATCCACGTGGCTGTTGCAACGTACAAACAATTAAAAATCAATTTTCACTCCTTTAACAATTTCATTATTAAATTTATAATAATTAATTAAAATGCCCAAATAAAATATTAATACCCACAATATCCCCAAATGACCAAAAATAACGGCACGTACCAACTCATCTCGTAAACAGGTTAATCCGCACGATCGGCTAGGACGAGCAGCAATTAAATCTCGACAACGTGAATTAAAAAAAACCTCATTCTTTCTCATTTTTATAATCACCAGTTTCGTCGATGTCGAATGGGGGAGGAGAAGGGAGAGGGCAATTTCTGGCAAAAAATTTTAAACGAATCGTTTATCGTTCCGCGTGAAACTGACTGGCAATTGGGAATGGGCGCGTTTTACAAGGGTGGCGAACACGCGATGGAACGTTCGAACCCGCGTGACAATTAATTTGCCACAGGCGCCGCCATTAGAGGGGATGGAAAATAGCTTTCTGCCGCGGTATATAGCCGCGCTCGCACAAATTGCACGCATGATAATGATTTGCGGTGGTTCGATGGCGCGGGCAACCCCTTCGCGTTGCGGGGAAAAAAAAAAAAGAAAAAAAACACGCGGGAGAATATAAATCGCGATCAATCATCGTCAATCATTCCTAAGCGTTAATCATGCGTAGGATTCGAACGTTCGTGGATTTTTTACGCGGACCTCGGGAAAAGCAGGGGGCAGAGGACAGAGTGAAAAAAGAAAAAAAAAGAAAAAAAAATCACGCGATCATCATTTTCGATCATCGACCAACAACGATTTTCACTGTGATTCCCGATTCGAATTCGAAAATCTATCGACGTGTTTTCTCGATTGAAATTTTCTATGGGATGGAAAACGAAATCATGCGACCACGGTAACGATTTTTAATGGGCATTTCGATGATTCGATTCGATTTCTAACGGTTGATCTATTTTGAAGAGGAAGTTGATGAATAATACGCCGGAAATATTGGAGCCGAGTGAATGGCCGAGTAAATTTCGCGCCTATAAAATGAATCTGTTGAAATCTGAAAAAATTTTAGAAATGAAAACGAATTTTTCCCCCTTCTCCACGATAGAAACTGCACAAACTGATTCAACGGAAACGAAGCAAAATTCATCTGCACGAAGAATTTCTTCCACATCGTTCCATTTTCTAAATTAATAATAAAATTTTAAACAATGAACCCATATTATTTAATATCCTCTTTTAAGGGACATGCTCCCTCTCTTAAAACTTTCCACAGAACAAATTACTACCTTAAAAATAAATAAATAAATAAACGAATGAAAAAAAACTATAAGACGATAATACAACTCTTTAAAAGCCTGAAACATCAAAACGAAAAAAAAAAAAAATAAAAAAATAAAAATTCCCAACAAACTCAAACTTTCCGTTAACGAGCTGAATTGCAAGCAGAAGATTAATTCGAGTTAAAACGAAAAAAAAAAAAAAAAAAAAAAAAAAAAGAAGAAAAAAAAGAGAGAAAAATACTACTTAAACTGAAACTGACTTCGCAATACCGTTCGCAAAACTGCTCGTGTTCCATAACTATGTTTCCTCTAAAGAGCTCTCCACGTAATCCTCGCCGCGATACTAATAATACCGGGCATCAAGGGTTGCTGGGTGGGTTGAGGGGGTGGCGTACAAAGCCGGCGCGATCATCGGCGTGACAAAGCGTGATTTGCGTGCGCGCAACGAGAGGACAGCGATAAATGGCTTTCTGGTACGACAAGTATTACAACGTTTACACGAATCACGTGGCCCGCCGCCCGCTACGAGCCTGCCACGTTTCCCTCTCTCAATTGATAGTCGGGGCCGGAGGATAGACCGATCGCTTTCCGTTCGCCTCGCCTCTCTACATGTAAATCACGGAATCGCGTCGCGAATTTCGGCTACGTGGGCGAATATCGTATATCTCGATGATTTGTCCATCGGCTGTTTATCATCGCCCGATACAAACTGTACTGTCACGCTCACGGGCAAATGTGACAGCGAAACTTGACGAAATCGGTATATGCAATATAGGTGTTAGGGAGGAGAGATCATCGATTATGCTTCAATTATTTGAAAACGCTTGGAATCGTTCTTTCGTTGGATTTTGGATCGAGCAAGTGAAGAATGGTTGTTGGATATTTCTTTTTTTTTTTTTTTGTGGAATTGTGGCCTTTTTTTTTTTTTTGAAATATGGAGCTATTTCATGGAGCCCAGAAGAGTTTAGAAGATCGAGTATTTCGTTGAATTTGATTGAATGGAACGAAAGTTGTTGGATGTTTTATTTTGGAGTTGAATTGTGGCCTTTGTTTTTTGGAAAAATGAAAGTACTATACTATTTGGAGGTTACTATCTTTCTAGTTTCGAAAACTACCATCCATCTCGCAAATGACTATTTTTTATCGTTATTAACTATCTTGCTTTATCAATAATGTCGCGTTAAAAATAAATCGATATTGTAAAATTGTTTCGAGGGAAGGAAACAATTTCAAAAAGCAATTATACGAAGGAAAGACAACGCTTCTAAAATGAAGTTTATTTTATATATATATATATATATACGATATTAGATAAATGTTTAAAAAGTAATAAATGTAACGATGATTTGAAAACTTTTTTAAATAGTTCGTAACAAGATTTTGGACGAAGCGAGAGACTTTGTGAAAGAAGGGAAATAAGTTGCGAAAGGAAATTTCTCGCCACGTGAAAAATCGTTTTCGATTTAATGTCAGAAAATAAATTACGCGGAAAGAAAGAGCTGGCAAAAGAGGGAAATAGGACAATTCGGATTATAGATGTATTTGCAATAAAATGGATAATTTGTAAGGGAAGGAACGGTATGTTGCGCGGCCAGATCTGAGGAACCGCAAAACGAGACGGCGTCACATCTAATGAGAGGACTGAGTGGATGCAATAAACGTTCGTTCTTCGTGGTTGAAAGTGATGGAAGTGTAGTTCAAAGAGCTCGCTGGTTAAAAGCCGTTTCTTCCACGTTTCTAACTAACGTAACTGTATACACCGTGCCCGAACAGTCACGTATTTATAGATGCCATACACGGTGACCGGCAACCGAGCTAATTGGTCCTTTCGAATCTTTTGTCAGCGCGAACAAATATTAGATAGAATATGAATTTTTATTGATTCAAGGAATTAAAAAACAAAAATTATATGTGCGAAAAGATTAGATTTTTTTGTATTAAAACAATCACTAGAAAAAATTAATCTACGATATTTAATATATTATTTTCTTAAGTTATTTTCAAATGAATAAATTCAATTGGTGAGTTGTAAATATGTATAATCGAATTTTTTTATGATAATATTGATGAAAAAGAATTTAATTTTTGAAATTGTTCAACCAAACTTTCTACTTTTTAAATTGTTCATCGTTACACCGATACTTTCTATCACTTTCAAGAAATAAAAAAATTGAAAGTAATACTCTAAAAAATTTCCAAAGTTACAAACAAATCATACTAAAACATAGAAAAAGAATATACCCAGAAATATGCTTAAAAAGAATGGGAAAAAATATATCAGTTGAAACAATCTTTGAAGGAATAAAAATCTATTTGTCTGTATTCGCATCGATGATTCTCAAAAGTGTATTAATATCCATCTCTTGGACGAAAACGAAGGAAAAAAAGAAATTCTTTTCTAATCTCTAAATCTTCAATCTCGAACGTCAATGGAAATTTGATAAATCGTCGAGAGTGATACGATAACAACGAGGACGTATGCGAATGATCGCGATACGCGAACGTGATAAAACGAGATATCACGAAGCTCGAAGACAGCTGGCGAATACAATTTTATTATTGCAACGCGTGACCGAGTTTTATTAAAGAATATAAGACCGGAAATTTATGCACCGCTCATGGATCCGGTATATATTGCGCGTATTATATAAACGACCCGCGTTACAGATTTTAATAGGTCGAAAGTGTTGGTAAGAGAGACTGATTCTATCGTTTACAGAGGCTGCACTATATAATCTGGCCGATCCCATGAGCGTAAGAGGATTGTTCAATCTTTATTAATACTACCCTCTTATCGGCCGATCGATAAAATGGAGCAAATCACGGATAGAAAAGTACCTGTAATTCTTTTTTTTTTTTCTTCTTCTTCTTTAAATTCCACGTACTATATGTAATTTGTACCAATGTACTTCGTGAGGAAATAATTCTTCTAAGTTTTTCAATACGAACACGATATTTATTTTTTTTTTTTTATGAAGATCTACATTTCACCTTTATGATATTAAATTTTTGTAGTTAAATGAAAAACTACTTTATAAAAAATTATAAGAGAAAAATTTCCAATAACATGTCATAAAGATAATGAAAACTACTTTTCCATTAATTCGTTCTGCTTCTCAAAAGCGACTTTTTTTTATCGTTATTCGTCGAAACGGGGATTCCAATGCACGAAGATTTGAAACGTATCTGTGTACAATCACATTTCCATCACGTTCACCCGAAAGCGTAAAAATCGTCAAAGAAAACGCAACCAATGACTTTCAATTCGGAAGGATCCAGGAAATTGCAAAAACTCACTCCCCCCAAACGAGTCACACACACCGGGTTTCAGAGAGCCAACGTTCCAACACAATCGACTTCCCTCCCCTTCCCCTCTCCCCCCTCCCATAAGCCTAATATTTGAAAAAGCTAGCTAGCTACCATCCATCCATCGACGCGCTATGAATCGGATAGAATCGGACGAGGAAGAGGAGGAGGAGGAGGAGGAGGAGGAGGAGAGGTAACCCGCGTATTCCTCTCACAGAGATTTCCGACGAGAACGTGTGGCCACGCGAATTTACGGCGTTTTATTCCCCGAAATGACGGCGTGGGGATGTCGGCCCGAGGCTCGCGATAAACCTGAATCGAAATTAAACGCGGATCGCGTTTCATTGGTCTCGTGTTTCGCGAAACTTAATAAAAGGATCGTGCCTTCCCCTTCCCCTTCGTCTTATTTCCGCGAGGAGACACGGAATGGAAGGAGAGGAATCAAGTTGGATACAAAAAAAAAAAAAAAAGAAAGACCATCGATGCACGATGACCAGCTCGTAGATCAGGGTTAAGTATCCCTCTGGGGAACACCTCTTCTGGTGAGATTAATCACCGCTTGCGATACCGCGAGCGAAGGGGGGAAGGGAGAGCGAAAGAGGAGAGAAACGAATCAGACTAAGAGACAGAGGAAAGGTTCACTTCTCTTCGTAGAAAGAAAAGAAAAAGAAAGCTCTTGCTATGCGAGAGGGACGAATCGAGAGGAGGAGAATTCGTGAGAACTCGTCGGTCGGTGGGGGAGAGGAAAAATATGAAAAAGTTATAAACAAAGGAGGCGGTGGAGAAGGTTAGATACAATAAGATAAAAAAAGAAGAAGAAATTCGACGAGGATATCCAGAGAGGGAATAAAGGTATGCATCGTGAACGATACTTACTATAATTCAGGCCGCTTAGAACGCGGGTGAAAATACGAAAGCGACGTCCCTCGTCCCTCCAAGCGGACCACCTACCGCCAGTGGCGGCTCCTCAGCCTCGCTAACCCAACGTGGTTTCCGGTTGAAAGCAGGCGAATACCTTGGAAAAGTGACTAACTAGACGTAGACACGCGTGCGCGCCGTGATCGTGCTCGAGAGCGAAGTCGTTAGACTCTCTCTCTTTCTCTCTCTACCCCCCAGGTATATGAAACGCGACGAGGAAGCTAGTTGGGACACGAGAAGGTGGGGGGGGAGGGGCGAGAGGAGAGGCGGTGGTGGACAGAGGGAAGGGTGCACGGTAGCGCCGGTGCACGCTCCTGGCGCATTCCACAATCCGGAATACTGCTCGCGCATACATATTTATGCTACATCCCCGGGCGATAATTCAGCGATCATGCGACGTGGTCGTGCAAGAGTCCAACTTGAGCTCCCCTCCTCGCGCCACCAACCCCCTTTCCAACCAACTCGCCCCCGTGCGACTTTCACTCCATGCCTCCCTCCCCGACCTCTTTCTTCGCCTCGACGCGCTTGAAATTGTTCCGAATCTCGGACCCCGGGCCTCCTCTTCCTTCCTCGCCCTCCCCTCTTGATTTATTCAACGATGCAACGGGAAAAATAAGGGGGGAACCCGTGTCGGGTCCCGTTCAGAACCGCGGACCGAATCGATTATCCCGACTCCCCCCACCCCTGCCTCCCCCTCTCCGTTATCCTCGCGCCGAAATTTTTGTTTGCACGATACGCTTTTCACACTTGGCGTCGGTGAAATTTATTAACGGCGGAAAGATGGAAATTTTTGGTCGTACGCTCGGTGCGCCGTTGTGCACGCCGCGGAGATATTGTTCCCAACGTTGGTTTGTTATTTACGAGGTTCTAGCACTAGGGAATTATAGAATTGGCGGGGGCGAGAGTGATTTTTATCGCTGCGGTGTATTACAAACAAATGATTTTCCTAGAGATACGTACGTAGTTATATAGAACACGTTTATCTCTCCGCTTTTCTGATAATTTTAAACGGATCTGAATTCGCGTTATCGTAGGAAATCGTAGAAGAATTTTCGATTATTGTCGTATCAATTTTTATTTCCTCAAAATAGGACAGTTTTAAAAAATAAATAAATAAATAAGCATACGCACGTAGAAGAATTTTCGATTATTGTCGTATCAATTTTTATTTCCTCGAAATAGGACAGTTTTAAAAAATAAATAAATAAATAAGCATACGCGCGTTTCATCGATACGAAGAAAATTTCTTAATTTTTAACTTAATCCAATTGTATTCGAATCGAATGCCGCTACGAAAAAACTTTGGTATCCGATTATTTTCGATAAAAGGATTATTTTTATTTAAAAGGAGAGAACAATAGAACGTTCGTGGTTGGATACGAATTTTCAGTCGAAGTTTATTCGTAGGCCGCAGAGGAGTAATGCATCTTAAAATCTTCGGCGTTTCTTGATGTAGCCGAGGTCGTGTCGTAACGGTTACGTGAGAAAGCAGCCGATGCCCCGGTTCCCAGGTCAAAGGTCACACGATGCCTACCTCCCGCGGAGGAGGATTCAAGACTGGTTCTTGATTCTGGTTCTGGACGTGCCGTATCCCAACAGCATCCGATACATTTATGAGGTCGGAGCCCGATCGATTCGAAGCGCATGCTATTACAATAGCTCTCGAATCAAGGTGAAATTTACCGCGTGATTACAGGTAAAAGAAAAAGAAAAGGTTTGAGAAGTTGAAGGATTCTAATAACAAGAGTCGAGGATTTATTTGTCGACTCGAAGAAAGGAAATTAAACTTTTCTCGTTCGTCTCGTTTCGAAAGATTTTTAAGATTTGTTTTTTCCTTCTCGTTCGAAAGATTAATACAAAAGGAATTAAATTTATTTCGGTATCGTAGATATTACGATATTACGAAATTTTTGCAAAAATTATTCTTTAAACTTGAAAGATTCTGGATAGAAAGATCAAGGATTCGATTATTGGTGTATGAGAAAGAAAGGACTAAATTTATTTCAATTCGTCGTTTCGTTCGTAAATGAAGAATAAAAATCTTTGTATTCCGTTCGTTTCCTTTTTGTTCATTTCAAAAACTCTCGATGATTCCTCTATGGAAATGTTTGGTCAAGCGCAAACTGTATCCAATAAAATATAAATTTCCAACTTTCGGTGTTTACTGAAACACAAGCCGATGAACAAAAATCGTTTGAATTGAATTCGCCATCGTTCCGTAAGATTCGAATATTTATAGAGTCCATTTTTCTTTTTCTTTTTTTTTATTTTTTATAGATTAGGCTTGATATATTTGAAATTGATATTTAATCACTCGGATATCGGTATTAATATTTAATTCGAACAATTCTTTTAATACGTTCCATCGCGTTTTCTACGAACCGTGAGACGAAGATCATTAGCAGATCATTGTTTCAAATATGGAATATCAAATTTCGTATTGAATTTCATAAATGAAAGAATCGTCACGAGGGCTTAAATTGTATAATTTTTATCATGACAATTTTCAGAAATGCACTACGATAGAAATTATGAAATTAATATTATTATTTTTACCAGCCACACTTTCAAACAAACAAAATAACAACGCAACAATTGCTTTTTCACTTAAAAGTGCCTTATTCCAGAAAAACGGAGCCAAAACGGATCAGAAGAGGGTGTGTTCGAAGCGAGTTCGTCGATTAGCGATGGTCGATCCCTCCTTGTCGAAGGAGGAAATTGGTCGGTCTGGGCCCAGCAGCGAGTTCAGCCAGGAAATTAAACGAGTCACGTGCCCATAATTATGAGCATTTCTCTGGACGAGACTTTTCTCGGTCGCGAGGGGGGAAAACAGGAATTTGCGAAAAGGCGGCCGTGAGAAAGAAAGAGAAAGAGAGAGAGAGAGAGAGAGGATAAAATTGCGAAAGTCGCGGCGAGGAATAATAACAATTGTTGTTTCGGCCGGGCGGAAGACGGACGTGAGACGAATATACGCCGGAATGCAGCGGCGCGAAGCCGCAAAAAGGAAAAAAAAAAGAAAAAAAGAAAAGTATAATTCGAGCGCGGCACCTCTCTTTCGTCCTCCCCTCCACGATCCTTCCCCTCCACTTTTCATCTTCTTCGTCCTTCTGGCCAACCTGAATACCCCCTCATTAGCGCCTCCATTAAGATTTGATTAGTCCTAGATGCCGTGAAATGCGTGCATTCTCCATTCGCCAAATAACATCCTTCGCGTCTCGTCGTGTAAAGTTTCGTTTTTTTTTTCGGGTGAATTCGAGTGAAATGGAACCTCGTGGGGGAAATTTAGGGAGCATTTAAGGGAAAGAGAAAAATTGGCCGCGTGAATTTTTTGACGAATTTCGTTTGCGAGGGTGAAGAGATTCGAAGAGGTAATAATTGATCGAGCGTGTAACAATTATTTATACACTTTATGTAGGTTTAATGGTGAATTCCTCGAAAGTTAGGAATAATATAATGTGATTTAAATTTTCTTTCGAAGATTTAAACTTCATCTAAACGTCATCCATTTCCAATATAAACTTTATTTCGAACAACCAATGGGAAGGACTTACTTGCAAACAAGTAAACCACATCAAGTAGAATTACCTAACGAGTCACATTAACTAACTAATTTGCATTTCTAACCTCAACTACTTACAGACAGGGTAATCGGCTAAGGATTACGCGTATATGGTATTAATTAATTGGGAACTCTGAGCAGAGTTCCTTTGAAGAAAGCTTAATAGGATAATTCTATAATATCATGGCAAGAATGAATTACTATAAATTATATCTTTCTTCGATTCTTTGAAATAATATAATTCGAGAGATATATTTTTGAAATTTCACGAAGAATTGTTTAGAAATCTAGATATATATATATTTTACAAGTGGTAATAAAAACATAATTTATGTATGTTTTGTTGAAATAATTGGTTCATTAACAGATTTTATGATAGAAAATTACTTTTCTATCATAATAATTGCATATGTTTTTTAACCTACTTCCTGTTTTGCTAACATCTGTCATATGATTATCTGTTTAATATCTGAAAATGAAATCCAACTGATTTAACGATGATATAAAATTATTATATGCTGTATGCACTTAAATTGCAGTCATTTCTAAACCGAACAGGCAATTATGATTGCTTCATTGCCACGTTCTGCAACGTAATAACTTCGAACGCAACGAAATTTGCCTATATTATCATAATTTTTAAAATTCTAATTTCAGAAATACTTACATTACAATATCTTTCCTTATATTTAAAAAAAATTCTATTTTCGAATAAAGATATTTCAATGAAATCTAAATTCAAAAAAAAAAAAAAAATTTCTTATTCTTATTTATTCATAAATCAGTGAAATTTTCAGAGAAAATCTGTAAACCCGTAACCTGTTATATTCTTTATAATATATCATCCAAAATTAAATTATTCCACGAAAAATTTCTCGCTGTTTCAAAAACGAGGAAGAAATAAAGATACCGACATCATTTTTCAAAACAAAAATTCAAAATATCATAAAATTGGGGAACGCGGGGGATAGGGACGGGCACGTTTTCACATCGACGATCCCTTTATCGGGGGAACACGATGAAAGAATGCTACACATCGACCGCACAACACCGTCGAGATTGTTTCTCCTTCCCATCGCTCCCTCAATTTTTTTTTTCTTTTTATTCTCTACAAATTTCTCTCGTTCCAATGCACCTGAACGCGGAATATTAAAAAAGGCTGTCGAAAAGAAAACTGGAAGAAGTTTTTCATCCTCTATTTCACGGGAAAGGAACGTTAAATATAAATACGCGAGAGAGAGAGAGAGAGAGAGAGAGAGAGAGGAGCGAATCAACGGTCAGACAGAACGGCTCGCGTTTTATCGCTTAGGGAAATTTCAGACTGTACTCCGTTCACCGTAAAGCGGAGCGGAGTTCGTTCTTTTGTACGTAGAGGAATAAAGAAGCTAAACCCCTCGAACCTGAGGAGAGGATCGTGTCTTTTTTACGATACCGAGCGCGACGAATCACTTCGCCAATTGTGCGGCTAAGATGCGCTTTCTTTACGATTCCGCGATGCGAAAGACGAAACAGGAAGGCGGACAAAAGGTTTTATACAGGTCGCAAGTATTATCGAATGTTATCGATAAATCGTGGCGATGGAGACGCGTGGAAATTTTGGAGAAGAGAATTATTTTTGAATGATTAAAGATATTTGTAAAAATATTTCTTTGGAATTTGGGGATAAATTTTTGAGAATTGACTTTTCTTTTAATAATATTGATGAATTAATTTTCGAACGATGTTTCGAATGGGTTTCGTGCGAATCAAGGTAGAGAATTATGAGGCTTGAAATTCTCCGATTCACGTGTTGCCTACTTTCGAAAGGATTAAATTAAATGGAAAATGTAACCATCAGTGTACTATTTACTATAATTTGGGAATTATTGATTGGAGATTTGTTAAATCATATTAAATGTAATTTCAACTCCTTATATTTGAAATATCCCATCGTATATGTACGTATCTCAATCGTATTCTAATATAATTTAATTAAACGAGGCAATAATTAATTTGTATCTATTCTTCACAAAAAGAAAAAAAAAAATAAAAAAACGAAGAAGCATCAACAGAATTACAGAAAAGATTTTCCAGAAGCGATATCAAAAGTAAATCAACCATGTTTCAAATTTGCATGCACTCATTCGGATCGCATACCATTCACCGAATAAATCGAATAATTATCAGGCTCAATGATATCCGTGAAACGAAATCACACTGTGGCGATGGTTAATCCGCATTAATCGGACTTCCTAAACATTTTGATCGATTTCCAATCGGCGCGAAATCACGGTATGGAGCGGATTTATCTGTTTATCATCCCATTTAAAGCTTTATCAGCGTCGTAACACGGCCGTTTATTCGCCCATTCGAAATTCCATCGAAACTGAAATAGTGGTGGCGGTAATTCGTATCCGAGATAATATCGCTCATTTTTCCCGTGATTCGTGGAAGGCGTGTGCGTGATTCGAGGTCACACCTCGCCGTTTCTCGTTCATCTGTGTTGCCGCTCTTTTTTTTTTTTTTTTTTTTCTCCGCGACCGGCCATCGGAACGGATTTCGTCAGACCGGAAACAGAATTGCCGGCGGAAACGTCACGGTTGTTCGAGAACGATGAGAGGAATCCTCCCGTCGAAACTCCCTCCCACCTTCGATCGATTATTACTAGATATTACCAAATTTCTTTTCAAATTAAAAATCGAACTTTTTTCATTCATCGACAGAAAACTACAATTCAAAAAACTTGGCTGTATTTCGACTCTCGCTAATAAAAAAAAAAAAAAAAAAGAAAAAATCCAAAAGCACAAAAAGCTGCAAAATTAAATTCGCAATATCCGTCGCTCGATCCGTCAATTTCACCGTCGAAGAAGCGGGGAAAGTGGTCGGTTGATAAAAAATACGGAAACCGCGAAAGGAAATTGAAAAAGGGCGGGAAAAACGTGTCCTGTTCATGACACGGCCACGATTCCAATCACGGATCTCCGCCACAATGCGACGAAGGTTGCACCGTGTTACGCCGGATGCAGTTGGGACCCGGATCGTGTGGCCCCTAACCCCCCTCCCTCGTACTCCTCTGGCCCCCCTGTACCCCATCTCGCCCCCTCTCCTCATCCCCCCCCTCCCCTCTGCTCCATTCTATGCAACGTCGTTGGTGGGTACAGTCGTCTTCCTGATTTATACACTGCCACCGGCACCGGTCGAACCGCAGGGAGAACGAGGCAGAGAGAAAGAGAGAGAAAGAGAGAGACAGAGAGGGAGAGACGGCGTGGGTCGTCGTGAACGGAGGGAGAACGGCTCCATTGTTTAATCGAGACCAGCGAAACGCTGTTCGTCGTCGGTAAACCATAAAAACACTATTTTATGCGTGAACACGGGGCCCGTTTGTTTGCTCGGGACTCGTATGTACCCTCCCCCCTCCTCTCCCCGCCCGACTTGATCCGTGACGCACGATGGAGCCGACGATAACGAACGATGGAGCCGGATGGAATAAACGCGATAAATAAGTTGGAGGAAAAGGAGAGATCGGATCTGGATCTGGAAAGGAGCCGATCGGGCAAGTGGACCATTTTTTTCTTTTTTTTCTTTTTTTTCGGTGGCTGGATACATATTTCGTAGAGGGACTTTTCTAAATTGTTTTTTTTTTTTTTATCGATATTTTAATTCTTTTTCAATTTATATTATTTACGATGATGAATTTACAGAGAGAGAAAAAGAGAGAGATATCGCTTTATTTCGTTATATAAAGGTGATTAAAAAACAGAAAGATTTAAAGAAGTAACACAGTGTGACACGTTTTTTTCATTCCCTTTATATTACAGAAAATTCGTTCGTTCGTGTTTCGAATTTGTACATGCTTCGATATATAACTTTATCAATATATTTGTTATCCCAACGTGTGTTTTGTATCCCGACAAAACAATAAATTGCTTTATTTATTTATTCCCCTTAACGATTTAATGATAATAATATCATTATTATTATTATTATTATTATTACACGAAACGATCGAACCAAATATGTGTTGATGAAAATTAACAATCCGTTACAAATTTGCTTGCGAAATGTAATTGTACATCGGACGAATTACATCGTATCACATCGTTGAGACGTTAAATAAGAAAATTCGAGGGTAATTTGCGTAAAAAAGAAAAGAAAGAAAAAAGATTAGTGAGTCAAAAAAATCAATTGGATGGAAACGAGAGATGAAAAGTGGTGTTCGTTCCGATACGGGACGGCCAACGACGTAATGGCGGTGAACGGTGATCGTTCGTTAAATAACGAAATTTGAGCGCGTGCACAGTTTCGATTAACTAATTTACATCGGTCGGGAGGCAGCAGTTTTTGAGAATGCTCGAAAAGTTTGATTATTCACCCGTTATAGCATCCGAACGAATTTTCGGCCTCTATCTGGCCGGCAATTTTGCAATTTGCCCGTGTCTAGGTCCCTGTAAATGGAAACGTAGGTAACGTTTTCACGGTCTACGTAACGTGTACACCGGTATATTCATATCGCGCGTGCGTGTATGCGTGTACGCGGCGTATGCAATATGCATGTATCGTAAGTTTTCATCATATGGAACGAAAGGGTGAACGGGCACGGTGTTTTTCAGCCCAGGCGAGCCTCCACCATGTTTTGTTACCAACCGTTCGCAACCAAAGCAACTACGAAACTCGTACAAACAACAAATATTTTGATGAAATTGTGCTCCCCGTTATTTTGATCGTGGCGGCGCGACGATATCTTTTATGAACGATCATGCGACCGGATAAAACCGTTCCATTACCGATATAACTTCCGCGATAGGAGAGGAAATGAAAAACGCGAATTAACCGCGTCAACTTCACCCCATTTTCCGATTCCATTGATAAAACTTTTTCTATTAACAAATATATAAGTATTGAATGGAAATTTACTTATCCGTTTGAACGAAAGATAAATATTTTCGAAGAATTATCCGCGCACAAATTTCACAAAATCGAAATCCTTTTCGAAAACTTGAGGAAAAATTCTTCTTCGGCAAGATCTCCTCGTGATGAAAAAATTTGTTCATTGAAACAACGGCAATGGACCAGACCGTACATACGACGTCCCCTCCCTCCTCCCCCCCTCTTCATCATACCCTCCGTATGTTCCTCTTCCGTCACTCTCCGGTTCCTCCACCCGCCCTCTTCCTGTCCTTCAGCCGTTGGCGCGGTAGCCAAGGGGGAAACCGCGACGAACCTGTTGCGGGGAGCACGTCGTAACTCTTGCGATGAATGCAACGTACACGTGCACACGGAATCACGTTCGTTCTACTAAACACGTACCTATCGTATATACGTAGACGTAGCCGGCCCACGAGACGACCAACGCGCGCACAAAAGGCGAAAAGGGGGTGAGAGAGCGTGTTGTTGTGAGGAGGAAGAGGGGAGGGCCAAGAGAAACCCAGTGGCGCAGGAAGGAACACGACGCTATTGGCCACGTCTCTCTCTCTCTCCCTCTCTCTCTCTCTCTCTCTCTCTCTCTCTCTCTCTCTCTCTCTTTCTCGTGTATTAGATCTGGTTGTGTATCGTTCGACCGTACAAGCGGAACCAGATTCACGAGACAAAGGGAGAGTCGAGAAACAGTACCTGCAGTTAGCGCTGGTAATTACCAGCCGCGAGCTAAAGATGGTAACGGAATAGTGCGATAGAAGGAGAAGTTTCGCGCAGAGAGAGGATAGGATAAGGAAGCGCAGAGGGTGTTGTACAGGTGTTGTCAATATTTTCCGTGTTAATTCTCTGTGGATTATTTTCGACAGGATTCGGTTCTAATAGAGTTCGGAATAAAACGTGAAAGTTAATGTCCCGTTTCGTTTCTAAACTAATAAAAATTGTGAATATAAATATTTTCACGTTTACGTTTCACACGAATCACTATGAATACATTATATCGGAAATCGATATTAATTAAATTCGATCGAGGAAAGATTCAATCCTTTGAATTTTTCGAATCGATTTAGAACTTCCAATTTATTTATATTTTCTTTCTATTACGTTTCACGTAATATAATGTATTTGATATAGGTTACGTTTTAACACGCTTTAGCTACACAAATATCCGTACGAGTCTATAAGCTCATTTGATAAATAAATCTAAAACGATAGTTTTTCTACGTTCTACGAACTTTCGTATTTGTTTTGATCTCTAGAATCGGCTCTCCACAGATGTGCTACGAACATGTCAACAACTTTTATACACAAAGGCTCCGTCCTTTCGTACGAAGATTCCAAGAAAAACCGATATACAAACGCGATAATCAATTTCGTCACTCGTCACCATTCTAGTTTCTCGTAAACTTCCAACCTGTTCGGATCCTCCATCGAGATACTTCTTCCCGTGTCGCGTGGCGACGATTCATCGATAGAATCACGTAAGTTGATTAGTATAATTAGGTTCAGAGTTGGGCTGGGGATTAATCCATCAATAAAGTTTAAGTGGTTGATCAGAGGGTATCCTTTTTGTGGGGAATTTCGTAATCGTGATTGAGCCACGGATTGTTAGAATAATCGGACAATTATACGATAAATTATATAATTTTTTTGTAGCGAAAGTACCACGTGTAGAAGATCGGAGGGAATATTTTAAGAAATTTACTCAGAAATGACGAATTTTTAATAAAACCGGAGGATTTCGCTTCGATTGAATACCGTATATTCATTCAATTAATCCAAGCGCGATTAAAATTTCTATTGCAGAGTTTTCCCTCGGATCTTCCAAATTTCAACGGATAAGATAAGAATTTAGAACCTTAGAACAAAAATTCGGACGAGAAGGAAGGATAGATCGCGTTTTATTTTGAAAATAATTACACGCTCGATACCTCGCTCGATAGAAGCGAGGGGAGGAGAGAGTAAAAAAAAAAAAAATGTCATACAGGACGTCGAATGGGGGCGATACGGAATTGTAAAAAATAAAAAGAAAAAAAACCTATCGGCAAATATCGGCTATTTTTCAATACGCAGTCGTGACAATCGTTTAAAGAGCAAAACAGAGTGCGCCGGTTAACGAGCGAGAACAGTTATGGGACACCGGTCGGTGCAACTTTACAGCTTGCAATCGGAATGTTACGCGACTGACCTTTTAAAGGGAACATGGAAATTCAACTCTGCGCGATATATCCCCCTATTAGCAGGGGGAGGGGACCGAACAAACAACTAGGAATACGCTCGCTCCGGAGACATATGTGTGCATACATTGTGCGTGTGTGTAAATGGGCGCATGCACAAGCGTACAAGTGTTACTATAATCGTGACGTGTCTGTCGCCGTTGTTCAAGAAACGATGGGTCACGACTGTCGTTAACTATGAAATGTGGCACTGCGATATTTATCGATTAATCGGATGTTACTCGAATAAGCGAGAGATATAAATATTGCGCTTGATATTTGAAATATACAACGATTCTACAACGCAGAATATTGAGAAATTGTTATAGAATCCCATTCGAAATCTTTTTCGAATAATTGGGTTTATTTCGTTTGAATAATTCAATAGTAATTTTTTGTTGTAACGAAATTATTTACTTCCAATTTCAAAGAATGGTACTTTTTTGAAAAAATATTTTACACGAATAAATAATAAATGCGTGTTAATAAAAGAAATGAATACATTATTATCTTATTAATTATGAAACATGTTTCAATTAATAAGATTTAATTAAAAATTTTAATCCTTTTTCCTTATTATTAATAATTTTTTTAATTCAAACAAGTAATTCGGTTTTCTATTTCTGTCTGAAAGAAATTTAATAATTTATTCGTTTCTATCTTGAACTTACTTCGGGTATTTTTGTTTGATGATTACATTCAAATGGATCCTATCTTGCAATGGCGAAGATCAAATGAAAAATGAATCTGATTCAATGAATAAATATATTATATAAACAATATAGTATCAGATTGCTGTTAAAATGATTATTAAAAAAATTATGATATTATAGAAATTTTAATATCGTCTCTGAAAAAAAATTATTTTAATCGGTAAGTAAATACATGTAAATCTATGCGAATGAACGAATAATAAGTTGTCTAAAGTGTCGAAAAATAAAAAAGGAAGAAAAATTACTCGTAGAAAAAAAAAAGGGGATGGAATTGGTAGATAAAACGAGCAATCACGCGAGCGTTATTTTCACTGGTAATACATTCGACCTAGGTAGACGGAAATGGCTAATTACCATAGAAATGGAGAGGGTATAATGGATAGAAGAATACGGAAGTCGTTTTCCAGCTTGCTCATGTCTGAATTACTGAACCGCCAACCTGGATTTAAACGTTCGTTTTTAATCCAAAAAAGAAAAAAGAAAAAATAAAAAGGAAAATGAACAAAAAATGAAATGCAAATAAAAGAAAATTAAATGGAGAAATATAAAAAAATAAAATCATCGAGTTAAAATAATAAATTGATATGATTACTCGAAACAATAAAGAGACTAAAGAAAATTAACTAAGAGAGTAAAAAGGTAAGAAATATTGAATAGTTAAAGCACGAATCCATATATTATAATTCATAGTGAAAGAAAATCTGACGAAAAAAAAAAATACGCAAATAAAGATAGAAAAAGGAAATAAGAAATAAAATAAAAGTCCGTAATCATAAAAATAAATTAAAAGTGGTAAGTAAAAGCAAAATTTGAAAAAAAAAAAAAAAAAGAAAAATATTATAAAGTAAAAAAAAGAAGGGAATGAGAAAAATATCGAGTCGAGTCAGAATGATAAATCGATACAATTCGTGATCAGTCGAAATGATAGCATCCCTCCTCCTCCTCTCCCCTTCCCTCTCTCCCCTTCCCCGGTAACCACGTTTTGCTCTGGAAACGGTCGATTGCATTTCCACGAGGCTAGATTATTAACTGGCATCGGAAAAACGTGACAATCAAGTTTAATTTCCCTCCGGGAGCCTTTCCTGGAAACGCGTAACGATCGAGGCCGACCACAGCTCTCTCGAACAGCTTGCACTTGCACTTGCACACACGGGATGTCGCCCCATTTAACGCTACCCAAACGGAATTAAGAAAGGGTTAATAAGTAAGTAATAAGGGAACGTGAAAACAATACAGTGATTACGTGCTCTGATTATGCTCATTTAACGAGATGAATGGAGATAAAGTAAGAGAAGGTACGTCTTTCGAACTTCGTTTCTCTTCTTCTTCTTGGATTTTAAAAACGCAATTATCACTTTCGGCCATTTGGAGCTTGGTAAACGAGAGGATAAAATCTCGATATAAAGGCGTCAGCATTGACATTTATCGTCTCGATTATACGCTCGTAAAATTTATTAGGAATTCGTTCGAGCGTGAAACATTTTCTCGCAATCACCAGATGCGAGAAGTTACGTAATTAATTTTTGTTGCCTTAGTCTATATAATCCGTATTTGTAGTATTTGTGAATATATTATATTGTAATATTCGAATATATTATATTTATTCGTTTATATTATTATTAGAAACGCGTTTTATTTTTATTTCAAGCGTAAAACTTACACTTAGAAAAGATATTTGATATTGGAAGTTCCACTAATTCTTATTTCAATATTTAAATATCCGTCTTTGAATATTCTTTACCTAAGATAAGATAATAAAAATTCGTTATTTTCCAAGCTTACTGGATCACCGGTATTCGATATATATTTATCGAATAAAAAATGATGTAAAATCAAAAGAAATTGAGTATGAAAAAATTTTCGAAAAATTTAATTCGTAATCGACATCGCAGTATTTTTTAATAAATCACAAGTGAAATAATTAACAAAAGATCCCGAACGAAATGATAGAGAACATTCGATATATCCGCAACAAGAAATATCGACATCTGGTTTCGTTCCAATCGCAATTTGCAATTGTCAGAATTCATCGTCCACACTAATTCTAAACTGTCGTTACAGGAACAATGGGAGGATAAATATTTTAGACGTCTCATTCTCGTTTCAATTGGCATGATATAAATCGTGACACGGAGTTGCTGAATTATTTAGCAACGCTCGGATGTAACAATCATGAGCATTACCTCAACAATGCATTTGTGCGGAAGTGCAGGTAACACGCAGATTGTGTTGTCATCAAAAGTTTCGCGCGGTGCAAGTTTCATCAGGAACGATGCGACATCCACGTTTGGCTATCCCATACAACAAGCCGTTTGAGAACGTATTTACCTGACAGAATTTAGCACAGGTTTCGACATTGAATTTAATCATGGTTTACCGATCAAGTTACCGGTATGACAGTAAATCACCTCGAAACCTTGATATCGCCTCAAATTCTGCGCAACCGTTTAATCCGAAATAATAATAATCTGTTCGCTAATAATCGTTTAAATTATTCCTCTCGCGTCTTTAATATCCTCACGTCCTCGTTTAATTCCATTACGAACGATCTAATAAAAATTATTGCCTTGCTTCTCTGATTTAAGGAGGTGCTCGTTTCGTTCGAGTAATAAATATAAAAGCAATGAATAATTTTCTACTCAAACACCGCACCAAACTTATCAATTGATTTTCCAAATTGCTCGTATCAACAATTCTCTCCCTAACAATACAACACATCCGGCGATGATAATTAATCCGCCTCTCCTCCACCGTTCTTTAACAACAACGACAAACGTAACCGTGATATATCCTCGCTCCCATCGATCGAAACAAGATCCATCAAAGATTCATCCTGCCCTTATTCCATTCCGGCCAATCGATGCCGTTTGACCCGTTAAATCGATCGACGAAGGATGCGACAATGCGAGAATAGTCGTAGTTGCACGTGGAAAATCGCGAAAAGTCAAGCCCGGGAATCCAGCGTTGAGCGTGTAGCCCCATTATGTAATTGTCGAGGATGTAGGGTAAATGTGCATTTGAGTCAATTGGCAGGGCCGAGCGTGCCTAGTTACGGCTCGTCTCTGTGTAACCGTGTATGCGTGCATTACATGCGTTTACGTGTGGCCAGCTGCGTCACCATTCCGCCACCACGTGTGCGATTCTCCGCTGGTTGCGCAACCTTCGTCACAAGGTTACTGTGCAATAACGTATGCCATCGTGCGCCTCGCCTCTTTCCAGCCGTTACACGAATGACGCGCCAATTTGCAGGAAAGTGGAAGAAATCGTAAGTGGAAGAAAAATGTAAGGGGAGGGAGAAAAACGTATGCGCGCTTTTCGCTCGTCTATTCTCACTTTTGTGCAATTTTTTTTTTTTTCAAGAATATCTCGTTTCTCTTTTTTTATTTTTTTGATAGGAATAATGAGATGATCATGTTGAACGAAATGGATAAAAGAATTCAAATGGTTTCGTCTATCTATCTGTTATTTGCTTAAGTTAGTGGTGAAATTTATTTCAAACAATAATTTATAAGAATTTGGAATTTACTTTTACTAATGAAAAATTTGTTTCTGAAATAAACTTTCGATGCAATAATTTCTCCCTCGCCAATTCTTCTTATTTAAAATATCCTATAATATATAGTAACATTTTTTTCATCCCTCGAGATTTTTAAGATTCCACATCTTCTCTAAACTTTCAAAATTTTAATTTTTTTAAAAATTAAAGAAAAATGTATACGCTTCACAAACATCTATAATCGATTTATAGTCTTCTTCTTGGAAAAGAAACTTTAACAAGAGAATAGTCCAATATTCGTCACGTGCTCGTCATTTCCTGCTCACTTCAAACTGATTGATTTTACTTTTACAGACAAGTCTGGACAAAACATTCTCACGGGACGGGACATAAAATGACGCAATCTTCCTACGACTTCGAGTTCCCAAAGGATGAGACTTAACACGCGGTGAGACTTCATAAATCGCTCAATTTTACGAGCAATTAAGCGCATCACGCGTGGCCATAGGCCGTTGTGCGTCGCGCGCATTGTCTCGCGATGAAACCGTGAAACTGTTCCCGTTGTGAATACCGAAGCAGCCGCTTCCCACGTCCACGGAGATAACTCCATTCTATGGCACCGAAGTGACTTGCAATAACCGTTGGCTAACCGCCATTTCATTTTCTTCACCCCTTACCTCGGCCCCGCCCTCTAACCCCATTCACCGTAACCGTCCTCTGCCACTCGTTCGCCACCTTTTTCTTTCCTCGCGGTTTCGACGGAACTTACCTAATCGCTTCATCGATTCACGGCTTCCAAAGGAAAAACTCGGTTGAATATCCGCCCGCCCGTATTATTATTTCAATCAAGAAGTTCCCTGTCAAGAGAATTGGAAACACCAAGGGGATGGAAGTTTTTCTCGAAACGGAATTTCTCGTATCTATTTTTGAATGTTCTTTTAATTATCTGGAGGAAACGTGAGAATAATTTTCCTTTTTAAAAATTGTGTCCTATGAAAGGATAGGACAGAAGAATATCTTGGCCGAATAGAAATTTCTCGAAGAATATTTATTTTTTATTTTTGGCTGTTTTCTTAATTATCTGGAGGAATTATCGTGAGAATAATTTTTTTAATCGTGTTCTATGGAAGAGAATAGGAGAGAAGAATTCTTGGAAATTCGAAGAGAAGGGGGGAGAAGTTTTACTCGTGAACGAACGAAATTTCTTGTTTATTCTGAAGAATATCGTACGTGTTTTGGGGTGTCTTTTAATTATCTAGAGGAATGTACGAGGTAAATTTTCGAATAATTTTGGAAGAATATGGAAAAAAGAAATCCGTTTAGGAAATTCGAAGAGGGAAGAAGTTTTTCTCGTGAACGGACAAATTGTCCAAGAATGTATTCAAATATATTCAAATAATTCTAGTAATTGAGCATATGATAAAAATTTCATTTTCATTTTTCGATTGCATCATATCTCATGCTTATAAAGTGTGCCATTTGAACTGAACACACTGAAAACGCCACCGAAATTAGCACGGTTCATTTGAATTTAGCAGAGACAGCCAACTTTTGAATAACACTTCTTCAACGGGTCGATGATCTATGCTACTTGAATATCTTAAATCGTGTTTCTTAATACAGATGCATAATCGCGATTCCATTAGATTCCATTGACATGCTTCAATATTCTGAAACTTATACATCCCTTCCTATTAAAATATATCCATATTTCAACGTAAAATCTTATTCTTAATAATAAACTATCAACAAATTTTTTTTTTTTATTTTAAACAATTAAACGATTCGAATCCACATCGAAAATACACATCATCGTCAAATACAAATCCGATAATCAAACGATCAATTTCTTCCTTCTTCCTTCCTCTCCACATAATAGATGCCATAATATTCACCGACAACATGGGATCGACACCTCAGGGATTTTGTACATTGTAAAGATGATGAAGCGTTTTGATTCGAACGGTCAGGAAATTCCACGATAACGAAATTCCACGTCGCGTCGGTGCGCCGTCCCGACGACGATACTTTATTGGCCGTCATATCTGTCGTCGACAGAGACTGGCTTTCGAACGATTAATTATAAACAACCGGCCGCAACAATGGCTCCGTGTAATTAAAGCGACCGGTCGCATCCTTCCCTCCCCTCCTGTAACCGCGCCGCAAACCTTCCACTCTGACCACTGTTACTGCTTCTGCTCTGATGTCAAAGCGGACCGTTGTCAATCCGACGGGATGCTCATACGCTGGACACGCTTTGATCCGTTTGAATCACGTGCCGGACGAAAAGATAGCGAAATAGCGAGCGCGCCACTCTCGATTCGATTAGTCCATTCTCCCCGGCTTTTTTCCCCACCCCGCGTGCATTTGGACGATTGTCGTTGTCGAGAAAAGACTTGCTTGGAACGAAGAATTGGTTCGAAATTTTGTACCAGTTTTATGGAATATATCTTCATTCTTGGATAATCGTTTCGAATGAACGATCAATGGATATTGAATATAAGATCGCACGATGGAATTATTTTCGTATTTCGAAGAGATAAATATAAGAAGAAATTTTGAAAGGAAAGGAAAAAGTTGAATTTGAACTTGAACTCGTTTAGAATCGGTATATAAAATTTTGGATAATTTCTCGAATTTCAAGAAAGATAGTCAAGATATTATTTATTAGTTTTAGTATTATTTATTAGTTTTTTAGTATTAATTGATATTGAATATAAGATCGCACGATGGAATTATTTTAGTATTTCGAAGAGATAAATATAAGAAGAAATTTTGAAAGGAAAGGAAAAAGTTGAATTTGAACTCGTTTAGAATCGATATATAAAATTTGGATAATTTCTCGAATTTCAAGAAAGGATAGTCAAGACATTATTATTAACGTAGTAACGTTTTGCTGAAGAGGATCTAATAATGGAATAAAATAATTCTTCAAGATAATAAAAATAAATTCAACACGTAACGAGAAGGAAGAGACGAGTAATAATAAAATTTCCGCAATGGAAATTTATTAACCAATATAATAATATAATATCTCGATATCACGCAACGAACCAATAAAATCTTACGAAAGATCCATTATTACGAATCGAATATAAATTAGAAATCAGTATCGATTTGTATATCTCAGCAATACCAATGAATCATATTTCCAAGCTATTACCACAATTGAACCAAGAAAATAACCTAGATTAATCGAGGCTGTCTTAACATCATCTCTTACATAATCTCTCCTATACGTCAATTATAAGATAAAAAATGTAATAATAACCGATTTTCTCACTTCCGAGGAATGCACAGAAACTCTGTTCCAATTTGAAAACGTGACTTTCGTCAAGACTTATCGCCAGCATAATCATAAAGCGTCATAAAATAATATAATTTCCTTGGACGACCTCGATCTTCGAGGCCTGTTTCTTTCCTACCTTTCGTAACACGGGAGTCATGAAAAGAGTCACGATGTGATAAACGACTCGTTGATCATTGATCAGGTGCGAAACTGCGAGGTCAAACGCATACATCCCCGACTCGAGACACTGTATTATCGAGTTTTTTTCGCGTTTCTTCCTCGCTCGTTTGTCTTGGATGATTTCTTACCTGAAACAGAAACAATAGGAACTTGTTCGTTACTCGTTCGTTCGTGCTTAATAAAATAGAATAATAAACGAGAGAATGAATGTGAGTGTAATTGAATGTATTTGTGAGCAACTTGCGTTTTGATAGAATTCGAAAGTATATATTTATTTGTGGATCGTTGAAATATTGAATGGAGAATAAATAAATGAATTTTTACATTAAATTTTTATAATAAAATAGCAACGAATATTCGTGTAATTGAAAATCTTTTTATTCGGACGTAAGGGTTGAGGAAATCCATTAAGGATGAAAATTATTATGGAATTCTCGATGCAATAATTGATAATCGAGAATTTCACTCTTACAAATATATTCGTATCCTTAAATTAAATTTTCAAGTATCACAAAGCGAGCACATATTGTCATCATAAAACGAATTATCATTCGTTTCTACGATATATGTTTCTATTACGTCTATTTGTTTCGATCACGCGTTTCTTAAGTTCGATTGGATAGAACGAAAGGGAATAAGTTAAACAGCGAATGTTCCTCTTGGGGAATGCAAACAGTAGCGAAAGTTGAAATGACTTTTGACCGGGCGCAGTTGCATATTCCGCCGTAAAAGTCTCGTTAAGGACGAGTAGTAAGATTAACCATTCCGACTTCACGTTTCGAACGGTTTGTTCCCTCAAATGGAATTCACTCTCTTAATGGTTTCGCTCGTGCAACCACGCTTGAGAAATTGTTTATCGTTAGAGGAGGGTCTACTACCCGCTCGCCTTCCGTTTACTCAGGAATTTGCATAGGCAATTGTCTATTACATTTCCAAAATGTTGCACCAGATGAACCGGTAACTGGTAAAAATGCGTTAAATATTTACAACGATTTCAAGAAGTAAAAAAAAAAAAAAAAATAAAAATTGCAAATTATTAATTTCAAAACTCAACAATTTCCTGATATAAATATTTCACTTATTCAAAACCGATTCAATCCTCGTCGGAATTAATCAATATAATAATCAATTACGAAGTCGCAATTACATTATGGCGGAAAATAATTCGCTTTAACGAGCTCGTATCGCTTTGTATCGACGATTTTTTTGCGTATCGAGATCGTGTCTCGAATCTAGGGTAAGGTGGCCGTGGAAAACGAGAACTTTCGATTTTTTATAGAGGCGGAACGAGCACGGTGGCCCATCAGGGACTCTTAACGGGACATTACGCTCGTTAACGTCAAAACACATGAGCATTCAATAAACTCGCGCCCCTTGTGCACGTAAATCAGACGCCATTACTCGCGTAACGCGTAAAGGGTCTGTTGTGTCGATACTCCCAGCAGGCTCTTTTCTTAACCGGTTTGAGAACGGCCTCACTCACCGATTATGATCGGCAATATTATCGTTTGGCTCGAAGCCTCGTACGATTGACGCCACGTGTGAAAAATAGTTTGCACAATCCGAGTTTACCGAGAGAGGAAATTAAGGAAAAAAATTTGCCAACGGATTTAAATCGATTGCGAATATTCATTTATGCAAAAATTAAATATATATATATATATATAAATCTACGGAATGGAAAAAAAAAAGTAATAAAATATTTTATTTCAAATATTCAAAGTATTATGATGTTTAAAGGATAAAACAAATCTCCATTTGAGATCCATTATTCATGAAAACGTAAGCATGACGAGCATTCAAGCATGTGTGATTTGAAAATCTTTTTCGTAACGCATTGATAGAAAAAGTCTACGAGTATCGACTAATAAAACTTATCGATAAAAATCCATCGATTATCTAATAAACTAATCAAACTGACATCATCTCGAATACCTCTCGAAAAATCATAAAACGAATCTCATTATCAATGAAAAATCAAACGTTCTGTACAAATTTTCACATCGATAGCAGAGAAGAATCATTCTCAACCATCGAACGAAGATCCAATACAAATATACTAAATTTTGAAGAAATTTCCACCTAGATATAATTCTCTCAAACTTTCCAATCCTACAAATGGTTATACTTGGTTATACTTGGTTATATCCTAAAGTTATACCCTTAATCTAATTCAAAATTCTAATTCTTCATTTATTTCTTCACACGCGTATCGTCATCGATCACTCATTTTTATTTCTTTTTTTCTTCTTCTTCCATGCAACCAACTCCTCTTATATCTACCTCTTACGTCCCCACATCACGTGTACATCCGCCCGACACATTGCCTCCACCCTGAGAGAGCATCACCCTGTATAAATCTACCATCGCGAAATCGCAACGACGTCTCGCATCCCTCATCCCCTCCACCACCCTTCACCCCTTTCGCGTGCAAAACATCGAAAGAGAACATCTCTGAATCGTTTGGACGATCCTCCACGAACGGATCGTTCCTCGAGGCAGTTCCACTACCTCGTGAAATGACGCGATCTCATCTCCTGTCCCACGTGGAACACCTGCGCGTACGTATGCAAATCAGCCAGCTGTGTGTGTGTGTGTGTATGTGTGCGTGTACCTGTGAAGTGGCCGCAGATCGGACACCGATCTCATCCCTAGCGCGCGTCACACGCAGGCAAAGGATCGTTCCACGTGTCTTTTGACAAATTGCAACGTCATTACTGCCAATTTGTTTACACGCCGCCGAGGATAACAGGCCGAGCTCTCTCTTCTCGTGTGGGATGATGATATCCGTCGACCTGTCGCGAGACGGGATCTTATTAAGCGTTCCTCGAACGATCGATAAGTTGACTCGATCGGAGGAGGAGTTTATTCGATTTATCGTTAATCTCTCGATTCATCGAGATTCGATTTGCTCGAATTGTTAGATATCGTGGATATTGGTGGAATACGTGGAAAATTTAAACGTGGAATAATCTATGGAACGGTGATCGATGGGAATGGTGTATGTATCACGCGTGTTGGGAAAATATACGAAATTTATGACCCGTTCCGTTTGCAAATTTCAATTTGCAAACGTGTAAATCGAGTTATACGAATTATTTTGAACGAGCAAATAAAGTAAATTAATTATTAATACAATCGATCTTTTATCCAACGATTTCGAGTGCGTTTCGGAATCGAGAAAATCGAGAGAGGTTTCGAATCATGGTCGAACAAGCGTGCATCATCTTAAGTATAGTTATAGGGATTGTAAGCGACAACACGAGTGCGAGGTGAAATTGCGAGAAGCCGTACAGAGCGAGAAGCTCTCCGTCCAAAGTCATTAACCTTTGGATTGATCGCTTTGTAATCGAATACGAAGAGCAGGCGACGATGTTCACGGTGTTAAATATTGCATTCTTCCTCGTCGAATTTTTATTCTCCTCTCACGGAAACGACACGAAAATATACCTTCTTACTTTCGTTCAATTAATCAGATTATAAAGATTAACGCGGAAGAACAACGTAATAACGCGCTTCCCTTTTCACCTTTTTCGTGCAATTTTTATCCATCCGATTGGAAGAGCTCTTGGCGGCCAATTCCAAACATCGCCAAAGAACAAAAAAAAAAAAAAAAAAAGAAAAAAAAGAAGGAATCCAAAAAACGCGCGTCATACACGTTTTCAAAATTAAACTAGTGGAGGAATTGCAAATTCGCTCGTGGCGAAACGAAACGAGAATGAAAATAAAAAGAGAGGGAAGAGGAAGATTCCTGTACGGAAAAGAAATAGAAAGGGGAGAGAGATAGGAAATATATAGAAGGAGAAACGGGCGTCGCGACTTAGCGACTTTTCAGCTAACAAACTGCAAATATCTAGACTGCGGCTGCAGGATGACGTTAATTAATATTGCCGACGGTACAGAGAGAGAGTGTCGGTCGAAAGGGGGTGGCAAAGAAGTCTATCCGTGGCGCGGAGGACGGCCGTGGGACGAGCGGAGACAGTTGGAAAGGGACGGAGATGGACGCGAATGGAGAGAAAGAAGGGGAGAAGGAGGAGATGGGAGTTATAGGCGGCGAAGGGGGAGAGGGTGGAAGGGATGGTCTGAGTTTTTATCATCTCTCCCTCTCGACTCGATTCAGTTAAACTTTGAAATAACCCCTTAATGAGTCTGCCGTGCCGAGTAGACCGGATGCCAACGAAGCTCCCAGATTTTCCTCTCTTTCTCCCTGCCCTCTCTTTTCCCTCTTTCGTTCCATTTCTCTCACCCACTCCCTCCCTCCCCCTCTCTCTCTCTCTCTCTCTCTCTCTCCTTTTCCAGCGTCACCCACCACTACCGCAAACCCATCCAACCCCCCGTCAACCCCCCGTCACCCCCTGTTCGTGGCGCTCCACTCGTCCGAGGCTGGGATCCCGATTATTGCGGGGCTCGTATCGCTTTATGAATTCGCTTTATGCACCCTGGACCGCTTAAACTGCATTAGGTTCGCTCGCGACACCCGCGATTTCGTGTTTGCACTGCGCGTTAACGACCCGCCCCCCTATTTTTCGCGTTTCGGAAGAGAGGGTTCGAGGAAGAGGGAGGAAGATCGATTTGCGGAAGATCGGAAGAAGATGGTAACGATTAATTGTGGATCTAAATTATTCGAACGTGGAGCGTTTGGTAATAATTTTTTTAAAAAAAATGGTATAAAGTTAAAACAGTTTTCTCTTCCAGGGATCATCGTTCATCGTTATTTCATTATTTTTGGTTCGTTACGTTTAAACGAAAACTAAATTGCTCGATTCACATCCTCTTCACCTTATTGAGAACCCCAGAAAATTGAAACGAATCGAAGCCACGTTCTAAATTTCTAATTTCCCCCTCTAACGAAGAGGATTATTGCTCTCTCGGGCATTGATAAATTCCCTCCAAGTGGCCAAGGAAGGGGGACGATCAGCGAACGAGGGTACGCATGGCTAGCATTTAATTCGGTAGACGCGCGACAATCGAGGAGGGGCGGAAACGAGGAGAAAAGACAAAGATCGTGGCCTGTGCGTCAAACACAGAAAGCCCATTAAGTAGAAGCTCGCGTGTCCATCGAGCGTCTCTGTAACAATGCGCCACTCTTGCAGGACAAACAAACGTCCAAGGCAACCCTCGATTACGTGACAGTCGAATCTTCCCTCTTCATCCCTCGTTTAGACGTCCCGCTAGATCACTGGCCCTTTATCGGCTATATCAATAGACCACGCTTCGAAAAGGTTAAGCTCTGCGGATAGGAGGACGCTCGTTCATACCACTATTCGAATTAAGGTGAAGACAACATGGTATTTCGAATCTCGAGATGTGCACGAGTGTGAATTGGCGAGCTGTGTTGAATAAAATTTTTTTTTAGAAGAAATTGTGAATCTAGGTTGCTCGAAAATATTTTTGTGAAATAATCTTTTGAAGTTCTCTCTTTCTCTTTTTTTTATATATTGTACATTAAGAATATTCATCGGAAAAGGAGAGTTGTTCGAGTTGTAAATAAGGAACGCGTGATGTCGATCCAAGTATCAATCCAAGAAGCGAAGATATAATCTTTCGAATCTCGAATTTCAATATCGCTAAGTGAATTTTACTCTCTGAACACGTTTCGTCCATACTTTTAGAAGAGCATTTATTTTATTAAAATTATATATATATAGATTCTCTGAAAAATTTACAGGATAAATTATAATATAGTTATTAATTATACGTAGATTGCTCAACTCTTTATTAAATACACCTATACGAATATTGCTAATTTAGAAACGAAATTCATTTATTCTTATACAACAAACAAAATTGCCGATCCTCTTTTTGCAAATTAACATTTAGAAGAACAACATAGAGAAGAACAACCTTTCCTCTGAACAACTTAATCGCCAATCAACTCGACCAATATCAACAGAATTGCAACAACAATTGCGATTAAACGAAGCGCTGCAATACAATTCATCCCCGACTTATTTACTTGCAAGAGTAACGAAAAGGAAAAAAACCTCCCCTTCCCGCAATCCACGAAAACGACGTACAATCTATCAAATTCAAATTACACACGAGGAGAAAGAAAAGAATGCAAACAAACTGCGCCAAACCCCGCCGTTGGTGGTATAATATCCACCAACACACGTTCCCCCGCCCTCTGTTTCCTGGCCAACCAGGATTTGTCCGCTATTTCATCTGTACTGGTTAGCATTGCTTTGCATTAATTAGACGGAATCCGTGACGACGTGGGTCTGATGGGCCTTGCTAATGGGCCACTGATTTAATTACGCCGTGGGATCCTTTAACCGCAAGGATCGCGAAAGAAGGCCACGAATAATGAAGGCCTCTCCTTCTCTCTCCCTCTCTCCATCTCTCTCTCTCTCGCCGCAAGAGACATTGCGACCAAGGTGAACACGTTCAATGAACAGGAACGTTGGATGAAAACTAATCGACACGCTCGACGAATATGCGGTGTAACATGGGTGATAGGTATGATGATGGCCGATAGGTGATAAGGATCGGGGAGCGAGTAAGGCTACCTGATCGTTATGACGTGTTGCAGGGGAGGAGGAGGATCGAGGGAATGGAATTTATTCGCCCTTCGTTGCGCCGCAAATGAGTTATTCGATGCGATGCCGTGAGCGATATCGAATGATGCACGCGACAAGAGTCGAGAATTCGAATGGTCGCACAACAAGGTGGGACATACCTTGTCGCGACCTTGTTTCAACAAATTAATCGTGCCCTCCCTCACATCGGGGGAGAGGTTATTCCTCGTTTGTTTGTCGGAAATTTAATCTTAAACGAGATTGACGGGTGGAGGAGTACTTTTAACGCAAGCTGGAAGATTGATGGAGGAAGAAAATTAGCTTGGTACCACCCCTTGTGGTGGGTTTAGTTTTCTAGCTCGTAAGCGATGGCCAATTTTACAAATGAACAAGAAAAACAGAGGGATCCGAAATTGGGATCCGATCCATCAAGCTCGTGGTGGTGGTGGTGGCCCACCACGTTTCTTCGACCACGTTTCGTCTCGATTGTTTGCCCGATTTACGTGGTAAACGGGGGAAGGATGGGGGATATGTCGTTTGGAAATTATATACTTAGAGAGTGTATAGTTCAGGATCTCGAGCTGTTAAACGGACGACGAGCTTTCTAAACGAACGTTGACCGTCTCAGGCTACGTGTCGTAAATCCAGCACGGTGAATTCGAGCAACACTTGCCCAAGAATGTTAAACAAACTAGAACGCCACGCCTCGGCCCGCATAAAACCACGTCCTGTCACGCATTCGGGATCATCATTCTACCGAGCTCGACATTAACCACGTCGTTCTGCAATCTTCTTTTCTGCCAAAGAGAAAAGATTTCCCGCTCGTTTTCGAACTTGCCTCGATAACTTGAGCGATAAACTTCCTCGCCTTATTATTAGACTAAACATCTCGAGTCTTACCTTTTTTTTTTTATACCTCGATTATTGCATTGCTTCTAGAGGAAAGGAAAAATCGCAAAATCAAATGGTATAAAAAAAAAAAATAGATTCTATTTTTCAAAAAATCTAATTCCTAGCCTATTTAACGCTCACAACTTTAAAAATAACTCGTCGTTAAAGAAAAAATCGCGTTCTCTTATTCTCTCGCGCCCAAGAGGAGAGAAGCAGAGAAAAGAGAGAAAGAGAGACCCTCCTGGCGTGCCACGGCGTTCCCTTCTCGGTTTTATTTGGCCCTGATTTTTGTTTTGTCTTCGTAACCACGCTGGGAAACGAGAGCCGCCCTCGACTACAAGCTTCCACCAGCACAATCATCGACGAGATCCAGCCGAGGAAGAGAACGACGACGACGACGACGACGACGACGACGACTCTGGCAGTCGTCGACCAGCCTTCTCTCCCCCCAGGCGCGTTTCATTTCGGTTTTTGGCAACAGATGCCGACCCGGCTAGTTCCTTTCCCCCTCCCCCCTCCTTCCACTCTCTTATTTTTTCCCTCTCCCCCTCCCTCTCGCTTCCTTTTGCATCCAGAACCTCCCCTCCCCTTCGTATACACGAAGGAACAGATTTCGTTTCTAACGTAATGAAAATAATAAAAAAAAAGAAAAAAAAAAGAAAAAAAAATTGGGGAGGAAAAAACACGACGGGGGCACGATAGGGGTACGTGCCAACAAAAGCACCGCGACTCGATCTAACGAGCTGCTCCGCGGCCGGAAGCGGAAGCGCTAAGTAGAGGAGGAGAGTAGCTGTCGCGCGCGAGTTTTTCGAGACGTTGCATGCAAATCGGAGCCAAACGGTAGAAAAACCGTGCGGGTGTGTACCGAGGCTTACGTAACTCGACTCGGTGAAATACAGGCCGTAAAACGTCTGTCTGGTAATACTGGGCGCGCAGCTAACGGCTCGAGACGATCTCCTCGCCTCGCCTCGCCTCGCCTCGCCCCAAAGCCTCGTTCCGTGCGCGAGGCTTTCAAAAAGCTCAGTTTTCGTTAGTCCGCGGTTTCGTTTCCCGGATCTCGTTCCAAAACGCGCGCGCCCCGGCCTCGTTCCGCTCGCTTTTTCAACTTTCGATGAAATTGCGCGCGGATGAATTCCATCAGAGAGGCGTATTACTTCTTCTCTTGTTTTCGCGAAATTTTATAAAATTGATAATTCAATTCAAAGTCGTAAAGTTTTATTTCGAATTCGAAGGATTCGATGCAGGGGGGGAGATGGGATGATCTCACGTCGATTTTTGAGAATTGTTTATAAATTAAAAAATAGACGGGATCGAAGAAAAATTATTATATAACATTCGTTTCTATTAGAGTTTGCTTAAATTTTCGAAGGGTACGCGTCCCGATGTATTAAATTCATTATAATAAAATTACTTTTACATTTGTGCAGGATGATAAAATAGCGCGTAGATAGATAAATATAAGGAAAATGTAAATGTATAAAATAATTTAATCGCCAATTCGAAGGGAGGAGCCGCTGAATGCAACGAGTGAATTTTATAATTACAAATATTGGCGTATTTGGCGAAAGCAATAAATCGTACGTTCAGCACTCGTCTCCTAATGTCAAACGCGTCTGCTGAGCCAGACGCGCGCTGCTAGACACCTGACGTGAAAAGGGTGACGAGGAGAGAAGGCCGTGTTGAAGGGAATCGTGGTGGAGGCGGAGGCAGAGGAGGTGAGGGGAGTATGGTGTATAATCAGACTCAAGGGCGTCTGGACCGAAAGCGAGATTCGAGAGAGGAAAGTGCATCAGTGCCAGGCCAAGCGTTCCATGATTCCGCTTTGCCCCGAAGGTGCTCAACTCTCGCTTTCGGATACATCTTGGATAGTAGTAGTAATTTATGTACATCTGCTTTCAGTGATCCCCCCTCGCGTTTAACGAATGGAGATATCGATATTGAATTATCACAAGTTGAAAAGTGAAAATTGTTAATCGATGTATTCACGGAGCAAGTGGAAAGTTACTGAACAATCTCGTTGAGAAAATTATGCTTTAATATTAATATTGAGCCTGTTGATTGGAAAGATTCGAGATTAACTGTTTCGTTTAATTGAAGGAATTTGTAAAAATATGAAGATCATCGTAACGTCATGATTGGATATAATTTTTCCACAACGTAGTGTAACAGTTATATAATCCTTTTGTTAGGAAAACGTCGATTTATCGAGAGAAGAAAAAATTAAATTAAATTAATACTGTTATAATAATAATATATAATAATATTCAAATTTGCAAGGATTCACTTTGGATGATTCTTCTTGCTGAATAATACAAATCTATAGAAAATTAACTTTATTTGAATTAATCCTATTCGTATTTCTTTTTTCGTGAAATGGGGACGAGAATTAGATATTTATAGGAACAGTGTAGTACAATGTATTTTGGCATTTCAACAAGTATCAATAGGAGAGAAAACATTTCACGATGGTTTCGTTAATTGCAATAGTAGTTCCATTTGGAGGGAGAGATCAGAATCGAAGACAGAGAGGCAGATGAGTGCGGAAACGAAATTTAAAAGTCTAAATCGGCGGAGGGTCTTTATCGTGCACTCCGGGGACCAATCGGTTTCTCTCGCATTCGCGAGTTGGCGAAGCGTGAACAAACGAATTTTCAAGTTGCTGGCCTACAATACGAAATATTGATTGTAACAAATACGAAATACGCCGCAATGCAGCACCGTGGTGGCTAAACACACAGCCAGTTGCCATGGAACAATTAGGTGGCATCGCGACGCAATAGAGAGGATCCTCGTGAAAAATTGCTTCCCCCTCTCTTGTACTCTGAATTAACAAATTATCTCGATGAATTCGAGATTATTATTTTATTTTATTATTTTTTATTATTGTTATTTAGAATCATCAATAGTAGTTCCTATAATTTTTCTCTGGCAAAAATTGACCAATCTTTATTATTATTTTCTTACTATTATTTTCTTCTTTTATTTTCTACTATTTTCTTTTTTTTTTTTTTTTTTTTTGTTCAAGACATTTAAGACGAGAAATTTGAAAAATTATCTAGCATTGAAAATCTATCTGGCATTTAGAAAATCACATCTTCAACGTATTTGTAACGTATTTAACGTTAAGACTGGAAACAGTAATTCCTTCGAGCAACGTTTACGCGTTAAAATAATAATAAATGGATATTACTTTTTAAAGAATCTACAACAATGCGCTTTACCGCAGGAATGTGCAAGTTATGACATCTCCAATTCAAAGAAGATTCGTTTAATTCTCGACACGAGTACGCGTTATTATTATCTTTCCAAGAATATTAATTAGCGGCAACGACGACAACGTGAACTAAGTGAATCCGCGGACTCATGTTTCCAAGAATGTCCTTGTTTAACACGCTTCCCTCGTTGAGGTTGTTCGGAAAACGATTCCCTCGGAATGAACGAAACTTTTTATTCTCTTGGCGGATCCATCGTTGTTCGTGAAACTTAATATTACGACACAGCTGCTAAACATCGATGGGATTATTATCGTTGAATTTTCTTCTTTCAGAATATTTTATATTCGAATGAAAAAAAGAAAAAAATCCGAATGATCATCATTATTATTCTTCCTCAATTTTGCATTTATTAATTTCCGGATTAATAATAATTTTTAACGAAGATCGATATATAAATAAACGTGATCATTCGTGTTCCAAGTTAAAATTTGTGAAATTTTTCAATGGATCGGATATGAAATCGATGCTGTTTAAAAAAGAAAAAAAAACAAATATCGAACAGATTCATCGTTCTGAGCATCAATTTTCTGTGATTTTATTTCGTATTACGATAACAGAAGTGGAATATCGCGCGGATAAAGCGAAACAAACGTAACGAAAATGAAAATTCGGTTAACCGCCTTACGTTTCAACACCAGCACGACGAAACAAGTCAATAAAAATTTTCGTCCATATCTATCTGGAACAAAACTGATCGAATTAATTCACATATCCATACAGTCGGTTCAGATTCACAAATTGAACCAGATAAATACCTAAACCAATTTTCGAAAAGTCGAAACGTGTTTACCATCAGATTCCACGAAACATTTTCAGTGAAAACATTATCAATAGACTGTGAATGTTTTACGTGGTTAGAATTATAATCAACAAATATCAGAAAATACGTTAAATTACTTAAAGCACGTATAAATCATATACTTTGAGTAAAATGAACCTTGCATTGCAATCAATCAAGATACGAATAAGATTTCGACTTTTCGTGTAAAAAATAAAGAAAGAAAAAAATTTTCATTAAAACTTATTCAAGAAATTATATAGAAGAAACTATGCCACTTGAAATCAATCATTTTTTGAAGAATATCTCGATCGAAATTCAAAGTTTCCATAATGCTTAAATACAATGAAATTATGAATGTATAACTGCATATTTTTTTCAAAAACGTGTGTTGGAACCATGTCTATCACTTAACTATAGTTTAGGATAGTTAATAAGACAAGCAAGAACGGAAATAATAAATTAAATAAAAAGAATAATAAATTATATAGAAAGAATAAAAAATTATTCTTTCCTTTTACACGACGATATCTCGGGAATTAGAAGTCGTATCGAAATAATTAAAAGAGCGTCTCAAAGAGCAAGATTCCACGTTTCCAATGATCGCCCATTCGTTCGCCGAAAATCATTCTCTTCGAAATTATACCGATTCAAATAATCGAGTCTTTAAAACAAATTGAAATGATGGAAGACTTTTTGATTTTTTAAAATATCCTCCCAGTTCTCTTTTTTTTTTTTAACCAACATTCAATCGATCAACAACAACCAAAATTTCATTCACCATAAATATATAAACTCCCAGAAATAAAAAATATCCCATTTGAAATAATTTAAAGAGAAAAATATCTGTGATATCTTGCTACTGTCACGGATCCAAAGATCCGAGCCACAAAAGATTTCAGAGAACAAACGCGCAAAAGTCTCCGAATCCAAGAGTTGCATAGCCAAGAAGAGCATACCAGCTTCTTTCCCGGAGACCCACTAACGGAAACGAAAAAGAATCGGGAAAGGGATGAAGCCGTCATAGAGAGAGAGAGAGAGAGAGAGACAGAGAAAGAACTTCCCGATGGATTCAAACGAGGATAAATATTTATAAAAGAGCGCGCCGATAGAGACGTCCGTTCCCAATCCCACGGGATCCAAGTACACCTTCTCCTCCTCCTCCTCCTCCTCCTCCCCCTCCTCGCGTTACGGGCGAGGTGGTGCCTCGACGCAAAATATTGGCTCGCTCTCGCGTGGCGAGACACACGAGGAGGAAGAGGAGGGGAGGAGGGAGGGCCAAGGTGGAAGGAAAAGGCGACGTGGAACGCGTCTGGAATACGGCCGAGAGTTTTCCGCCCCCGTGCACACGGGGGGAGGGTGAAAAATGCGCTGGAAATTTAGGGTGGCGGCGCGGGATCGTGGCTCTCCCTCCCGCGCGAGACCGGTTATCGCTCCGTGTTTGACCAAGTCTGTCTGGCAATTTGTATTTGACGACCCCTCCCCTCCCCTCCCCTCCCCTCCCCTCCCCTGGTTGCAGCCGGGTCGCCGCGAGAGGAATTGCGGATGGAAAAAGGTATTTCCACGATCGGCCCCGGCTTGTTTGCGATTCTTCGGCGCGTGAAATTTGTTTTCCCGCCTACGGTGCAAGTTTTTTCCCCCCAGAGGAGAAGAAGGGTTGCGGGGGGAGGGAGGGGGATGGATCGTAGGCGATGGCGTATTAAATTTTCGAACGAGGGGCTCGCTGTTAAGTTTCGGTTGTGGGTCGATGATGATTCGCGATGACGGTTCGTTTGTCTCTCGACAAGTGAGTGAAATTCGAATGATTGGAAGAAGAAACGCGTGAAGATGTTTGTGTAAGTATTTTCAAATGGGGAGGAAGGGGGAAAAAAGGGGATAAATTGCGGGTAATTAGAATTCATAGAATTTCATCCGTTCGTTCCGGGAGGGAAGGGGGAAACGGAGGACTAAGTAGCTCTATACAAATTGGTACGACACAATTTATATGCCGGATAGGAAAGGCCGGAAACGTACGCATACGTATATAGTATCGAGTAAAAATGCACAATGGACACATTTTATTCCTTACGTGCCATTGTGTTGCGCTCGGTATCGGGATAAGCGGAGGGAGAAGGGGGAAAAAAAGGTTCCGTTCACTCGTGGCGGGAGAATTTCTGTAATAATAACCGATACATAACCGGTAATAAAAAAGAAAAAAAAAGAAAAGGAAAGAAAAGAAAAGAGAAAAGAAAAAAAAAAAAAGAAACGTGGCAAGGAGGTAAATTCGAAATGCGTGTAATTCACGAGCGCGATATTAAGCGGAATAATAAAATCGCGTTTAAAACCGATATTAAGAATCTACTTATTCGTGATTCTGTGCAAATAGGGGAGGGCTTAATACGGCAAAGGGAAAAACGGATTAACGTATCGGCCGTATAAGTCCGTTAAATGGAAATGAGAACATACGTAGCGAGTAAGTCTAACTCCGTTGAATAATAGAATGAAAAGAAATTTATTGTCCGGCGCATTTTTACAACAGGTGCTTCCACAAATGGGTCGTAAATTTACGTGGAATTCAATTAAACTTTAAACTTCCCTTTTAAGAAAGAAACACTGCGCTCGGTGCGTAAGTTAAGAGGAATTAAGCGGTTATTGCGCCATTGTGCCCGAAAAGATTTCAATTTTGATTTCAAGCTTGGACAAATGAGTTAATATTACTTTTTCCAAGCAAAGGAAATATAAATAAAAACTTTAAACAACAAATTTTTTAACGTTCCATCTGATTTCTAAAATATTGTTTTGTTGTAATATTATTTTTATTCTAAAGATATTTTTTTTTTTTTTTTTTATTTCGCAAAATCTAACTACTGTCAAATTTTTGAACGACAGTATAAATTTGATGCAGATAAATTTATGAGATTTTTTTTTTCTTTTTTTAAATTGTTGAGCTCAAAAATTATATATATATCGAAAACACTTGACGTTAAAAAATTTCATTGAAAAAACGATCACAACCAGTCATATTTTTACCCACGAAATACACAAAGATACAAGAACGACAAAGACAATGCACATATACATTATTTATCCCAGTTCTTTTCGAATTAAGAAGATTTATAGCGGATCGTAAAAAAAAAAAAAGAAATCGAGGTTCATGGGACGATATTTTACACGAGAGTTATCCTACGTGACTTCTCCTTCGACAAAAGCGAGCAACGGGGGGATAAGACCCCGCAGCAAAATGGATTTCTCGTGATCTCGTGACCCGTTACCACCTAGAATCCTAAAACAAGAGTAATACCTCCGCTGGCTCCGTGAACAAACCACCCCCAACCTTTATTATATCTTCCCCTCGTAACAATTATAAAACGTTTCTTCATCGCGAGAATTAATCCTTCGAATTTCATCCATCCGTCCATCCATCCGTTCAACGATGATGAAAAACAAATTCCTCCAACGATCGACATCGATCTTCACGAATCCTCCGCTTCTTCGCCGGAAGCGAAGAAGAAGGGTTGGTTAACTCGTCGCGAGGCTCACGAAGCGCCGACCGGTTTATTATATATAATTTATATATAAAAAATTATATATATATATATAATTATATATAATTTAAGCGTGAGCGTTTAGGTCGTTAGCGTAAGTGGCCGCGTTATTATTAGAGTTACGAGAATAACATAATATTATTCCTTCTCCCGGGAAACGAATGAAATCAAATCCGCCGCTCCCTCGTCAAGCCGCGCGGAGGTTAAATAACGAGGGCAGTTGCGGTGTAACGGGGGCGGATTTTCGAGCGTGGATCGTGAGAGGAAGAGGGATGACTGAGGGGGTTGGAGGGACATCGAATAAACGCGAGTGATGACGTTAATGGGGGGACTAAATAATTTCCTTTACCACGGCCCTCCGTCGAATATACGCCGTGAAATTATTATTGTTACGCCGGATCCACCGGTTTTCATCTCTTCTTTACGCGGGAGGTAAGGAAAGTTTGAGTATAATCGTCAACGATTCTCACCACTCTTTCTTTCTTTTATACTCGAATCGAAGGTGAAATTAAAAAATTCGTGAATATTAAAAAAGTTAGCGAGAGTGGACACAGGGTTCGCCACATGAGAGACGATAATATATCTTTAAGACTCCAGGGGGGTTTTTGTTGAGATAATGAGGATCAACAAAACGGGATTGGTTGATGTTTGGAGGAGGAATTTTTACGTTTTATAACATTGTTAAATTGAATTGTTTCAATTATTCTTCCCCTGTTTTTGGGGGGTTTATGATATTTTTGCGAAATATTTGGGCTGGATGAATTTCAAAGAAAATGGGGTTGGCACTCGCGCTAACAGGGAGACGTGATCGGAGGCAAATGTAGGCTATTTGCTCGAAGCTTTGAAACAAAGTCACCAAAGATTTTCTATTTTATGCACAAGATGGAGGAAAGGAATGCATGCACATATCGAATCGAATAATAAAATCTTTGAACAATTGTCTCTCTCTCTCTCTCTTCGCGTTTTTTAACTTTTTATTTTTGAATGACGATAGCACAGAAAATTCTTTCTCCATTTCTTTCTCTGTGTGGAGAATAATTAAGGAGAGCGTTTAGGAGAGGAATCACGGATCATAAGCCGAATGGCCAAGTGCCGGATGGACCAGCTGACACGATAAAAAACATTCTTGACCCTCGAAACACCTTTCTTTTTTCGCAGATCTTCTTTTATCCTCATCAAACGAACTCTGCGTCGAATGGCCGCCCATTCTCCGCCAAAGCATCGATCGTCATCGCGAATTCGAGAAAAACCCTATATTTTTCTTCCAGTGGCTACTAGATTTAGTCAGTGGAAAAGATGGATCGGTATTGAAAGTCGAGATTAAACTTATTAAATAGTTACTCCAAATCAAAGATTAAAGTTAATTTCTTTAATTGTTGATGTTATTTTTAATTAATCGTTGTATTTTTACTGTTGATTGGAGGAATGGATTTTCTCCTTTGTCAATGGGATTACGATAATTGATAGTCTGAAAACAGGAAGGCTTTTGGCTTCCTGAGAGGAGGAACAGGGGAAAGCGAGAAAAATTTCAATGTATCAAATCAAAAGATATTTCGAAAATACATATCTTCTTTCTAAATTTATATAAATTTTCTTTAAGTTTTATCTCGAGCAATAAATCAATTCGTAAATTTAGTTTGTTTTTTAATTCTCGAATTTTTTAACAGATATAAGACAATATTTTTGAATGAATTGAATACTAGGGAAAAAATGAAAATTCGTCGCTCAAATTTATTACTCTTCAAATTGTATTTCAATCTTTCAATTTATAAAATTCTGCTATCAATTTCTTCTAAATTATTGCCACTTGAAACGTGCGCTTCTTCTGAGAAAGATTTAATATATCGAAATTCGAAACGCTTTCAGCCTTTTAAAAAGAGGAGAGGAAAAAAATTTAAAAATCAAAGGAACGATATCGAAAATACGCGTTCGAAAATTACACGTCGAACGCAGAAACGTTCGAGGCAGAAAGTTGCATCAAGGCGCAATTTTTCGTTTATTCGAAATCGTCCTATTCCACATCCATCGTTTCTCTCCCAATCTCTCGCAATTCTATTTTTCAATCGGGATCTTGGCGAATTTTTTCTTTTCTTTTTTTCTCTCCCCCCCTCTCTCTCTCTCTCTCTCCTTAAGTTGACATTTTAATACCAGTACGAAATTACTTTCTCAGCGACGTTATTGTCGTGTAGGTTTCTTTGTAATTGCCTTCATTCTACGAACGATAAACAAGCTTTAATTAAATCGAATGACTCGCGGTTCAGCGTTTATTAGACGAGCGATACGTACGTATGGTCGAAGCTTAGCTCGTCAAAGAGCAAAGAAAACGAATGTATCAAGAAAAATGACTTGGAAGTTTCTAACTTAAATATTAATAATTAACTTTCTAACTTCGATTCATACACTGTTTTTCAAGATACATTTAAAAATATATCGAATATTTATTCCTTTCGGCGTTATGAAATTAATTAAATACGTTATTTGCCACTCTTTTTCCCTCTCCTATTTTCTCTCACAACAACCAACTAATATATACGAAGAAATTTCTAGCCAAATCATCCGTAGAAGTCAAAGATCGTGGAAAAAAAAATCTCCACGATTGCAAACAATTCCAATCCATTCTGAATCAACAACAATTTTGATTTTTCACACGGAACAAGCACATCCCCTCGCATTTTTCCCCCAATCTTACAGATATATATATACTGAGCAGAAATCGAACGATAACTTTTTTTCGGGGCGAAATTTTCCCGAGCAAATCCCAGAGGCGCGAGTTGCTCGAAAACCGGATCCAATCGCGTGGAAACAAGGTCGCGAACCTTTTGCCGCGTCCACGAAGGCACGCGGAAATGAAAAATACTCGGCTCGTCCAGACGAAGACAGATGAGTCGAAAAATCGCGAGGCGAATCTCCTTCTCTCGCAAAAGCGATGGAACGAGAGAGAGAGAGAGAGAGAGAGAGAGGGGTCAGCCTGGTCCCGTTACCTTTTCCTCCTCTCTTTTTTCTCCTCGTCCCCGTTCATTGTGGCTCGCGCGCGCCGTCGAGACGAGATGAGCGAGGGATACGTCGTCGAACGAACGAGCGAAGAAAATTCGCGCTGAAAGACGACGGCCAGCCTAGGGGATCGGCACAATACCTGTGCAGAGGCGCATGCAAGAGGCGAACCATGGGAATAACAAGATCATTTGTCACTGGCCTATTTGCATACGTCGCCCGCGTGTTCCGTGGAGGCAGGCGTGTAAGGTTCAATTGAATGAACCATCGTTGAATATCGCATGAAAAATAACGAGTGTGACGCGTATCCTCTTGCCACCACCTCCCCTCCTCCTCCCCTTCCCCCTGCGCGATGCTCCTTCCCTCCCTTTTGTCCTTTTATCTGCGCACGTCTGTCTTTCTTTAAAATGAATTTTATTCGCGCTCCACGCTTGATTAGTTTATTCGTTTCTTCTTCTTTTTCTTCTTTCTCTTTTTTTCTTTTTTTTTTTTTTACGAAGTGTTGGCGAGAAAAAGTAGGCGGGCAGGAAATTATTATCACTTGTCAATCTGATTATACGTTATTAAATCTCGCATAATAATCGCCGAGGAAAGTAGTGGACCCGAGTTGTGTCGCTATATTTCACTTCATTATTCACTTCAGTTTGCAGAAACTATCGTTACAACGTGGCACCAAACAGTGAAAATATTTTCGATTGGTTGGTTAGTTCTTTTGCAAACGAGTACTTAGTGGATGATTAAATGGAAATTTTATTTTTATTTTTACTTTACGATAAAACATCACATCTCTTTTGTAGACATAAATTTAAAGTGTACGAATTTTCTTCGAATAAAATGGTACAATCCCAATATTGAACCTATTAAATAATATCAATATTCGATTAATATCTGTACAAAATATTTAAAAAAAAAAATGAAACGTTAAAGTAAGGAGAAAACAGGAAAACAAAAGTCTCGATAGTTATGTCATATCAAGCTTATCCCGATACGAAACACAATATTACGTTCTTATCTGAGAGCAAAATGATCCGAAAAAATTTTAATATTCGAGATATTGGAAAAAAGAAACCGGTCCTGGGCGAAGAAGGAAACAACGAGTCACGGTAACTATATAACAAATAGATTGTATTTGCATAATATCGCGAATTTTCTCAAAAAAAATCACAGTTATAAATATGGCGTATCGAAGCCATAAAATCAAACTGCGAGAGACAAGTTCAAATACGAACGGATAGGGGAGAGGGGAGAGAAGGTTGAGATAGTTATCGAGGATTGACGGAAATGTAAATAAAAATGCGAAACGATAAGAGCGAGAGTGCAACAAGTTCATCGAGATATCTGGTACTTTTAATTTATTTTTCTTTCTTAAACGTTATTAAACAAATAAGAAAAAAAATAATGAGGAAAAATGCGAGCAAATTCTCCGCAACATCCGATCCTACTCGTGATCGATGATAATAACATTGGTCGATTAACTATTTCGATATTTGATATTATTTGTTAATATTACGAGTCAAATCTTTGGCGCGCGAAGTGAATGAAATTCAGAGTGGAAATATGGGCGCAGAAATTTGAGAGAGTGTTTGTAACTTGTAACAGAAATTACAAGGCAAATGGTTAACTGAATTCACGGAAGTTCGATTCGCGTAGAATTGAAATCGCGTTACGAATCCCCCCCTATCCAACTAACTAAAAGTTTCACGCACGCGTTAATTGCACGTTATTCCTTGATGCGATTATTACACGACGAAGAATTATCGATTCATTCTCACTGGCCAGTTTTAAACCCGCCAGCGATTTGCACAGGTGTGTCGTAGAGAACACGATGCGTGCAATATTCGATGAGCAAATATAAAATATTTTTGATAAAATCGTTTATTAATGTAGAAATAAAAGATTTAATTTAATTTGAAGATCGAATGTAACATTTCAAAATCCGCGAATTTAATTATTTTAAACAAATTTGCAATCACATCGCTCTCTGTTTTTTTTTTTTTTTTAAATTTTAAAAAACCCTCGCGATAAAATTTAGGGGACAGAGAATGTGCTCTCCCTTTCCTTCCCTGTAAAAGTACGGAATTCGACAAATAATAATAAAAAAACACGATCAGAAGCAACGAAGAGGCACGATGTAACGAGCGTTATCTCGGAAGCGTGGAATAACTTTATGGTGAACCAAGAGGTCCTCGCGAAAACGGGATGGCGTGGATAAAGAACTTGTTAAATAAAAAGTAAATAAAGCGCGTCTTCTTATCGTTTCGCGGTTCGTGCATCGTAACGGAGAAATCGTAACGAGGGTGGAAAAAAGAAGGAAGAAGGAGTTGGCACGTTGCGCGTAATCAACTTTTCCGAAAAAAAAAAAAGAAGAAGAAGAAGAAGAAGAAGAAAAAGAAAAGGAAAAAGGAAAAAGGAATTCGTGCTTGGTGGAATTACAGCAAGTGCCCCGTTTCTTTCGTTCGCTTAGATTTTTCCTGTGCTGCGCGCGAGAACCAGTCCTTTTTTCCTCCACCCTCTCTCTCTCTCTCTCTTTCTCTCTCTCTCTCTCTCTCTCTCGCGATTCCATCGAAGAAATAAATCGAATCCCGGGGAACCACGTTGCGGCGTGACCGCAACGATATACACTAATTTTCTGGAAAAACGATGGCTGGTTAAAATCGCAGACCACGAACGATGGAATTTATATTTTTCGATCGAGACGAGATTCGCGCCACGACAGACGATAAAGATACACGTTTATTTATTTCGTTTATTTATCACGAGATACAATTTTCGAAATTACGAAACGAAAATTAAACTCCGGAAAAGCTTCTTTCCCCGAGAAGCTTAAACTAAAAAAAATTCCCCTAAAAGAGAAAGAAAGAAAGAAAGAAAGAAAGAAAGAAAGAAAAAGAGTCTCATCCCCGAATAACGTGTATCGAAATCATCATCAAGCATCGACGCGATCCCGATATATAACCGAATACCAATTCCAATTCCAATCATCCTCGAAAATAGTTTTCGAAATAATCAACGTGGCCGTCGATTGCCACGCTAATTACAGTCGAATCTTTCGTCTGGAGGGACGCAAAAAAAAAAAAAAAAAAAAAAAAAAAAAACACGACCGCTCAACCATTAACCGTTCGCGCGCCTTCTCCCCTCCCCTCCCCTCCCCCTATCTGGTGGCAACGGCGACGCGCACAACACCGGACCGCTTTGGACCTAATAAGCTCAACAATTCCCCGGACGGGCAGCCGAGGTATCTAACTAGCCTGGCGCACACCGCACCAGGAACAATGGCCCGCTGTGGTTACTGACACGCGGCCCGCGTGAACCGGTCCAAGCTAGTTCGGCCGACAGCCCATTGACAGAGATATAATTAATGCGACACATATCCGCCGGTTGAATAGAGGCGCACGATGGAGGCTGACGCGTATATTCCAGCGTGAAAGCGTCCCCCATCGGCCGGCCGAGCAGGAGAGAGAGAGAGAGAGAGAGAGAGAGAGAAAGAGAGAATCGGATAGAGAAGGAGAGGAGGTTGGGCTCAATAAACGGGCCATCGGGAGCGGCTTTCAACCCTTGACAATTCCTTCCACCGTTGGCGGTGGCCGTAAAAGATTATTGGCCAGGGTGGAAAAAAAATTCGTGGAAATTCGGTGAACCCTTCGGTCGGATTCAATCGACTGCGACGAACGCAATCATCGATCATGGGGGGTGGGGGTGGGGGGCGCGGACCGCGTTCTCGTAAAAATCGGACCTCGAAGAATATTGTTGGGGAATAGGACGACGTGGTCTGGAGGGGAAGGTTTCAGGGAAGGTATGCGGAAGGTCTCTGCTGGCTCTCTTTTTTTTTTTTCTTTTTACAACGAGGGTTGTAAGATGTTCCTTACGCGGGGAGGAATGGGGAATGTCGCGCTGACAAGGGTAAACGTTAGTGGAGGACTTGTTAGCGATGTAAAATGTGTTAATTTTCGCGTTGCGAGGGTGTGAGATCGGTTTTTAGGGAGATTGGAGAGGATGTTGGGGTGAAATGGGATTTTATGGAACGTTATATATATATATATATTCGTTTTCTGGAAATGAATTGGTGCGAGAAAGAAGTGGCCTTTGTCTTTGGTGTGAATTTTTATGAAATTTGACACGATTTACTTTCATAAAAATATATTTCGGATAATATCGATTTCTTCGTGTAATTTGTTAATTGATCTGAACGTGAATATATATTCGATTATATGTAAGGATCTATAAAGTTTCGTTTACAAACGTGTAATCATCGGTTCTCTCCAAGTTAAATCAAAAGTAATCGTGAATCATTGAACAGCTTTCGAATGATTGTCTTGGGAAGTTGGTGTACCACGATAGAAACTTGGTACGAGACAAGGATTCGAAGTTTCCAAGCGAATGGTTAAACACGTTGATCGCGTGTCCGTTAATGATTAAGAGCAAAAGCGCGAAGATGTGATCGGAAGATGGACGAATGATAAACGTGTTAAACGAGAAAAAAAGATATCTTTGGGAAAATGTCTCGAGAAATTTTCCTCGGGACAGGAAAATTACGATTTTTGCTCTTGTTATCGCGGTAATTAGCGTCGAAGAGAGTTTCCAGGAGGAGGAAAACGGTGCCGTTTAAAAATTTCAAAAGGTAAACGAGCTTCTTGTGATCTTCCTCTCTTTGACGACACCCTGAGAGAAAAATTGAGAGATATCCCGTAAATAGTACATTTGAAAACTTAAAGAGCGCCTTGAATGTCAAATTATCAGCTTGATACAAATATTTATCGTCTCTTTGGCGATGAAGTCAATTTTTAGATGGGGAATTAATGATTTGATCCATTCTCGCTTTCTCAAAAGTCTTCCCAGATATTGCTCAACTTCTCTTATTTACAAAGCGCAAAGTGATTCTGTAAAATGAAATTCGTATCATCGGCCATCAAAGTAAATTCATCAGCTCGAAATAACTCCGTTTAATGTTCTAAAAACCAGGACGCTGAATTCATGGCAAGGAATCTTTTATGCATCAAAAGAAACAGACATTTTTCCATAACCAATAAATAGTTTCATTTAACATTAACAGCAAATTATAGATTATAATAAGATTATAATTGATCTTTAAAAAAATCGATGTATCTTGTGTGTGTCTTCCATCTATTCGCCATTTTTGAAACAACAATTCCAAATTAGAAAAATTACACCACCATCCACCAATTCATCACAAATAGAAGACTATTTGATCTAACCTCGCCTAAAAAACTCTACTATTAATTAATCATTAATTCAACATAGCATATATCCTCAAATATTCTTTTCAAAAATTCTTAAAAAATTCAATTTTATCCACCAAGGAAGCAATTTATTTAATGTAATCGAATACCAAAAAAAAGAAAAGAAAGAGAGAGAATCTGTCGCGCAAACCTGAAGCCCATCGTTCAAAATTACCGTCCGAAGGGTGGTTTATTCGAGTATTATGGAAGGAAAACCAAAGATGGAGCCGTAATGTCACCGACGCTCGTTGCAGGAACGCGCGTATCGATTTCGAGTGCACGGGCAAGGCCGATGGCGCACCAAAGTATCCTTACGAAGAGAAAAAAAAAAAGAAGAAAGCCGGTGGACGGTCGCTGGCTTCGCGAATGATTTACCCGAATAAAAAAAGAAAGCGGGATAAAAAAAGACCACCCCGCGCGAATAAACTTTCACCACGGATCTCCCTCTAATAAAACCCAAAACGCCTCGACTTTCCTCAAAGAGAACATTTTTTCTTAAATTAACTTTTCCTCCCGTTCTAAACGATTGTCACGCTCGAACGAATCCTTTCATCTTAATCCGTGAAACTAAGAATGAACACGAGGTGAAAAGAATTGTTTGAATAAGAAGAAGAAGAAGAAGTTTATTCAGATGAATGATAAATTATCATATGGATCGTGATTATAAACGCGAGTTTGAATATATCTCAATGCTAGTTCTTTACATTTGATAATAATATTTGAAAATAACGAGAGCAATTCGGTAGATATTTTTCGTTGGAAAATAAGGACGAGTATAATATGGGGAGGGGATGTAGAATTTGAGGATTCGATGAAACGCGACCAGAATTAGTGTAACCTAATATAATTTAAGATACACAGATCGAATGATTGAATTAATACTTTCAAGTGAACGCACGTTATATATGTGTGCATATACGCGCACGTGTCCATTCATAAGAGGCCGTTGCGCGCACATTGTAAGAGCAGAAGCTCGTTTCTCCATTGTGAAGAGGCCGATCGTTATCGCGGAGACGTATCCGTGTCGAGGTTGTCCATAGATTCACCGTGATCCTCCATCGATATCTTAACGCATTGCGTATACCCTTGATCCTCGAACTCTTCCTCATACCGATCGTTTCTCGTTTACTTGATATCGTAACGAAGCATATTTTATTTTATCTTGCACGGAATTAAAATTGCTCTTGTTATTCTTAACATGGTAATACTTAACCTTATTATATTTTATTAAAGGATTAAGTTAGTTAAGTTTATCTTGTTTCTCTAGATAATTTATGCAATTTAATTCCATTTGTAAATTTTATTATTAAATACTTGCGTTAATGAGAGACACGTGAAAATTTTGTATAAAATAAAATAAAATAACAATAACAATAAAATATCCCGTATTCCGATTCATCGTGGTATTTATTAAATTTTATATTAACATCACGGATAACGGATTTTCAAGAAACTCGTACTATAAATATTTAAATATGAAAACATAAAATCTTTCATTAAAATTTATTATCACGTGATTAAAAATACATCTGCATATTAGGCCGAGCACTAGGCCAGTAATGGTTAAAAAGAAAAAATTCGAAAAATTTAAGAAAATTAATTTGCATCCCGCCACACGAAACACTTAGAGATAATCTCAAACGAGCATCGATCTTTTTGTTTTGTCGCGCAAATCCGAATTTTTCGACGAAGGAAATAATAGAGATTGATGCATCTTGTCGACGATGTGTCGATCAAAAAACTTAATTAAAAAAAAGAAAAAAAAAAATACGACCGAAAAAAATGCAAAAAAAAGCGTGTAATTCCGTGGCGTGACGAATGTTAAGTTTTTGTGGCTGGTTTACTTCACCCGGCACGATCGTTGTTTCCGGTGTTCGTGTAAAGTAGTACAAAGTTGAACTTTCTTTTTCCTGTCGTCGTTCGCGAATGTCGCCAAGGCGATCGTTCACCTTGTAATTGTGATTTCCAGACCGTGCCGATAATACACGAGCATTTCGATGAAAGAACGTTTCTGGGTATAGATTTGCTTAACTATAGCTGCTTTCAGCTATGTTCAACCTTGCTCCGCGACCGATCGACACTTTTTGTGGTCTCGTGAAATGGGAAAAGTTACTTTGGTCGAATGGAAACTCGTCTTTTCCGCGAATTTTTAACGAATAAAAATGTGATAATTTTCGTTTTTCAAAGATTGGAATGTTGAAAACAATTTCTTAGATATTATTTTATATATATATATATTTTTCGTTTAAAAAATTTCGTTTTTACTTAAAAAAATTTACACTCCACTTTGAACATTTGATATCAAAGAAATCAAGATAACGGTATCGAATGAAACATCGGAACACTGGGATATCAAACATTTAAATGGGTATCAATGAGCACTAATTAAAATCACTTGAAACGTACACCCGATCATTATTATCTGATAGCAGTTGTTTGGAGGATCATTAATTCAATGCGTGGAACATTGTCAAACGCGATTTCAGATAGTCGATGATAGTGGGAACAATATCGATGGAACGGCACTAATAATCGAAACGCGGCCATTTTCGATTCCAGCACGCGCATTAAATCTTGCGCGTTGGGTCCATAAGAAAATACAATCCGCACTAACTCTTATTCATCCATCCACGTTTCAATTGGCAATTGGAATAAATCGATTAAATTAATAAGTCGCGAATGGATCGAATTGTGAGTTTTCACATTCCTTCCATTTACATCTAATTAATTTCATTCATCCTCGCAAACATTTATCCCAACTAAAATAAACAATTACCCATCCCAATAATCACAATTTATCAAAACAATTGAAATCAAGAATTCAAGAAAAATATACTTTGGCTACACGAGCAATTCGCGATGGAATAAAAATACGCAAAAATTTTCTCGTTGCATACAATAAGAATAAAACTCTCGACCGTTAGCGCGAGCAATGAAACGAAACGGGACAAATCCCCTCGTAGAGCGAGCTTCATATCCCCTTTTTCGGTAATCACAGAGTTTGCCAAAGGCGAAGGGGGCGATTAAGCGTAATCCACGTTGCACGGTATCGCGGTGCCCGGTAAGTTTCATTAACGTGGCAAGGTCTTTGGAATGAGCCGGTCGGCCAATAAATTAGTGGCACGTTGAACGAGCCACCTTAGCAACGTTACGCGATATATCCCACGAACGGATGTGTCGTGCACAACCACGAAAATCTTGGACGATGGATGGCAGAGATATTCTCAACTTGCCGCCAATGAACACCGCAAAATCGTGTTTCACCCGCGTTATTAATCTTTTTCCACCGATTTTCTAATCGTTTCGCGATTTATTTACCCTTGAAAATCTCTCGAATCGCGGGCGAATCTTCCATCGAGGGTGCGCAAATTGAAACCCATACAATGCCCCGGATTTTCGATAAAAATTCGACGAGAATTATTTTACTCTCGCGTTTTTTCACTGTGTAAATCAAGCCTCGCGAATCGTTCGGTCTTGAGAATAATTATTAGGGTTCGTGCAATGATATTAGCAGGAAATTGTAGGTTATAAGTTGCATTGGGGGAATGATTTATAGTTTAGTACTTATCACTGAGTCGTGCAAGGAAATATATATCGATGCATAAATTACAAGTTTTAAAAATAAACTCGTGGAAAAAGAAATCCGCCCCTTCTCCCCCTTATAACAAAATTCTCGTACGAAAACGTCCCTTTAAAATTCCTTACCCATCCATCTCCATCCTCCCCTCCCCTTCCAAACTTTCACCTCGACGAGTAAAAAAAATTTGCAATTTTCCCGAAGGCGGAGCTCGTAACACGTCCGCTCCGCCGCTTTCAAAAAAATCCGCATTTTAAAACTGCAGTACGGGAACAACATTACGTTCGAGCACTTGTCGATCGTCTGAATCTCGAGGCGAGTTGCCGTCGCGAAATTCATCGGGTCGAAACTTATCCCGTGGAAAAAGGTTGACGGTGGAATTTTATGAAGGGGCCCGGCCGCGTGCACGCGCTGTGTGTCAAGCGCGTCTTCATGCATATTCAAGAGGTTGGCGCGGCCGATGGATCGGACGGGGAGTGGGATGTCGGATGGAAAAACGAACTCGTCAGAAATATGTTAATGCGGACGCGGCCCCTCGGCCCATCGAAATTTATAGGCCGATTCCGCTCCCTTGTCGAATGGAAATCCATACCCGACACCTGGACGATTAATGGCAGCGAAAATAACAAACTTGGCACCCGGTCACCGCATGTTTATGAGCGGGCTACAAGCCCGAGCGGAGTCGAATCGATCCGTGATGTGCCGGAAACGTCACCATGGCCCTAACAACGTTCAAACGGTGGCATCGGTTTTTCGATGAAAATCTTTTGACTTTTGGTACATATTTGTTTCCAACGTTTCGATTGTCTGGAGAGATATAAAGTGACGATAAGTAAAGTGCAAACGTGGGTGAAAAGGATACTCGAATATTTGATGCACAAGATATTACATAAATTAAATCTCTGTATATTTTGAACTTTGATTTTTCATGTAAAAATGTGAGAAGAAATTAGAAATTTTATCATCGAAATACACATAGTGTATTCCCAGTTGAAATACAAGGATAAAATAAAGGAGATTATAAATCAATGACCTACATTATTTCCTGTAATTATCCCGTACGTCCGTCACGTGTTTGGAATTTGGGATAGGTCAGCGAGGGACGCAAGCGAGTAAAGGGCAAGGATGGTGAACGAATAAAAATTACTCTTTCCTTCGTAATAATTAAAAAACAGTAAGCTTCCAAGATTCCCCTTTCACACAATGATCAATCAATAATATTCCAAGTTACAGCAGTTTGAAATTTCCTCCAATTTTAATAAAATTTAATTGAATTTTAACACAAATCACACGATAGATATACATTATTTAAGAATATTGCTTATTGTATATTAGATACGTTTTAATAAGGACACGTTTTAAATGCTTCCTTTCGCACACGTAAATTCTCTTCCTCGAATCATCAAAACGTATGATAAATAAAAGAAACACTCTCCATTTTCCTCTCGAACAAAGAAATCATATCGGAAAAGAAACAATTGATCCTAAAACAATGAGAGAGAGAGAGAGAGAGAGACCCGTCCAATCGTCTAAAAATTCCAACACGGCCGATCCCCTCGCAACGCGTCGTGTGCGTATCCGCCGAATCCGGGCGGATCCCGAATGCATAAGTATTCCGGGAACCGGATTCGATACGAGGGGATAGCGTTGAGACGAACGTTAATTACACCGACGCCGGGTACAATGCCCGCTCCTGGACGCAATTAGCGCCGATACGCGTCGTTAATAACGTGGAAACTGGGAGGAAGTGCGTAACTCGATGACATCGACCGCTCGACCGACCTCTGACCCTCTCTTTCTCCTAGGACGTCATCACTCGACGAATCGTTGTTACCGCTTGTAAATAGAAAACAGGTATATGAACAGATAGAGAGAGAGAGAGAGAGAGATAGGTCAAGGTCAACGACCTTTGATGTATACTCTCAACAGGATGCTCTCGATCCGTTAACCCCGAGCTGCTACTACTACACTCTAACTCGCAAAATGGCTATCATGGAATTCCCACCTGAGCCGAATTGACTCCGATTCTTTCTACACGACTTTATAATCGACCATTATTGATAACATTTGTGGAATTGTACTTGGTTAATTGTGGAATTAAGAAGAAGAGAATTTTGAAAAAATTCCGAAGAGGAAATTTTTAAATCTTTTATTGAGGTGGAAACAGATATTTCATCGTAATGATCTTTCGTCAGATTCAATAATCGACGTGAATGTTCATTTTCATCTTCTTTTTTTTTCAGCAAAAAAATCTACAAACAAAGGAGGAACAATTCTTCGATTAAAAAAGTCACGATGGAAATCGATATATAACATTCGTATTTCTCAAAAAGAAAAAAAAAAAAAAAGAAATTAAAACGAAAAAATCCTCGAGTTCGATATTCGCAAAGAATATTCGCGCACGAGCAACCATTCGCCAGGAATTATCTCGCAAGCTGTAATATAATAATTGGAGCACAGGTATGTCGCCGGGGTTGTCATCCTGCGAACAGATCGCGGCCGTCGCGGCACGGAAACTTCTGAATAGCATCGAAATGTTACTAATTTGTTGGTTAATGAGTTAACGCGACCGTAACGAACCGCAACCGCTTCAATCCTCGCCACGCTTCAATGAACCGATTGCGCGGAGGAAATTTATTCGCCTGCGATCAAATCGAAACTGGCTACAAAGCTGGAAGGTAAACAAGAGGCGAAATTGTTGCACAACCACTTTCGACCCACGTGAAACGGCCCCATTTACAATGCCCCCGTCAAACCGTCGCGAAATACGTTCCGACACGCGTGTCTCGCCACGACACGACATAACGCGATTATTCGTCGATCGAGTGCAATTAAAAAAAAAAAAAAGAAGAAGAAGAAGAAGAAAATAAAGGTCAAGGCTCGATCAAGCGTTTTGGAAATTTTGAAAATTTTCCTAACAAGAATTTCGCATCGAAAAATTATATATAGATGTGTGCAAAGTTGCCAAGTTCTGGATTCCGATTCTATCTTTTCCTTTTTTTCTCAATATGGATACGTACGAGTATGTAATTTACTTATTTATTTATTTACATACTCGCTTATTTCCTTATCTATTTATCTTTTGAGTCTAATTATTTATTTATGATATACTTGGAAACAGCTCGATAATTAAGACACGTGCGCAAAGTTTCAAGAAAATGAGTTTCGCGAACTGATACATTTCGAATAATTTAGCAATCGCGTACAGTTGCACGAATATTATTATTATTATTATTATAACACGTGCGGTTAAAATCGAGACCGGATGAGGCGAGTCCGTTTTTTAGTTTCAATGTATCGTGCTGGAGGATACAGTTAAGTACCAGTTCACACGCAATGGATAAGAATACTCGTTAATTATAATATTCGAACATTAATGATCTCTAATAAGTAAGATTCTGGTTTTTTTTTTCTTTTGATTGCATTCGACGACTCGATTATACGCGTATAATACTTCGTGTATAAATTGTTCGTTAAGGAAAAGTTATTTGTAGCGAAACTGTTGCTCTTTCGATACGCAAGATACAACGATATCGTCGTAGACTCGATGGAAAAAAATGGCACAATGGTTATAAAATTTATACTCGATAATTGGAAAGAATTGCACGTAACCGAATCAAATTCCTTCCTATTCCCATCTTTATATATTTTTCGATAAACAAATTTTACCAATCGATTTAACCATCAAAATTCAGTAAATTGAACTGTCATCCCGCAGAAATACGAACGAGCTCTAACACGGCAGCCGTGCGAAATCCAATTGAATCGATTAAATATAATCACCGGCCGATTGGTAATTACATTAATGAAGTGCATAAAGCAATTTCGCCGCGGCGTGAAACGATATTTTGTATTCGCGATGGCCGTGATAATTGCCGGATATCGTTCGTATTGACATTCCTTTATTACCGAACCGCGTTCCCTCGTTTCACATTCGACATGGAATTGATGAAAATTCGTGCATCATCGTAACGAACCTTCGCTCCTCGTGTAATTATCCAACGAACTCTGTAATTTAAAATTAACCACGCCGTGAATCAACCGACTTTCGTCTCATCCGATCAACTCGCGCTTTAAAATTTTCCTCCATCTACGTATTCCGCCTTCGTCATATCATAAAACTTCTTCCCAAATCAAACCGGATATCTCGCTTTTTATTTTAACACGAAACTCAAAGAAACATACCGTGCGAACTATTCGATAAAACTTTAAGAAAATTCACATCTAAAACTCTCTAAAACTCCATTGTTGCTCGACTTCAAACCAGATTAAAGAAGGAAAGAAAAAAGTTTACGAAATTGTAAAACGATTATCCCCAAAATGATCAACAATTTCGACAGAATTTGTTTCGATGGACAACGAGAGATTGCGAGAATTCGGTTGAATTCTGAAAAATGGAGGCGAGGTGATCTGGGAGCGCTAATTCTTGATCTCGATCCCGAATCGATGACTGTAATTTCAAATTAACCTCGGTATCTTTTAACGCGCTTTCTTTTCCTTTTTTTTACATTACACGTAGCGGGCGCATCGCAGAGGGACTTAATGCGATCGCGGACAGGCCGCCATTACGAAATTCACTTACCTTCATTACCCGGAGGGAAGGCTAACGAACGTAAATGAATACCAATACCCCGATCCCTAATCGCGCATTGACCCTTATGCAATTTAAAACGGACTCGGGTCCCACGTCTTCCACGACCTTTCCTCCCTCCCTCCCTCCCTCCCTCTCTCTCTTTCCTCTCCTCCTACGGAAGCTTCTCCTTCTCCCCCATCCCCTTTCCGCACTACAAATTTAATAACATCGGTCACGATTATATAAAATTCAGTTAGTCGTCGGTCGAACGTGGCCGTGGAGAGTTAACGAACGAGCCCCGGGACCACTCCCTCCCCCTGCCTAACTCTTGTATCCCCGTGTTGGTTTCGAGAGGGGGACCTCTCCCCCTCCCCAGGAATTATGGCGGATCGAACGAATCCCCGGGACGTAATCTAAAATCCGACTAAAAATTAGGTTCGTTAACCGGGCGAGAAGAAAAGCCACCAGGCTACGAATCGTGGGGAGGATGGAAGGGGGTGGAAGAAAGGAAGGAAAGGGAGGAGGGAGTTGGAGGTGCCTTTAATTAAATCGCATCGCCTTGTAGTGGAGGAGTGGCGCGTTAAGGAGGGATGGGTGAAGGGAGGCGAGGAAGGCTCTCCCTCCAAGGATTCTCGATTCGACTCGATGTATCGTCGCGTCTTTGAATCCCCGAGCTTTCGAGCTTTTCCTTCCTCCTGCTTAGCCCCTACTAAGACTGACTCTCTTAACCGTTACAACAATCTCAACCGCCGCTTTTCACGCCCTGTTTCACGCTCGTTATTAATTTATTTTAATTACACGACGGACCACCGGTGATCGTTATTAATTACCGTGTATCCGTCCATGTCTGCGTTCGATATCGAGGCAACCCAGTGGCCTCCATGAGATCGAGTCAAGCTGCCAGCCAGAGCGACGAGGCATCGCTCTCGACCACCAATTACGCGGGACAGAATAATCTCGGCCGAGTCTTTACACGTGTTGGGATGGGCGGCGAGGAACGGCGGTGCCTCAGTTGACTGATCGAGGATCGAGGCTCTCCTCCGCTTCCGTGAGAAAAGTTTGAACGGGGTCCTCGAATGCCTCGCAGCCACGGAATGTTTTGCATAACATCCGAAGGATCTGCTTGAAATGCTCTTTATAATAACGTGTTACGTGTATATATCCGTGTTTCCTTTTCAAAATTTTATTTTGCTCGATTATACTCGATTGCGTTTACGCGGTGTGAATTTCTTTCGAATCACGTTTTAATTTATTTCCTGCATTCTAATAATAGTAACAACAACAACTTTCCTTTCATCAAAATTCCATTTATGAAAGTTCGATTAAAATATACTTGAGTTATTATTATTTATATCGAATATCAAGTTTGATCGACGATTATTATTATTTTTCGTCTTCAAACAAGCGAATTTAAAAGTCAACGAGGAGGATTCGAATCTTCGCCAAGAAATGAATTTAATTAATTTAAATATTTAATTTCATATATCTCCTCAAATCCATTATTAGCGAATATTCGTTTGCAAGAATTCGTTCGGATGTTGCATCGATGTGCGATATATGCATCGTGTGTCGCGCACTTGCCCTCGTTCTAGCCGCGCGATGACAGGCGATGACAAACGATCCCGTTGTTCTTAAATAATTCATCGTGGTCGCCCTTCTCTCCATTACTTTTTCCTCCTCTCCTCTGGCTCCGCAATGAGCCAGAGAGTTCATTGAGGGTGGAGGGACCTGGCACCTGGGGGGTTAATGCATGGTCAGATCATTATCGATTGTCCCCGCCGGTTAAACGGTTGCTCGTGACAGGGAAACGAGGCTCGATTTATGGGGAGATAGATTACGTTTAACCAATCTCGGTGGTTAATTGTTATAGGCCGATGAAGAGACGAGTTAACCCCCTTTGTGCCCGATCGCGAATCGAACCTGGCCCGAATTAATTTTGTTCGCGTGGGACGATAAACAAACCGGACACGATGTTAAACGGTGATGGTTTCGCCGTTTTTCATCGCCTTTATTGCGTGCTCGGGCTACGTAAACGAGGCAGACGAGGCGGCCGTCGAAAGAAGAGGCGGCCTGGTTTGGCTTCTCTTTTTTTTCTTTTTTTCTTTTTTTGGAGTAAACGTGAATTTAAGATGACGTTAATAGAGATTGGAAAGGTGTTGGGGGAATTGGAATTTTTCTGGATCATCTGCAATACACGATAGGAAGTGAGATTTTTATCGGAAGATATTCCTTGCGAAAGCATAGATGAAAGAACGAAAGAGAATCAATATGTGGAATAGGCAATACTACAGATATTCTTTGTACAACAGCTTTCCTGTATCGTACAGTGAATAATCAACCAACAATCGCGATCAAAAATATTTCATTAATTCTTTTTTTCATTATAAAGTAAGATGTTCGTTTGAATAAAAGAATGACGATATTCGCTTTACTTGTGATATTTTGCATGGACATCTCCCTAATCTTTTTTAAAATACTTTCAAAGTCGGTCATTCCCCTCCAGCCAAACTGAACTGGTCCATCTTTCGAAATTATCAATTTTCGAAAAAAAAGATACGGTAACCTCCGACGAGATCAACAAAGTCAATCTTGCCAACCGTTCCAACCGGATAGCTATAAAGCGAGAAATTGCGTTAACAGGAGGGAAGGGTGGAAAAAAAAAAGAAGAAAATAAAAAAAAAAAAAAAGCTTTGTTCATTAAAACCGTGCGCTCGCCTATCCCTGGAACACACCTAACCGTGAAACGAGGAAGGGCCTGTACGTGAGATAACAGTCAAAGACCGGTGAGGTGTATAGGTTAGGCGGGACAGGCTTGCCAATCACGCGTCCGTCGACGCAACGCTTCCGTGCAATTAACCGGCGATCCTGACGGCCTCCTTCGTCGTCTCGATCAATCTGTCAACGATCGATCCGCTCCTCGCCTATTCCATTCCGGATATATATATATATATATATATATATATATATATATGTACGGGAGAAAGATCGGCCATAAACATCACGGTGAAATCTAGAGAGAAAATGAAAGGTATACACAGATCGGTGAACGAGGAGTAGATGGAAAAATTTATTGGGTGATGGGGAAACAGTAAAACAAGCAGAAAAATTTCGAATCGAAGCTTATTTATTAAGTTGTAAGCAATTTTGCACTGGATCGGGTATAGAGCTTTCTTCGCCTCGTACAAAATTAAATTGGCAATTGCGAGGAAATGGGCAAAGAATGTTCTGAAAAAAAGATTGATTCCTAGCGAATAGAAAAATTACTATACGAAAATTGAACGAGCAATTTAATTTTTCTCTGATGGAGAGACACAATTTTCTCGTTTCATTCAAATTGCTTTTTTGTAAATTATTTTTCTCTAGAATCACTTTTTCTTTTATTTCTTCTGTTTATTTTGTCAGAATATCGAGTGATACTTTAAACCAAAAAAAAAAAAAAAAAGAAAAAAAAAAAAAAGGAAGAATAATACGATTAATACGATTGTTTATGCGATTTTTGTCAACGTTTCCAACGAGATTACTTCCTCGAGTGTCTCGATTGGCTGGCCATGACCGGAATTTTACAGACACGCGTGCACACGTGCAAATTTGGATGGTAATTTGATCAAGTATCGGTGGGCACGTTATCGAGTTTAATTACTCTGCATCGCACGGCAAATTCAATTTCGAATCGCATCAAATTTGACGATTCATTTTACCGGTGTTGAATAAATGATTCCAGATGGTAAATAGCATCCTTGTGAAAGGTCTGCATTAATATTTTCAACATTGGTTGGTTTAACAAATCGCGCAAACGTAGAGGTTACGAAATTACAAGAGGTTTTCGTGTGAATTGCGTGCGCGTTGATAAAATTTGAAATAAGCGAGAATCTTTCCTCGAATTGTATGGAAAATATAAAATATTCAACGAATTTCGCGCGTGTGTTGAAACGCAGGAATTGTGAAATTGTTGCAGCTTGGAATTTACAAGAAAAGAAAAATTGTTGATAATATTTATTCAGAGTTGTTTGAATTGTAACACGAATTATAGATAACGTGTAAGATATATTGTTATCAGTCTTGTTATTTGAAGTGACACGTCACTCGATGATTTATTTTTTGCTCTTCACCTTCGCGTTAATCTTGAACAATCACTCTAATTGTATCAATGCTTTTTTTCTTCAAGTACGTTATGTATAACCACGTGTGTACACCACAAGTGCTAATAAATTAAATCCTTTAAATATTAGATATTCGTCAGCAGGAAGCAATATTTCACGTATTCCACGTATTGTGGTTTAATTATTTTTCATTCGTTAATTAAATTAAACATCTCTTTCATAAATATTCTAGAGTTTCATCTTTAATTCTCTTCAATGGACAGAATACTGTCAAATGACGGGAATTAAATCGGTTTAACATATTGGTATTATCTGCTGATTGAATTTCTTGTCAATCAATTCAGATTAACTCGTACATAAATTATAATATCGAGAAAATGTGAAAAAAAAGAAGAAAATTTCTATATCGATGTTGAAACTGTTTAACAAAATCGATATAACAATATACAAAAAAATTACAAAATTAAATATTTAAACGTCTTCAAAGTTGTATAAACTTTTTCCTGCAATTTTATATTTACCGCAATTTTTATCAAAAATAAGCGATGATTATACAATTTAAATAAAATAAATTCCTTCTCTGTTCATATTCCAACATTGTAAAAGAAAAGAAAAAAAAAATATAAATCGTACACGTGGAAAAATAAAAAAATATATCTTATAAACACGTTCATACATATAATTCTTTAAGTACTTAACCTCTTTCCATATGATTCGTTTTATAAATATACGCGTTAAAATTAGCAACGTATTTGCTTTCAAGACTTTATTACTGATGTGAAAGTCGTTCATTCAAGTCAACACTGAATGTATATCTTTTGGAATATTTCCGACACTAGAAGGCCGAAAGGATGAAGAATTTAATCGCGTAAAAAATATATTTCCCAAAAAATCATTCCTTCGAATAAAATAAATAAAATTGATAACTATTTCAAAATCAACAAAAACCTACACTTCGAGCCTCTCGCCATATGTTGTGAATTGTAGTCGCGTTTCAAAAAAAAAAAAAAGCAAAGAAAAACTACTTTCTACTTCCTAATGCAAATTTAAATCAATTCGCGCGTCGTTTGATTGACAACCGTTTAAAAAAAAAAAAAAAGAAACGCTAAAGAAAATTTACACGTTTCCCTTCGAGGGCAAAGTAGAAGGGGTAAGAGACGCGGAACGGGCCGAGAATATGACAGAAGAACGGCATTAATCGCGTCGTTTTACGGAGAGGCGAGCGACGGGTGAAAGCCGCACAAAAGGCGAATTAATTCGGCAAATTTATTGGGCGGCGGATCGGAGGCAGGTCGAAATCGGCGAGTACGAGGAAAGGACGCGGTTCGAAAACCCTTGCCAAACCTTTGACACCGAAAACTCGCGAGCCATCGAGCGTGCTTCTTGGCACTCGTGATTTATGATAATTACACGCCGCTGCCAACTGTTTGAAGAGTGTGTCCACCGTTGCCGATCAGCTGACCGCCGAATGCCTGGCATCGTCCCCCTGTAAGGCCGGCCTTAATGATTCGAGGAATCGAGCCGGCCTCCGAGAAGAATCCGCCCCCGGACCGCGATGTCTTCTTTCTTTCCCACCCCAACCGAACCCTCCCTCGCGTCCCACCTCTTCCTTTTCCTTCCTATTCGTTCCTCCCTCGCGATCTATTAATCGTCCTGTCTTCCATTCGTCACCTCGTTGTTCCGATTTCGAGGCCCTATTCGAGGTTTCGAGGACGACTCGAGTTTAGATGTTTCTCGAAGATGGAATATTTGGACGGACATTTCAGGCGTTCATCTGTTGCTTCTTAATTCTTATTCGATGATCGTTGTCGTGATCGATGAGTGATCATTCGAGAAAGACTTTTCATTCGATTTTTCGATTGATTATTTTTATCGATATTGTGGATACGTTATTGGATACATTGTCTGAAATTTTCAAAGAAATATTGAATAATAAGAAATGCTCGTCGTTCGAAATTGTACTTTTGGAAATTGTACAAGAAAATACAATGTTATATAATATAGGGAAAGAAGTTCTTTTCGATTCAACGTATGTAATAATACCCGGATTCTCAAACGAAATGAAATATTTGAGGACGAATTTTGATAATAATTCAGAAATTCGGTTCTTGGGTACGAACCAAATACTACTCATATCGTCCTTGCCTTCGTTATAAGATATAAAAAGATGAATTTAGAGAGATTAATGGATATAATAATTTTCCCCGAATAAAATAATTGGATAATTTCTACAATTTCTTCTACAACGTAGAATGGCGTCAAAGCGAAGAGATAACTTCATACACGAAAATCGTGTAATCGATCAGATTCAGTGGAAGGAAAGTTTTAAGATGCTACGATAATGAAGAAGTTTAAAACCGTACCGTTTAGAAATTTAGTTAACTGTTTAACTCGTTAACGTTCTCCTACAAACGCAATTAGTGATGCAAGAGTGAATTAGAGGAACACTTAGCGGCCACCTCTTAGCATGCTCAACGTGGTTTAACAGAATTACCACTTTGGACGAATAAGATTCGTAACGCCAAACTATTAGAATTCGACTGCACAAAAATTTCCCTTCCAAATATAACAACAGCTGTTGAAAAACTGTTCAAAATGGATCCGATTTTCTTCTTATTGCGAATATTCTTCAAACGACCAACCTTGATAAAAATTAGATTATCCAAGATGATGAATGATTGTGACGATGACTCAGAAAATCAAGTCGATATTGCACGCTTTATCTCGCTTGTCATATATAGGTCATAGATGTTAATTCTCATGATTCACGAATTAGACACGTTATTTTCCAGCCTTGTTATGGCCAAAAATATAAAATGCAACGAGAAATGACTGTGCAACGATTTTTATACCAAACATTCCATTTCGAGTTATATATTTCTTTAAAAAAGATTCTCTAACGTTCAATCGTCGTGGAATAAAAGATCACGTCACCCGCATCGAGTACGTTAAACCAAAGATCGGCGACGAGAGAACAATATTTCGTCGTTAATCTTTGACACGGTTCGAAAGAACGAACGAACGAACGAACGAAAGTCGATTTCTCTCCTCTGACCGGAAGACGACTGTTAAATCGACGATTGCTCGGGGACCAACGATGGATCGCTAATGATTCCCAGAAGTTCCACGAGAATATCCACCGTATGTTCGACCGGTGCAACAAAACCAGAGGCCATCTTCGGCGATCGAGTGACTTATGTTCGACGTGTCGTGATGCGGCTCGCGACGTTTCTCGCATCAATTAACCGTTTTGTATCTGGCGCGGCATTGTGCACGTGCGATGGGATTGGATTGTTGTTTCCGTTTTCCGATTGGATTTATTTTATCGCTTAGAATGAAAGAGAAACGTACTTTGGAATTTTTGTGCGGAATATTTTGGTATTTGAAAAAGAAATGTATAATATAATTTATCAAAAGGTTCGATTTACTTTTAATCTTGATAAATTTATTGCTCGATAACAACGATAAATATATTCGTTATCAGGATGTTACGAGGAACATTATTTCTTGCAGAATTAAAATTTTCTTTTATATTACCGATGAAAATGACAGTCGTTGCCATCCATGATTCACAAGTCGAAGGTTGATGTTAGATGGGATTAAGGAAAAAATATTTGCGATTAAAAGTTAAAAGAAATATTGCGCGGAGGAGAGAGATCGGAACGAGATTGGAAATCAAAGCTTTTGTACGATGTTTAAAGTTTCAGCTCTATTCCGATTAGTTTACCCAGGGTTATAAAATTCATTTCTTGTTAAGAAGTCGAAACGATGAGCGTAATAACGATGAGAGTAGTAGAGTTATTGTCAGGTGTACAAAGATTTGCGATTCAATTCCTCTCGAAGCGCGCAAAGGTTCGTCTGAAAGGGCTTTTCCGTGCTTCAACTGACCCACTTTTTTTTTTTTTTTTTTTGTGGAACAAGAGTCTCCATGAAATGCAACCTTTCAAGAAAATGGAGACGGAGGATTTGTTCCAATAACCGGTCCCATTTGTTAAGCTTGGCGACATTTTGCAACTTTAGTATTTATTTTCTTTCTTTTTTTTTTTTTCCTCTTTATTTCCCTTTCATTTTTTTCTCTATTATCTTTCTTTTCCATTTTTCTTCTAATTTCCCCGTAAATTAACTTCTTAGTTTTCAAACGAAAAAAAAATAAATAAATAAATATCGTTAATATAATTGAAACTATTCATAATTTAACTCTTTTATTTCGAATTCGAAATCCTTGATCTCTATCAAACGCAAACACGTAACTTTTGCTTCTTCACAAATTTACATTGAACGAATAATGTTGAAATTTTCAGATCTTCCATACTGCTGCACCCTATATAATCCAATGGATTATATTCGATCGGGGTGAAAGGATTGAATAAGAAAGGAATTCATCGTTCTCGAAACACATTCCCTTTACAAGAAATTTCACTTTCAAATCGAAAGGAACCACCCCCTCGCGAATTTTCAATCTCCCCTTTCATCTATCCATCCAGATTCACCTTCGTCTCGAATAAATACCGATGAAAAACGAAAAACGTCGAAGGATAATCGGGGGACGAATTAAACCCGGCGGATCATCAAACGGTCCTCTTTTCTCTCTCTCTCTCTCTCTCTTTTCGATTCTACGAATCGAATTCGCTCAAAGGTTGAATAGCCGACTTCGCTCGCACGTATCCAATCGTTTCCGGTTCCTGAGCGGCCAATAAAACTTTCGGCCCGAAATGCAAGCGAGCCCAACCAAGGAAATCGGTTTCCTTCGCTCCCGAGAAGTGAGCAAACGCAAGGAAGGAAGAAAGAAAGAAAGAAAGAAAGAAAGAAAGAAAGAAAGAAAGAAAGAAAGAAAGGAGGGGAAAAAAACGTTAATCAACTATTTCCATTTACGCTTCGAATAAAATCGGCTCGCCGCCGCCGGTCCCAGTCAAAGAATTTCAATTCAATCAGAGGATCAGACGGCGACGATGGGATGGAGACGAGGCTTTCTATCTCTCTCTTTCTCTCTCTCTCTCTCTCTCCTTTTTTCACTTGGGCACCGTGTTACTCTCGAGTCCAAAGTAGGGCGCTTTTTTCACGAGCAAACGCTCGGAGAAACGGCTGGAAAAGAGCGACCAAAGAATCTGCATGTGATCGATACGCTTCGTGTTTTCGAGCACGATGGATCTCGCGTGGGGGAACAAAGATGAAGTTTTGTAAGAAAAGGAACGATGTTTAGAAGAAGATTTGGAGCCAGACGAAAAATTGGCAGGGTGAAAGATATAATTAGAAGAGAATTTTCAGCACAAAAATTAGAATAAAGTAAAATTAGTGGTAGAAGCGAATTGTTTTTCGATTGTTGGAAATAGAAGAGATGACGCGTACTAAACAACTTTGTTTGTTTTGTAGAATTTAAAACTTTAAAGTTTATGAAAGAGGCGTTATGAAATCTCGAACAATCAACGCCTGCTCACAGTTTATTATAACATAAGTTGGAACAAAGTTTTATTTTGTTTCGATGAATTATCACGTACCGTTATTTATTCGCAATGTTATGACTCTATGGATGAAGTGTAATAAATGGCGCGTGATCCTTTCGTTTGGAATGAAGACAAAATTAGAAAGATGGAATGCATCGTGAAATGCATACTAAACGAGCTAACTCAAAATATCCGACTTATTTATATATACACATCGTATAAATCCTTCCTTATTTCAATCTTTAAAATCCCCATTTACTCTCCAATAAACTCACTCAAAAAGAAACATTTACATCCTCTCATCATCCTTCCCTTTCTCCCTTTCGTACTCCCTTTTGTACATATTCTCCAAAAAAAAAAAAAACTATAATAAGAATCCAACAAATCTCTGGAAAGCCCCGCACGAAATTTTCGTATTCACCAAACAGAGCGACGTTCATCCATCCATTTTTTCCGAGGCTCTCCAATTCGTCACTACCTGCACGCAACAGTAGTTAACACTTTTAACGATCAGAACACTTCGACTCTTGTTTCTTGCGAGCGAAAGCGTTCATCGAGCGATTACACGTTATTCATTCCCCTCCCCATCCCCTTTAATTGCCCCTCCGCGAATCGAGCGGAGAAGGAGCGGGGAGAGACAGGGAGAGATCCCGGAAGTTCCTCAATTAACTAGTCCTGCTGCTCGAGAGGTGAAGGTCGTCTTTCTTCTTCTTCTTCTTTCTGTGTCACCACACGAGTTTCCCTCGAAACGAGTCCCTCTGCGTCAGTACGTTGTCCCTACGTGGCTCTGTACGTAATCTGTCGTTGATGAGCACGACGGATCGGTTTCTTGCCCCGAAGGCCCCCTCCCTCCTTCTGAGTGATTATCGCAAAAAACTGGTCCCGATCCAGCTCAGGATGGAGCCGAGGACGCGTCCTCAACGCGCTTGTTAAGAGATCGTCCCCTCCTCTCCTTTCATTCTCCAAGCGGGCAACAGCATCCCCGACGCGCCGCTTCTCATGCTAATAGCACGAGCGTTTCTTCTCTGCTCCTCCCTCCTCGGGGAGCGTATCGTGTACCAAGGTCGTTGTGCAACTTCCGCGAGTACGTGACGCCCTTTTTTGTCGGCGAACACCGCGGTCGGTGAGTACGTGCTCGGCCGTGATGCAAACGGGTTTGTGAGAATATCAGAGATTTAGAGGAGGGAAGGAGGTAGATTTACGGTAGATTTTGAATCGGATCAATTGAAATTGGAATTACTTTCTTCTAGTAACGTGCTGCTTCTTTCTTAAAGAATCATATCCCTTTTATTAGAATTCCTTTTAGTTTGCGGTCCTTGCATTGCTCCTCGTCGTTGGAATTCCTTGTCTTTTGCTCGAGTCGAGTTCCATCATCGATTATTGGGAGATAGACAGTGCTCTAGTCTTTTTTGAACATCGAAGATGTATTCTCGAAAATGTATCCTTTTCGATTAACGATCGAGCCTATGATCGATTATCTCGATCGAAACGAGATAAATTATATTATATCCAAGGCGAGACTTTCCAATGGCCGATTGGGCGGCGTAATTCTAAGCAACCGTTTCACGCGGTATCAGGGAACGCCTTTCATTATTCAAATTACCCTGGCTAATCCGTGCCCATTATCAGCTGCCCGATCCATTTAGAAGTATATCTGGCCGGTAGCGCGGGTTAACGCGTGGCGAGCTTATCGCGCCAGTAAATTCGGTTTACGATCGGCACGGACCAACGATCGGGTCCCTGGATCGACAGTTATGAACGCTCGTGAACGAAACACGACACGGGTAACGAGGAAGAAGGCCTCCGTTCCACGAACGAGGCTCTCGAGAGAAAGCTCCCGGGGAAGAGGGAGAAGAAGGGGAGGTGATGCGGCCGTGTCCTGTATCTTTTATCTCGTTGTTGGAGCAAACGTTCCGGCCGAAGCCTCGTCTGAAGATCGACCGATATCGTGGAGAGTTGCACAGTTACACAATGAGGGCCGACCGCCAATTATCCGAGAGAGAGAGAGAGAGAGAGAGAGAAAAATGCGCGGGTGATTCACTCGTCTTTCTCTTCTCGTCACTCGACTGTAAATAATACGCGAAACACGGAGACGAAGAGGCTTGGACGAGGATCGAGTTGGTAAATTGTTTAACGATTTTCACGCTCCCTTCAATACACGATGAATAACGGATCTTGGTTGTGTTTTGAACTTTAATCCAATGAAGTTTGTGATTGATAAGGATTCGTATCAATGGTTATCGATGCCTTTGCCTTCCGAATCGCCAATAACTGTGGACAATAGGATGGAAATCAATGATGGTATACAGTGAGTGGTCGACTCTCTTTCACGCATAAAGTTGAAATAATAAGGTGACAACGATTTTTAAGCGAATTTTAAGTAATTTTTCAACGACGAAAATGTTCAATTCTATGAATAATGGAGAAGATAAAGAGGAATCTTACGGATCAGTTGAACCACTGTCCAGAAGTTTAAATTGTTTCGATGAATCAGAAAAGGGTCCCGCGGCGGATTACGTTTGGCGGATCCGTTTAGATAAAGCTTGCGGTATCGTTGGTAACGCGAGCGCGTAATACGCAGGTAATTATGCAATAACGTCGGCTGAGAAGGCTTCTACGCGATACTACTGTTATCTTATGGCGTTGGATATTCGATTTATATGTGGAATATTAATTTCGAACAAATTAATCGAATTACCTAAAATCAATTTATATGAGAAATGAATCACTTAAGGAAATTTGTAATGTAACTTTTTTCAATGCTACTTATTCACGTGAAAGGAGACAAAGAATCGATTATTGAAATATTCTCAATAATTATCTTTAACCGTTCGAATACGTAACTCGTTCGAAAGCCGAGTCATCAAGCATCAAGGAAAAAATTCATCCCTCTCGAAACTCAATCATCGCCTCCTCCCAAAAAAAAAAAAAAAAAAAGAGGTATCGACCAGAGGTAATCATCGTCACCAATAGCCCGTTTTGTCCCGTTTGCATTTCGCACAGGAGGCCCGATAACGCGTAAAACGATCGCCCTCTGTCCATTGTTCCCTTCGAACGAGAACGCAGAACACGGCGGGAATCGAATTTCCCGGCGGGACGACTGCGCGCGCATCCCCCCCCCCCCCTCCTTCTCCCCCAACAACGTGGCGCGCAATCTAAACCGTGCAGGGTCGGGGACAAAGAACAAACGGGACAAAAACGCAATTATCAGGGACAACGGATTAATTAGAGGAATCAAAAATCGAAAACAAATCATCGAAGCGTACACTTTCGCTCCACTATTGGCGCGCGCGTTTCCCCTCCCCTCCTTCCCCTCCCGTGGAACGCCATTGAACTGTTCGCCGTCCATTGAAATCATCATGGGGGGGAATTTAAACGCGCGAAACCGGCCACGAAACTCCGCTGCCGGACAAAAGGGATCGCCCTTCGCCCGATAATTAAACTGACGCGAGCTTTTGCGCTCGTGGCAAGTGACGGAATCGCGTTAATTCCATGCACGCGCGTGTGTGTATGTATGTACACAACGATACACACGCCTCTATAGAGCCACTCGAATTGCACTTCTCCGCTCTTCCTCGGCGATAGAAATCCGACGCTGGACCCGTTACTCTTACAAAATCGCGATCTCTCTCGACACGACGTTCAAGATGGAGATTTAATTATCGTGCACCTGAATATCGTGCTTATCGATAGTCAGACGTTCAAGTAGAAACTCTATGTATTCGAAAGATCTCGATTTTAAAGATAGGAAGATACATTTTAACCACGATACAGTTATGAGGAAATTATTGATATTTATCTTGGAGAGGGGGGGATTAATATTCTCTTAACGTGTTGGCCATCGTTGGACAAAAATTGACTGAAATGGGAACGATGAAACGGATGGGGAAAAAAGAGGAAAAAAAATCGCGAGCTTTGATCATTGATCGCTTTTTGCCATACGAACGCGCGTCCAAAACATCTCAGTAAATTCGTCTCAATAAATTCGTCTCAGTAAATTCGATGAATTCGAAAGTGGCTTATATGAGTATAGAAAAATCGATTCCCTCTCAGAATCAAAACTAGAGCGGTTTCGCGGTCCCGGATGAACAACAACGGTCTATGAGGATTAAACCGCGCTCTTTTGTACTGCTACGAATAACGGTAACGGAATCATCCCGTTAATTCATTCCCGTTTCGCAAACGGGAGCTAAAGATATTCAAATTACACGTCAATTTTAACCATCATCCCACGGGGATGCGGCCGACGAGCTCTCGCGGTAGCTCTCGACAAACTCATGGCATTATTGACTGAACTAAAATTGATCCCCGCAGACAGCTTTCCCTCTGTGTGCAAGCGCGTTAGCATGTGCGCTTGTGCGCGTATTCGTATAAGGATGCATCGGATAGATTCCGTCGAATGATAAGCCGATGGCTTAAAAGGGTTACGAGATACGAGGGAATTCGAAACGAATTCGAGTGAAGAATTATTTTCAGCATTGCAATTGTTTTCCTTTTCTTTTTTATATGTTTGAGATTTTGAATATCTCCAAGTTTTTCTTGTTTGTTGAAGAGGAAAGGATGATTTTTTGATTTGATAAATAATTGAAGTGAAACGCTGACAAGAAAATCTCGTCAAATTCTTTGAATTAAGTTAATTTCGTGGAAAATTATTTAATTTATAAAATATATGCACAAGTAAAAAAAAAAGGAAGTAATTGAAATTGTATATCCCTTTTGATCCTATCTACTTGATAGAGACAATTACTCCAATCTCTTTGATCATCTATTAAATTACCGCAACATTATCGAGCCAGAACCATGAATTAACATTCATTTCGTAATAATAACGAAATAAACTTGGCCATAAACAACAAATTTGAATACATATCGAGACAGCGATAATTACAATTATTGAAATAGAGCGATTATTTTACCATACCAAAAAGAAGAAAAAAACGTGTATCGACTTGCAATGGATTTACATTCCACTCTAAACTCCACGATTGATTAACGATTAAAAAGATCTCTCTCTCTTCCTCTTCAAACTAGAAACAAAAGTCGAGGATCAACCGAAGCGAGAAGAAACAAGAATCGTGAACAGAGTTTCGAGAAACAGCGGCGAATCTTCGAACTGATAACCGGATAGAAGCGCACGCGCTCGTTTTCGACCGTCGATTAAAAGTCGCGACTCAGCCAGTTTGCACGACGTATGTTTGCCGATCCACTGTGAAACGAAGCGATTGAACGAAAGGGGGCAGCGAGCCTGTGCCCGTCCAACCGACATTTTAATTGCTAATTTAATTAAATCGCGTTTCTCGCGAGCGCCACCCTTCGCTCCCGCCGCCCTTCTCCTTCCACGCGTTGGGAGGGATCGCGGCAATTAAGACGTTATCGAGCAGCATTATTTAATTAATTCATCCGTGGACCTCGATCTCGTCGTATACCTCCTCGTTTCGAATACGAAGAAATTCGAGATATGGTAATCGGGTTGGCCGAGTAACGACCTGCAAGATGATCGTGATCCGAGGATTTATCGGATTGGAGCGGAGGTAGGTAATCTGTGCGCGGGATGCGGGAATCGAGATTTCCTCGTCCCTTTCGTTCTTGCGCTCACCTCTCGAGTTCGAGAGCGTGCAGCATCGTTAACTCGGAGTAACTTGGATCTTCAATTTTTTCGGAGGCGTTAATTTAAGATAATTGTTATTGAAATTTCTCTCCTCGTTTAACGCGATTGAATCAGTAAATCGTACACAAAAGTGTATCAGATCTTCGTCCTTTTCATCGTAGCTTCTCACAATTTGAGAAATTTATCGTGAAACTTCTCAACGTATATCTTTCTTTCTTTTATCCTTATCTTCTTCTCTCCTCCTCTCTGTTCGCAAGAATCAAGAAACTGGGCCATTGAGCAAGAATAAGAAGGAAGGCAGGTGGCTAAATTTTCGAGGCTGAATCGCCTGAACTGCTGAATCGTTCCATTTCCAATTGTGATTCGCGCGAAAAAATCGGGAGGGCGATAAAGGAGGATTACTCGATCGAAGCTCGGTAACAGAGGAGAGGCGCTCCAATGCCTATCGACAGCCCTCGAAGAGCGAGGAACAGAACAGATCGAGGAGAAGAATGTAGTCCACGTAACTCGAGCGTTACCCATAACGAAAGGTGGAAGAGAGAAAGGAAGTCCTCAAGGTTAATCGCATCGCGGCAACGGAAAGCTATTGCCGTGGCCAACGGAAAGTCGAGGAGGAGAGACGACATTGGACGACGAGAAGAAGGGCCGAGGCCATTTATTCGATTCACGGTAGAGCAAATACGAACCTACGTCTAGACGTACAAACGGATCCCTTCCTCTCTTTCTATCCCCTTTCTATTCCCTCCACTCCTTTTTCCTGCTTCTCTCGCTTTCCTCCCCTCCACCCTATCGTTCCTCCCTCCACCACCTCTCCCTCTCGATCGGCTTCCTACTCCTCCTCGAGGAGGAATACATCTCGCCAGCTCGTCATTTCCCACCAAGCGACTTGCACCCACTTGCACCCAACCCCCCTCCCTCCCTACTACGTGTGTATATCGAGGGAACGAATACGTGTCCCGGATGGACGGGACCAGGCCTCTGGACTTTAACCTCGTCAAGATTCGATCGACGTTGAGCCTGGTCGGGAATTATTATCCGATCTTTGGAGGAATCGACGCTGGTCACGCTCGACCTGTGTCCTCTCCTCTTCCTATCCTCCTCTTTCATCCTAAGATTCTCTCTATCTATCTCTCTGTCTTCTTTTTCTATATATATATAAAGAGAGAGAGAGAGAGAGAGAGAGCTCCTCTTCTTTTCGATTCGAGGTCCTTCGATTCGAAGGCAAGGGCTTTGTTACGCCGCGGAATCAATCTCGTTAACCCCGATCGTTACCTTCCTGCTCTCCCTCGAGGAGTCCCCTTTTTGCAACCGTTCTATTTTGAAAAATCCTCCTCCTGACCGATGGATGTATGATGCGCGTTTGTTCGGCTTCAATAGCTCGCTTCATTGTGGGACACGGGAAATTGGAGAGGATCCTGGATAGAGGGGCTTTCGAGGGAAACGTGTAAGATTACTAGACCTAGTTATCGGCCTTCTGGATGAACCTCTTCCAGACGGTTGATACGAAAGTGATCGAAAAAATTTTCCTCGATATTCTTTTCATTGGAAATTGATTGGAAAGAGAGAGAAAAAATACGAGACGTATTTATTTTATAAGAAATCAGGAAATGGAAAGTTGACGCTATCTATTCAATGAAACGAATAACTGTAATTAATTAATTATACGATGCAAGTCGAACCTCGAATAGGAATAGAACAGCCCCTAATAGCTTGGAATTGTATCGTGAGAAACAAATAAAGAAACAAATAATAATTTTTCCTCAAACTTATTTCCTCCGAGCAAACTCGAAGGAATAATTCATGCTGTTTCAACCGCGTTCAAGAAAAATTCCCAGAAAATCCGAGTGATCGTGGAAAAAAATCCCGGGCCCAGAAAAAGAGGCGATACGGAGTCAGCTCTGTCAGCTCACCGCTCAGAGCAAATACGAGCGCGCGACTTTCGCAGAGGGATCGGTCGCCGATCGTTAAACCTGTCTTCGACGCGCGTCCCAAAACAATCGAAGCCTCAAAGTGTACACGCCTCGAGACAAATATTTAGCGGGCCTAGCCCCGTCAACCAGGCCGTGCCCAACCCTCTCTCTCCCTCTCTCCGCCTGTGCTTTTGTTCCGTTTTTGTCTGGTGCAGCAACTTTGCCTCGCGCCAACCCGTTCGATTCCTCGACAAAGGCGAGGCGACTGTTTGCGAATCATGTCCACGCAACCGACCGCAAAGACCACGAGAGGCTCGCGTGCATACACGTAAACGTCCCGCCGCCTAATTTACAGCCATTTTTACGCGACCACTCGGTTCCCAGGGGGAGATCGTGAACGATTCGAGGGGAGGAGGATTCGAGAGAGGGTTGTTTCGAGAAGAAGTTTTTAATATTTTTATTATAACAAGAAATTTTTATAGAAATCCCAATTGCAAGAGAATTTAAAGGAAATTCTTATCTCCTGGTAAGTTTTGCAATAGCGATACAGGAATGTTTGGAATATTTCTCTTAGGAGGAATTGATATAAAATAAAGATTGGAAATTAACGAATCGAAGAATCGAAAAGAAAATTTAACAAAATCGTATTGATTAACCATTCTCTCGTTCAAAAATGAAGAAACGATATCGACACCCGAAACATTAAATCCTCGAGTTCCATCCTCCCGTAAATAAAGCAACCGTAATTCCAATTCAAGGAAACGTTCGAAACCGCGAGAACCAATGATTGAAATGTACTTTAAAAACGAAGGAAAAGACAAGGCAGGATAAAAACGAAATCCATCTCCTAAATCGATCGATCGATCGATCGAGAGGAAATGCTTCGAGGACGATTATATCTCCTCGATTCGACGACGATGAACTCGTCGTCGCCGGTGGTACGTGTGATGTGGAAAAAAAAAGAGAAAGAAAGAAAGGAAAAAAACAATGCGATCGTTAAACGCACGCGAGACGGCACGAAAACTTCTTCGAAACGGATCTTCCGCTTTTTACCGCGCGGGAAACGCGCGTCGAGAAGAGGAGGAGGATTCCAATTTACACGTACTCGCGAGACCCTCGTAAAGCTTGTGCAGTCACGGAACGAACGAGTGCCCACGCGTTGCGTGACGCACCGTGAGACCATGCGCCAACGCTGTTTTACGCTTACGATCTTACGCTTGGAAGACTCGGCGCGTCTACAGCCACTCGTGTTTGATCTATATACGCGAATATGAAAAAGTAGAGAGCATAAGTTATAGGAAGGGAGGGGAGATGCGATTTCTTTTTTTAAAGCTCTATTATGATACTCGATTATCCATGATAAGCGGTGGAATTTATATCCTTTTATAAAGTTAAATTTTATTTTAAGAAAGTAGAGAACAGGGAAATGTACTCTCGTGATATTTCGGTGTCGATAATTCATTCGTATCTGATCGGGAAAGAGTTAATTTTAAGTTGTACTTGAAAAGTTTTCAAACTTGTTTGTTAATGGGGAAAAAAATGGAGCTTGAAATGGAGAAATTTTATTTCTATATTTTCACGTAGAATCATTCTTTGTATAATTACAGGACAGGTTGGATGTTATGAAATACACAATTCTTGTGTGATTATTGATTAAGATCCTTAATATGTAATTTTCTAATGTTATGTGTTAACATTTATAAGTGATGATTCGTTTCATTTAGACATGGCTATATTTCGATAAAATCGATTATAAATATCCTCAATAGCGCGTAGGCGTGCCACAGTATTATTCAACTCTTATCATATTTGCTTTAACTAATTGTTTTATTACACCGTATCGTTGAATTATTGCATCGTCAATAAGTAATTTATTTGTATAGCGGTTATTTGTTCCCATTTTTTTTTTTTTTTTTTTATTAAAATAAAATACCGCGATGAATCATAATCATTTCTTCTTTTCGATGTATTTTCAAGGATATAAATATAATTTTCCTCGTTACAGATTATGGCAAGCATTTGAGTGTCGCATAATATTTTTTATGAATCCTTTGTCTGATAAAGGGAAGAGGTATTTCAAGATTTAGTGTTCTTCCTTTTTATAACAGAAACTTGACCTAATTCTGTTGTAGTAAGAAGTATTATCCCTTGAGATTGAAGAAAAAAATGCTTTATAAGAATAAAGTGTGTCAAGTCTTTGTGTTCATTAAGAATGACAATGTCTTCTTTATTCATTATGAGATTATTTCTATAAATTGTTCTCTCTTTTTATCTTTTATTCAATTTGCTACTCCCCCTAATGTAGAAACAAATTTTGAAAAATATTGAAATTTGATATATGATCAAACTAATCTCCATTATGTAAAATTCTTTTTTAATATTTTTCAATGATATATTAATTTCCATTTGTTATAATCAAACTAAATAAACAAACATCTAACAAATTATCTATTACACGCTACGTAAAATCTAAACGATTTTCTACCGCAAACGCTAATTATGCTCCCAGAAAATACTCAAAATTCAAATAAATTCCATTTCCATAACCACAAGCAAAGCCACAAGCAAATAAATATAACGTCACAACGTCATACTGCCAACTTTTTCCTCCGATCATATAAACAGCTATTCCAAACAGCTCGCTCGTTTAATTTATAAATACACTTACAATTAAAACAAACTGTTAAATCGTTAGCAATTTTCAGGAGGAAAAAAAACCCAATCCTAATAATACTGCTAAAACAACATCCGCCTTAAAATTAAAATTAGCAACCGTTCATACGTTACACAACATCTTAGCATCTCTAATAAATAAATAAAAAAAAAAAAAAAAAAAAAAAAAAAAACCTAATCCATTCGCGTGCACGCGTATCATCAAAGATATCACATATAATCGCATATCTAATTGCAAAATCCCGCCACTCCGTTCGTGTCTCGATTACCGCGAATGGCGAAAAAAATTTCTCCCCCGCACGTGACTCGTATCCACGAATAAATTGCTTGGTCGGTCAACTAACCAAGCCCGGTCACGCCGAACAATAATCCCTAGCTATTAAGTACCGCGCAGGGCCCGAGCAGACATTGTGTCCATCACAACGGCGACGAACAGCCGCTGGGAACAAAGGTCGAGGTGGCTGATAAAGGGAAGAAAGAGGGGAGCAGGAGAAGAAGAAGAAGAAGAAGAAGAAGAAAAAGAAGAGGGATCGAGGAAGAAGCAAACCCCTCCCTCCTCCCCATCTCCATCCCCATCTCGACCACGTGCACGAAACGACCGATGAAAAGGCTGCGGCGCACACGGTTTGACGAAAGGCGTTTTCGTTTCGGTTGGAATCACGGCACGGTGACAGAGGTGAAAAACGAGCAAAACCGGTCGGCCAGATGCAATTACCGAGCACGAGGATCCCGTCCCGTGTTGCAATCGTTACCGTACGGAAGCGAGCAACGGGACAGGGTAATCGACGAGGGGGGCCCTTCCTACCCCTTCCTCCCCCTCCCAACTTTGTTTCTCTCCCGCGAAATTACACGGGCTGTCAGCCGATAATTGTTTCGCAGGATTATTGGAGAGAGTATCTTCGCGACCGTCCGCTTTCGGGATAACGAGCTTTGAATTGTAATTTGCGCTCGGACCACGCGAAACGGCCGGGAGACGGCCGCCCGAAATTGGACCGTCCTTCTCTCTCTTCCTTCTGCGGAGAGAGAGAGAGAGAGAGAGAGAGAGAGGATGTCGGGCCGGAGGAAACGTTTGTTGTCGCGAGAGAACGGAGAGAAATCGTCGATGTCCTTTAATTGGGGAATTTGTGCGAGGAGGGGAGATCTGTGAAGGATTGATTTTTTTTTTCTTTCTTTCTTTCTTTCTTTCTTGCTTTCTTTCTTTCTTTCTTTACTTCTCGAGAGCGTTGATATCAATTTTTTTTTTTTTGAAGGTTTGTAATGTTCGATCGACGATTTTATTTTATTGTGATTATAGAAACTTTTTTGGAATTGAAACACGTCGATCATTAATTTGTACTTGTTTATGTAATTAAAATTATTCTTTCAATAGTGGAGATTTAAGATTTGGTTTATCGATGATAATAATAATAATAATAATAGTTTATTATTCGGTTCAATTTCCAGAAACATGGCACTCTAACCGTAGATCTTGACATTTTACATGAAATGATATCATTGAACGAAAATCAAGATCGTTTTCTGCTTTTGGATCGCAATCTTGAGAAATAACAATTATTACAAATAATTGAAAAATGTTTACACTTTACTTTATATTTAATTCGATTTAATTCAATTTTATATCGATCTGATAAGGGACAAATTGGTCGCACAATCAGATCAGGTATTCGTGTAATAATTCTACCGATTGTATCTCCCTACTATTTTTAACTTTTCGTTCGGATAATGTAGATTCAATCTAACTTATTTTTCAAATTATGTAACGTTCGTGTAACGTTCAAAGTGACTTGGCACTAATTCAAATAATAGGGGATCAATTAGAAGTTGATCAAACACTTGGCGAAAATTTCGTTGCGCAATTATTCACTGAGATTACGAAACTGGTCAATTATAAGTTTTTTTACATCCGAATGTACTTTTCGCGCTACAAAACAGGCGCTTAGAAGGAGGACTCTGGTGAAACAAGCTTTCGACGAGTGTATAAATCCATGGGATCGGATATACTTTGGCTTTTCAACGTGCAAGTATGATAAATCGCCCATATTGTAATCGATTGACAGGAGAATTACAAAAGCGGCGGAGTTGAAATGAGTAGTCGTTGCATGGCTTACGAGTCGGCGGCTTTGTATGTACGAGCAAACAATGGAAAACGTCCCGCGGTTCCTTGAACCTCCATTATATCGAGTATGATTGGTATTTGGCTGGCAGATCTTGAGGAATATAAATATAAACGATTACACGTGCCAGTGCGTAATTGTGCCGCAAAATATGCACGATATATGCTCCGTATAAAGTGCTTTCACGCTCACAAAAATTCATCTGCAAAATTTATTTATTGTATAATCAAGAGATCTATATATATGTTATACGGAGAGAGGGGGTTGAGAATCATAGTGTGACATTTTGAGAATGTTCAAAATGTTAATTTAGAAATTAATTATTTTAAGAAAAGGATATAATTTTATATTCTCTGATTTTAATTTATAATTATTATATTAACTATATTATATTATTCTCATATCACATATTTTGCAATAAATGCGTTATTATAAAATAACTTCAATAACAGTGATTTCAACAGAAAAAAATAATTTGTAGCATTTTACAGTGAACATCCTATACGCGTGTAACACGAAATATAACGCGAATGTAAAAATTCCCTCCTCCCTCCTCCCTGTTCTCTATTCTATCGCGATTTTCCTTTTGTTGTTTGCCGTTTCGGTCATTTCACTTTATTTTGTTTTAATTTCGTTTTATTCCCAGCTTCATTCGATACGGTTAAAAAAGTGATCGCCAGATAAAAACCTTTTGTAATATTGAAAAGCGTCTTCATTGAATACCGACAGATTTATTTTTTGAAATAACTTTATCTGTCATAAAGCTGAGCGTCCAGTTTTGTAAACATTTGGCCACAGTTATCTGATAAGCTTTTCGGTTTATCTTTTACAAACTTGTTCATCGACGAGCTCGCACATTTGTTTGCGCATTTTATTTACATCTGATTTTTTTCCACATTGTTACACACGTGCATGCGAAATTCTAATTAAAAAATTGAAATGCAAATATTTACACGCACATCGTCACACGTGTAAAAATAGACGACGATGGACTATTTCACAATACGTGGTACGCATGCATGGTACACGACGAAAGCGAGATTTCTTCGATCGTTTAAATCGTACGAACGATTTGTAGATACCTTTTCCTTTTTTTCTTTTTTAATACTTATTTTCTTGACATTTCACACCTCCATCTTTTTCTCTTCCACATTTCATTCCTTATTCGTAATTTCTTAATAAAATTTAAATACCAAAAAATGAAATATCCACGCATACGATACGTTTTCTCTTGTTTCAACGTGTAATCTTATCTTTCAGATATAGACGCATATTTGTGTGAATCATGCTGTGTAAATACTCGTGGAATAGTTTAACCCTTGTCCTTCGTGCCACTTCCCTATTTCTATGACGATATCTCGGTTAATTGTAAAACAAACCCCCCGTGCTCTACCCTTTCGTGAACCAAGTACATACATTGTGCGTCGCGTGTTTGGAGAACCGAATAAGTAAACTGTGCGGATTTTTATTAGCCCGATTAATTATCCATCTCGCGTCCCTGTATCCAGATTTATTTCGCTTAACAATATCCCCAAGATCGTTGGCGCAATTATTTGCAGAGAGTTTTCCAAGTACTTCATTCCGTTTAGATCTAACGAAATCTTGGCTAGCTTACTTTTACTTACTAAACATGAAACCGTGTCGTTAAAATATTTTAAATCATTTTGTAAAATTATAGTATTACTTTTGGTATTTAAAAAGAAATATATAATTGTCAAATTCGTATGTTGGTGAATTTCTCGTCTCGTCGTCTAAAAGAATAGAACAAAAACTGATTTTGAATTTCATAGCCCCTGATTTTTATCCTCGATACAATTAAGTTTCGCATATACAGTTGTTTTTCACCGGGCCATTTAAGGAATTAAGAGGCACAATCGTGCTTGGAAGCAACGAAATAGGAAGGGAAAAAGAAGAAAGAAACGAACGAAGCAGGAAACTCGTTAAACAGATAAGCCCCCTCCGCGATCTTACTTGAGCCTGCAATCGGGATATGGACCAGATTAGAGCTCGATACGGCCGATAAATACCGCCGTAATGCGTAAATAACCGGTCGAAAATAGTTTCTGGGTACAAAGAAAGTCGTGTCACTGGGTTATCACGTGGGTGATCGTCGCGATCTTTGCTCCTGTTTCAGTTTCTTCTTGCAGAAAAATCTTTTGTTATACCGTTCTCTGGAATCGTTTCGTGGGGATCGAAGCAAAAATTAATCTAAAAATTTAAAAAATATGATAAATATTCTAACATGGAGTAGTAGTTGGAAATTGGCCCGAAAATTCTGATTCTTTGATAACGAAAATTTCAGAATATACAAATAACAGAATTGTATTAAAACGTTTAAAATTTTGTTCTATCACATTACAAAATTATACTTGAAAAGAAAAAGAAATGTATATATATATATATAGAATTTCGAGATTTGCGATCTTCGATGATTGGTCAGGCAAGAAAATAAACTTGTTATAAAAAGTCAAAGCCCAACATATTTGTGTCAAAGAGAGATATTGAAATGTTGAGAGATATTGAAAATCCAAATATTCCGGAGGAAATTTGCCAAATGTAATTCACCATGTTGACTCGCGATTATTTTTGCGTCCTTCTTCAAGCGACAAAGACGTTCTTGACTTTTGGCTCGGGCCACACTTTCGTAACAGAGTTTAGAAATTGGATCGGAAAAAGCTGAATATTTGAATGATATTTCGTGTATATATTCATAAATGATTGTATTATAGAGGGAACAATGTGAATGGTAAGAAATCGTTTTCGTAAAAGATACAGTTTAAAGGGAAACAGGAAATCCGTACCGCTCGTGAAGTTTTAATGGAACAGGAAGAAACGAGGGGTGATTAAGGTTACAAGTTGTTTGAGATACGATAGAGCCAAGAATCGTGAGAAACTCTTTGATACTCTCTCTCTCTCTCTCTCTTTCTCTATCTTCTAGAGAACTATACTCGAGTTGAAAACAAAAATATACGAGAACGAGACAAATAACGTGTACACAAAGCGACTCGTTAATTCGAATTTGCTATCTAAATTTAAATTTGAAACAAAATTGTAAATAATAATAAATTCAAAAATACATACACGATATTCTTGGCGGAGTATAACGAACGAGATCCAGATGTTAATACACTTCGAAGATAGAACCGATAGTATTGCAAAATTTGTAAATGTCTTCGAACGAGTTTCTCATCAACTTTTCGCAACACCTGCGATCATTTTCTTTCCTCCTGCATCCACCACGTTTCACGAGCTACGAAATGATTAAAAATCAAAGAAAAAAAGAAAAAAAGAAAATAGAAATTCTCACCGTGCGAAAAAAGAAAATCCATCCTTCGTGTTCTTTTCGAAAATTCCTCGAGATAACCTTAAAATAAATCTTCAATCTTCCGAGTGAAAGAGAGGCAATCAAAACTTGTCAGACAGAAGTTCTTATAAAAATCTCGTTTAAAATCATCTTCACAACAACAACAACAACAACAACAACAACAACAACAACTTGGAAAAGTTCGCGAAGCCACGCTTCTTCGTAGAACGACACGATTCGATGCACGATGGAATCCTCCTTCTTGGAGGAGGAGGAGGAGGAGGCCGTCTATTCCCGGGTTCATCAGACTTTCTGTTGGCCTCGTGCTCGCGTATTATCTGAATCCGCGATGTGTGTAGAGGAAACAAGTGCGCCACGGCCTCGATGGATTAGATACAACACCGTTCGCCTCGACTCGACAAACATCCTTTCGAGCTGCTCCTCCTGCTGGAAAGAGAAGAGGAATATCTCGGCTACGGGGGAGGAGGAGGGGAGAGAAGAGAATACGAGCGGAATGCGAGGACACGAAGGTACGGCGAGGTGCACACAGTTTGTAACGCACGTGTACCAATTTCTCTCGGTGTGAGAATCTTCACGAATGATGGCGAAGTCGACGTCGAATTCGATCGAGTGGCGATTGTTTGTGTTACACCGAGAGAGCCCCTCAATCGATGGAACGTTTACTTTTTAGTAGATGGAACGATGGTGGACGACCAGGTTTGCACGAATCTTGTGCGAAGATTCGACCAAGATTCTACTTTCGTTTAATATCGTTTCCAATTTGTGTATTCGATTCTCCCCGAATTTTTATTATTCGCAATTTACGACGCGAATGTTTGACGAAATTTATTCTATATTTCGTTTTTCGCATTTATCCGGATATCTCATTTTTTTTTAATGTATCTTGTATATACTATGAATATTTCATTCTGTTATCCAATAATATTTTCACCAAAATATGTGATACTATCGTTTTAAAACGATTAACGATCTCTCCATTCTCTTCTCGGTGAGAAATATCGTTTAAAGGGGGTTGCAATGAAATATATATTCAATGGCAACGACAATCGGTAAATTTACTTCATATATAAACATATAAACGTATTCCATTTTGGAACGAGAGAGACTTTTAACTTTGGACGTTCAAGTGAATGAGAATCACTGTCGTGAACAATTCTAGAGATTAAAATCGCTAGACGCGTGAAAAGAAAGGAAGAAAGAAACAAGAACAGACATCAAGGAAACTATCCACGATTCGTGTTTGGAAATTAAATGGACCGCCAGTTAAGCGTGTGGACACCGGTCGTAGAAATTGTTTTGCATAATTCAGCGTTGTTCGACAAGCGTTCGAAAGAATTTTCCGTGAAGCGCTGATGCACGCGCCCCGTCGTAAATTCGCCACGAATCCGGCACGAAAACGGAGCAACCAGGAAAATGTTATCCGGTCGTGGAATGCCACGCGTTTCGAGCGACCGTTTTTCCTGCAGGTGCACGTGCGCAACAGAAATAAATCGCCTCTTGGCGAAAGGCAAGGTCGAAACTCCTTCTGGAGGCGAGCGGAAATCGGCACCGGATTAACGATCGAACGAGAGTTAAAGGCTTATTTCGTTAACGTGATGGATCGTTTGAGGGAGAGAAAGAGAGAGAGAAGAAAAATTACAGCGAGTTTTAATAATAATAATAAAAGAAAATGTTAAACGTTGAAAGACGTTAATTTTGTTATTTCATAAAATTGATTGATCTCTTTTAGATTTTTCTTTCTCTAAGAAATTCTTGAAAATTCATTCCCAAAATTAGAGTAATTTTAATTAAACGCGCATGCTGTGTAATTGCGTACAATTATCTCCTTTCACACGATAAAATTTGCGACCATTATCGTAATTTACAATTGTTGCCAGCAACTGTGCTATAAGCTGGTTAATATAACAGGCATTTATATTATATAAACTCACCCTCGATTACGCTAAACGATTAACCCTTTCTTAAAATACCGTTACGACGTTGTCTTCCTTTTACTTTGAAACGATTACTTTTCCAAATTTAATTACGTAAGCCAAATCAAAATCCGTGCCGCATCCTAATCCTAAGATTTTCAATTTTACCAAGGAAAATCATTTACCACGGGACGATACATCCCACTCTGCTTCTGTTTATTAATCAGAAGAATTGCAAGTGACAGGAAAAGGGGGGAAAAGGCAACAAAGAAAGAGGATAGAAAGAGAGGAGGAGGGTGGGAAATAGAAACGGCGGGCGAGAAAGAAAGACGAATCGAGTATTCGAGAATGGATACGGAGCGGTGTGTATACGATCCGGCTGAAACCGGAGTTACGGCGTGTTAAATTTTCATAACCTCTCGCAGAACAGTGTCTTTCAGTCTCCGGTATTCATAATGAAAATCTCTTTACTGGAACTCCATCGAGCAGCTTTCTCCCTATCCCCCTCTTTCTCCCTTCCTCCTCCACCTCCCGCGTAACTGCCGTGCTCCATAATAGCCCGCCCCTGCCCTGTCTCTCTCTCTCTCTCTCTCTCTCTTTGTGTACCCAAAGTCTACACAGTCCACAGAGTTTCGAATCCGCCTCGGTATAAATTATAATCGCGAATTCCGAAAGAAGATTGCCTAGCCGGGATCGACGATTTTCTCTGAAAGTCAACGACATATTATAAAAGGAAATTTTCGCTCGGGGGACGACGACAGCCTTTGTTTGGACAAACCTGGCTAACCTCTCTACGAACCGATACAAACCGGATCGAGGCTACACTGAAACAGAGTCTAGAATCACGGTTTCCACGTGATCGTCAAGTTCGTCGAGTCGCTTTTCTGCGCCCCCTGTTTGAATTGTGTGTAATAGAATGGATCTAACCTAACCACAAAACGTGTAAAATTTTCATTCAGAAAAAGTACTTCTCTATCTTCCTATCCTTAAATTAAAAAAAAAAAAAGGACGGAAAGTCTTCGGAAGAATTTATGTAGATGGAACAATCTTCACGAAGTTTTAACAACCCGTGCACTAACTCTAATCTCCATATCTAGAAACTTCGTTTTATGCCCCCATTCCCACAGAAATATATTTTACGTTTATGGAATTCTTCTTTATGCTAGATATATATATATATACATGTTGTAAAACATGCATATATAATCGATACTTTGCAACTCAAATTTTTCGCAGAAAAGGATCCGCAACGATCCTCAACCATCCCGATACAATTCTCCTACACTCTCCCTTTCCGAACTTTCCCCTCCTCTTTCCTACATTTTAATCCTCGACTCCACGACTCGTAACTCGCTCGAAGAGAGGCTAGCCTACCAAAATAGCGGATATCCAATTTGACAGATGCGCGCCGCCGAATTTTCGCATATAATTTACCGCTCCAACGTTTCCCCACTGGCAACCGTTCAACGTCACCCGGTATAAGACACATCGTTGCTCGCATCCATTAAAAGAGGGGAACGCCGGCGCTCACGTCGATCGGAAACGTTCGTTCCTCGCGCGTTCTTTAGAAAAAAGAAAGAAAAAAGAGGGAAAGAAAAAAAAAGAAAAGAAAAAGAAAAACCCGCCGAACCGGTGGCTACCATTCCCGTGAAATCGCCTCATTCCAGCTCTCGCGTATCTCGTCTCGCTAATTACGGCCTCTAATAACTTAATTTATACGCGGCCCGTGCCCGAGCCGCGACATCAACCATTTCTCCGCAACATTTATCCCTCAGCCAGCGGCCAATATTTTAACTAACCGACTAATTGAACCGAGTGGATGGAGATACGTGCGGAAATTTTATTTATCTTATACGATAATCGATATGGAGCCAGTGGAAAGTAGTTTTATTAGAGGTTGGGTGATAAAGGATATTTAATTTGTATAACGAAAATGACTGGATTTGTCTCTCTCTCTCTCTCTCTCTCTCTTTCTCTTTTTTTGCAGTTAATTGCCGATTTATCGATATTTATCGGTTGCGTAATGAGTTTTTATCGTTTCAAGTTTTTTTCTCGAATTTATCGAGTAGCTGGTACAAAATGATCTGCGAAATTATTTTGCAAGTTGAATTCATCTATTTTGAAAAATTTGATTTTTACGAATAATAGATTAATCTATTTCCCCTCTTATAAATGTCTCTTATTAATCGAATATTAGATAATCGTTGATATGGTGATTAATTTGATACTTCCTCCACGAGAAAGGAAAACACATACAATTAATATTCACGAGTATTAATTTCATAAATTTTACCAAGCTATCCCAATAATTCTTCAATTCACAATTTTCACAAATTATACCGTCAATTAAATAAAAGCATCTTATAACAATAATATCACGCTCTATCTCTCAGATAACAATCATCAAAAACCGTTAATCCTCGAACACCTCCCTTAAAAGATCCCCTTAAAAGACGTGGAAACGAGCTCGAAAACGTAAAGCAACAGATAGAAGGAAGTTGCCGGCGACGATGGTCGCTAAATCGCGCCAGCTTCAAAGTCGATTGGATAACGTAATCGCTACCACGCTCTCCTCTAATCCTTGCCCGCGGCGGCGTGTTTTACGGACCGTTTTATCCGCCCTTGTATTTCGCCGCCTAATAAATTCTCCGCTTTCCACCATTCCCACCCCCTTCCTCTTACGAACCGAAGAGAGAGAAGAAGAGAGATCTCAACGCGGTCTCTTAAAGTTAATCCATTCCACGACACGAAGACAGCAGGAGAGAGAGAGACAGAGAGAAGAAAGCGAAGGCAGTCTCTGCCGATTCGCAAAAGATTCGACTGCTGCTAATTCTCTTCGTGAATTTAATACACGAAAATTAACGCAGTGGCAAGGAGAGAATAAAAAATCGAACACTGCACCTCTGAAGACAAACGAGGGTATTCGTCGATGGCGTGCGACCCCGTGGCAACCCCTACAGGGTGGTCCAAGATCCTCGCAACTGCGGGTACATGAATTAGCGAAAGGTCGAGGGTTTGGAGGAGGAGAAGTTCGATGGGCTCGCCGCACCGCAATTTGCGGAGCAATTCTCTCGTAGGGTAATGTTACGATACTTTGGATGGATGGGTAGGACGGACGCGTGTACGTGGAAGCGTACAATGAAGGTTTCGTTCGTGTAGGTGTAATTGGGATTTAAAAGAGAGTATTGTATTGTAAGAGAGAGAGAGAGAGAGTTTAGAGGGTTTGGTATATGTACGTTTTTACGTAAGTATGGTTAATGAGAAGTAATGACGCGCGTGGATTTTAACGATGTAATGATAGAGTTGTTGTAAAACCTGATGATACTGGATCGTTGTAATAGTTGAATGAATAAATTGGTCGAGGGGAGAGACGATACGGTTCGTTTATCACGAAAGTGGTGATGGCGTAGTTACGTTCCAAATATATTTTTGGATCGATTAATTTTTATGGAAACGTGGATTTTATCGGTGAACACATGGCGCGTCATCAAAGTAAGCGTAAAATTTATCACGTTTATTAATGATATTAATCGTGAAATAGCGAAGAATCGATGTTCGAGAGATTTTCATAACTTTCATACTATACTTGTATATTGGCCTCGTGTTTCGATTTTTATTCTTTCTTACGTGAAATCTCGTAAAAGTTGCGGTTCCTGCGAGTAAAAGCATCTCCTAAAGCATCGAAGTCGAAACGCAGTTTCCTCGAGTTTCCAGATATACAGGAAGAATCGACTTGTTTGTCTCTAACAATTTCTAGCTCGAATTCGAAATAACTCGTTTTCCATCCAAATAGTCCAAGTTCATTCGAAGAATTCTCGACAGAAATTCGACGATTCTTTTTCTCTCTCGATGATGTAAATATATACCAAAGATGTACGTGTATATTTTATCGAGAATTTTCTTTGGATCGAAACGATCGCGTATTCGATAATGTTTATCAGGTTTAAACGTTGGGGATTTGGTTTAACTAGGTGATCGTCGACACGCGAATCTGCTTACCTTTTCGCGCGCAAATTCGAAACTTGATTAATTAAGACGCCTTTAATTACTTTAGATCAAACCTGTTACGCATCACGTTCGTCCTTGCGATTCTATCATTTTTATCATGTATCGAAACACTCGATTGCTACGTTGATAGATGATTAATGATTATCATCTGATCAACTATTTAATACAATTTTGACAGAAAAGAAAGAAATACTTTCACCATATACTAAATAGGAATTTGATATTGAATTGAATTTCATTATCAAAAAATTTCATTGTCAAAAAATTATCGTAAAAGTTATAAATTTATTATTGGTTTCAAAAGCTGGACGTTCTTTTTATTTAAAATTTCACTAAAATATTAAAAATATTAAATATCGACCAATTCAATAAAATTTGTATTCGTGGAAAATGAAAACTCGAAAACTGCGAATCTACAAAGTATTTCGAAGTGGCTGTTTTAAGTTATCATAGCGAAAAAGATAATAAATGTTTACCACAGCCTCCGGAACCAAGTGGTACACGTGTTTTATGACTCGAAGTAATTGAAACAAGATCTCTGGTCGGAATGTTTATTGCGCGGCAATCTAACAATTTTAAAACCTGATTTGCATTACGAAAGAATTCTTGCAAGGATATTTTTTTCTTTTCCCTTTTCTTTTTTTCCTTTTCGTAATTAAAATTTGCAACTGTGTCGCGTTTAGTAACTGGATTGCAACACCGAATGTAGATTTCATCTCCTAGCACAAAAAAAAAAAAAAAATAAATTTAACTCCTCACGACTAACTCCTTGCGATTATTTCTTTTACCAGAGAATAAATAACGACACTATTTATTCGTGCTAAACCTATTCGAATTCACTTCGATCGTTAATATTAAAAATCACAATAATAACTCGCCTAATTCCTAAATAAAAAATTGCACCTAAAAGTTATACCACTCGTTCACACCTTCTGCATTTGCACCTTCAAAATTCGAGGTTCCAAAAACACCGTGGTCCGATTATAAACCACGATCCAAACTACGACCACGGCATTATAAGCCAAAATTAATATCATCGATCTCAACCGCTCACCCTCGAACGTCAACATCCGCGAAACCCTTTCTCCCTCCTCCCCCGCGTTCGCTTACTTTCAATCAACACCCTCTCGCGTTACACACCCTCCTGCAACGGCGCACGGCCGTTTTCCATTCGTTATCCACCGTTGGCCCCGCAAACTCTGCGCGACAAACAACCAGGAATAATAACCTGTCCACGGATCCCCCAACCCCCGATCCCATCTTGCGGTCGAAACGTCACGTCGGGGGCATCAACGAGCCGTTCCAAAAACCACCGGATATGGACCGCTCCACCCCCGCTGACTGAGCTCCCCGACAGTCTAATTCCATCCCCCCACGATTCGATCCGTCCACGGATAGATCCATCCCCCTCTCCACCGAATCCAAGGACCGAGGGATGGGAAAAAGAAAGGAAAAAACGGAGCATCGAGTTCTCGAAGGGAAGCAGGGGAGGAGGAGGAGAGGTGGTGAAACTCTTGAACCAACGGGGTGATCAACGGGGTGGCTAACGTTCGGATCGATTTAATCGGGCACCGCCCGTAGGGCGTGTCGGTATAAACCGACGTCGGACATCGTTATTAAGCGCATATAAATTAGCATATAAATTGTCCCGCGCCCGATCACGCTCCCGCGAATCCTAGCTAACTCTTGTCTCGGTTCGTCTCCAGCGTCTCTTCTTCGACAGATATAGGATAGACGCGCTCGATTCGTCGCGCGAGCGCAGAGCGGTGTCGCGGATCGCGACTCTCTCTTTGTCTAAGGATAGAGTATAGGACGGTGTGTGGAGGAGAGAGAGAGAGAGAGAGAGAAAGAGGGGGAGAGGGATAAACTCTGCATAATCCGCAGGGTTACCTAGCATCCTGCGCCGACCGATAGCACCGCGGCGGCGTTTCGAACCACCCCCGAAATACACCCGCACGCGTCCCACAACGCCGATACACGCACACGTCCGTTTCATCAAATGGCGGCCATTACCGATGCAACTATTTACCCTCTCTCTACCCTCTGCCTGCCCATCTTTCCCTTCGCGCGAGCCGTCTTCAGATTCGGGGCATTCGTCGCGATGAAGAAGAAAAGGAGAAGAAATAAGGGGGAGGGTTAATCGTGGATGGATTGGAAGAAGGCATAGACTCGGAAATCTATAACGAAAATCTTTCGATCCTTGTCTTTCGATCTCCAGAAACAATATTCCGTTTAATAACACAGACATAGATGAATAAAAAGCATCTTAAAAAAATCCTAATACGAAACCATCAAAATCATTGTAAATAACTTACTCCCCATTGAAATTATCGAAACATAGCTCCGTTATAATAATAATAACCAATAAGAGAACCCAATAAGAGAACCCAATAAGAGAATATTCGCGAAAGCAGGAGAGATAAATCGCGCAAGAAATCATCCCTCCTTTCTGGATCCCCCTTCCTCCCATTGTTATCGCGCGCAGAGTCATCCTTGAGAAACTTATACGTGATATAAGTTTCCCTTCCTAACTTCTCCACTCGCGAGTGTATTAACCATTGGTGGAAAATTATAGTTCGCAGAAAGCCGGCCCGTCCCTCCACCCTTCGAATCCACACGAAAATCCCCCAGCACGGGCTCCTAGTGGGGTTCAAGCTCTCTCCAAGGCTCGATAGCGTGGTCGTAAAGCGTGGCCTGGATGGCGTGGTGTGGATACGACACCGAGTATCGCCGACGTCGGCATAGGGACTCGTTGCACTCGCGCGATCAGAGCGTGGGGAGTGTAGCGAGGGGGTAAGGGGAGGGGGAGGAAGGTGGAAAGTTTGTCGGTAAACGGAGTCTTGCCGAAGCGAGCGTGAGAAGGGAACGGGTCGAGGAGGATCTCGTGGTTGAAGGGGGAGATTGCGCGAGGAGAGGAGGCGAAGGAAAGAGTAAAAGTATGGATGAAGGGATGGAGAGAGAGAAAGAGAGAGAAAGAGAGAGAGTGTGTGTTTAGAAGAGGAGCAAGGGTGAATTGGAGAGAGAGAGAGAGAGAGAGAGAGGGAAGGGAAGAGAAGTTTTGGATGAGCGAGAGGGAAGTGAATTTAAGAAGAAATGCAAGCGCAAGAGGGGGCGGTAAGATGAAAGGGGAAGGGAGAAGGTGAACACGAAGGGGAACGAGGTTTCCGGGAAGAAGAAGCGAAAAGGTAAGGAAAGAGTGATGCTGTAAAACGAAGTGCCGCCAGGGAACAAGTTTGGCAAGGCGAGTTGAGAAAGAAGAATACCGAGAACGGAAGAGGTTTGCGTAGGAGAGTGGAGAAGATCAAGCAAAGATTCAAAGAGGACTGCGAAAACTTTGCTTGGTAATCGTGACTAATAAAGTACCCTATCTTCCCGCTTACTTTTGTCTGTTTATAGTATTCTAGCAGTAACGTTATGATCGATAAAAGAAGAAGAAGAAGAAGAAGAAGAAGAAGAAGAAAAAGAACGAGAGGAAGGATAAAAAGCGCTGATCAGCCAGGATAAACAAGAATACGAGTCAAACGGAGTCTAGAAAAAAAGAAAGAAAAGGAAGCAGACGGTGGTAACAATACCAAAAGTGAGCGTGCAATAAGGAGAAATGGTTCGGAAAGGGAGATAAAGAGGAATGGTTGAAAACTGTGGAGTAACTTAAAAGTTAGTCTCTCTGGATAATTATTTATCGCCTTATCAAACTTTTATAATCCCGATGCCAAGCGAATAGAACGGAACAGAGACACGGAGAGGAGAGAGGAAAAGAGAGAGAAAGAGAGAAAGAGGGTAGAAGAAAGAAATAAAAAGAGAGAAAGAGAGGGGGGAAAGAGCATGCGGAAAGTAACGTGGATCAAGGCACGAGGATATAGTACAAGGAACTTGCAGGATCTATACCCGTTCGCAACGGCCAACTTTTTAACGAGTTTTTAAACGTCATAAATGATCCCGATAAAGGATCACAAGGCCCCTAACTAAAGTGGATACCGTTTCCCTCCGTCGTCCTCCTCCCATCCCTCCTCTTCTCTCAACCCTCCTCTTTCCATCCCCTCCTTAACACGTGATGAATTTTTATCGCGTCGTTCGGCCATCGGTTTACGACTGACGCGAGAATAAGTTTAAGAATTACTCTCGCGAGCGAGAGAAAATAACGTTCCAATCTTCTCCTTCCTTCCTTTCCTTCCCATCGTTTAAAAGCGAATACTCGCGTTACGTTACGTTACCAACCAACCAACCAACCAACCAACCGACCGACCGACCGACCAACCGGTACGTGACTCCCGCGGAATCGTAACCAAATACCTCCCTGAATAGGCAGCGAGAAGAAAACAAAAAAAAAAAAAAAAAAAGACGAGGGAAAGAAAAGAAGAAACAAGAGGATGGAAAGTGGGCCGAGGAGCGAGAAGCAAGAACGAGCGACGAAAAATATTATTCCGCGAAAGAAGAGCGAAGGAAAAAGGAAAGAAGCGAAAAGGGGAGTGAAAAAAACGAAAGAGAGAGAGAGCATACGTTAAATAAGAGAATTAATCCGCCGGTTGCCAGGCGAGAGAGGTAGCTTTTAGACGGTTTAATTGATGTTAAACCGCACGCGCTCCCCAACCCCTTGCACACGCGGCGCCATAAAATTTCTCGACGGACGTACGAACCGTTCGCCCTTTTGTTCCCCGCTTCACGGTATAATTTCGCGACCTGCCGACCGCAAATCCCCATAATCCGCCGCGCCCTTCGTGTGTACTCACCCCGGTGCTGTGCACTCTTCTCGTAAACCGAGAACCCCGCCGTGTATCCAACGCGGCTCCGTGTTTTCGTCATTTTTCGCCCCTCGAAAAATCGAGACAGGGGAAGTGAAAAGGGAGAAAGAGAAGAGATCGTCGGAGAATGCATACGTATATACGCGGCAACTGTATTCTCGCGGAAGAGAATCACGAAGCTGCTCGACAACCGCCACGCTTCCTGGAAAAGACACGTCGAGGTTTGGATCGATATCGGCTCGAACGGACGACGATCGCCGTTACTGCTCGTGATGTAGAGTAGGCTTGTTCGAAACGTTACGAGACGGACACGCGGCCAATTTAAATGCGTCTTTGTCGTGTGATTAGCCGGTCGGATAGCCGAGATCGCTTCAACTCTCGGTTGGGTAAAATCGGACGAGGCGTGCTCTAACGAAGATTTATAATACTTTGATACTGAAGTATACTTGGAATGTTTCGATTTAAAAATTTATCGTTCTTCGGGTTCGTAAATGAATAAAAAAAAAAAAGGTTAATATCAATGCATCTGATTTTCTCCAATATGAGATATATCTTGACACGTATCGAAAAGGAAAAATATATTTTATAATTTGTTGTACTATAGTAAGGCGGAACGAAATATTTCGTACGCGGTGATTAAAAATGGAATTCAAAGATGTGCGTATTACATTCCGTCAATGGAGATGGAAAGAGAAAAAAGCGTGGTGGTAATCGGGTCTTAATTAAGCAGGATCCAATACGATCGCGTGTATATTTAAAACGTTGACGAGGGAATCCCCCCGTCGCGTTCGACTGATAACTCGAAGGGAACAAATCGACTCTCGTCGCGTCGAGGAAACGAGAACACCGTGGAAGGGTACAAGCACGCCAGCCTCGGTAATTAACGCGTTCATGAAGATCGACGGATTAGTTGATTGCCTGCGGGCCGACAAAGAAATATCTCCCGGACACGTGCTTTCACCATTTATCCAACACGTGTCTTTGATGAGAAAAAGAATAAGCGCGAATCGTTATTTATTTATAGAAACTCTTTTCTCTTTTCTATGCGATACTTAATTTTCTTTATTTGTTTTTTTTTTTTATTGCGAATAAGATATATCCAAATTGTTGAAGAATAAAGCAGAAAGAACGTTATATCAATTATTCGATTGAAATAAATCCAATGAATTATAGATATTTATGCAAATTAGAATAACAGATGTTTATCTGTATTTAAATTTTCTATAAACGCATAAATATTTTCGCGGTCGGATAAGAAAAACTCGAAATTAGAAATATATTATTCACCGACTTTTATATTATTAAACCGGGAATAATTTGCATTTAAATGTGGAAAAATAGATAAAACACGCGAAGCTACACGAAATATCCGATTAAAATAAACCCCTGTTTACATTCCGTTTCTTTTCTAGTTACGCTCGCGAATATAATAACATTTGCAATTCAATTAATATTAATCCTAATTTTCAATCGTTCACTTTGAATTATTCATTCGCGATAAATACTTCATCGTGATACTTTATGCAACGTAAAGCGTGCTCTAACTCCGTCTTGGCAATAATCGCTTAAGCCCGCCAAGTACAAAATTGGTCCCCTCCGCCCGAAAGATACGCGAGGAGAAACGGATTTAAACCGAAACATTAACTTCCTCCTCCCCATCCTGATCGACTTTTACAACTATCGCAGTCTCTCTCTCTCTCTCTCTTTCTCTCCCCATAATAACCCACGAACTCGAGAAATCCTGCCCGGAGGCGCTTGTAACTTTGTTCCAAGTTCTTCATCGCGATTGTAGATCACCTGAGTTTGGCGGATCCGGTGGAAGGTCGTTTAAAGTAAAAGTGGACAAGTCAACGACTCCGCCACGTGTGCGGAGCGGTGATTCTCCTTGTTCCAACAAACTTAACTCTCCTTGTATCGAAAGTTTCGAGGGGCGTCAAACCGTGCGCGAATTAGAATCTCGATTAAATAAGGGAGTTTCGAGACTGGATGAATCTAAAAAAAAATTTAAAACAATCGTTATCGACAAAAACAGTGAATATTTCTGAATACTTAAGACACCTAAATATGGAGCCAATCTATCTACATACCTCAAATGGATAAAATAAAGGTTTCTTCGCAAGTTTAAACGATTCCTCGAGAAGAATCAGAAAGCCTTCCCGCGTTTCATGCTTTACCGCGAGAAAAGAAGAAAAAAAGGGTGGCTCGACGAGTCCACATATATATATTTTTTCCACCGACTGTATCCCAATCTTTCCCAAGTTGGAAACGCGTTGTACATCAGTTTCCTGGACAAGAACCAAGAAACCTTGGGTAGAACGACGATTCCTCCCTTTTGCTCCACCCTGTCGTCGGCCCTTCACCGCAATTTCTATCGATAAAAATTTGATTGATACCACCCGCTACGATAAAATTTCATAAAGTCCCTCGCCTCTCCCCTCCCTCCCAAAGAGAAGGACCAAGCCGCCACCAAGAATTCCCCGGGCCGTCGTATATTATACAGGGAAGAAAATTCACCAGGGACTAACGACCGTAACAGTCGATTCCCGTCAATGGGAGAAAGAGAGAAAGAGAGAGAGAGAGAGCGAGAGAGCGAGGTAAAGAAAGGCTGCTGCACAAAAGGGAGGGAGGTCCGCGATGACGCGCTGTCCGATACCATCTCGCCTCTCTCTCTCTCCTCGAACCTTAAACGAACTTCCACCGATCGGATCGCGACGGTTACGTACCCTAACGATCGCACTAAAGAAGGCGAGACGAAGGGGGACAGAGGAGGAGAGGGGACAGAAACGTCGGCTTAACGATCGACGGGTTACGATTTATCGACGTTTCCACGGAAAAGTTTTCGGTACGATCTGCGTTTAATGAAATTCAAGTCCCCCCCCACGCTGATAGCGTGGATCTTATCCGCGTGGAGGGGGAAGAAGGGGAGGGGTTTCGAGAAGTCCGTGAGCCGTAACTTTTATTGCGGCAGATTGAAAACGATTCCTAAGGAAGATATAAAATTCTCGTGCCTCCCCCTCTCTCGCTGCTCTCCATGGCCGCCACTGTATATATGGGTTAGGGGCTATGCACGCTTGCATAACGCACGGGCTATCGAGTTAATTTATTGAACGATTCCGTCCACGGATGCGTGTAATTCGTTCGTGATCTTTGCTCGATTTCTTTGTCCAATATAAATCGATATACGAGATGATTATTTATATGGATGATTGTTTTGAAGATTTAATCGAGGCACTTTCGTGGCGAGAGATGTTTAAATTTGATTTTTCACGCTTAATTAATCGTATTCCTCATTTCATTATTTATCAGAATCAATTCTCATTCGTTCAACGTGTATATTCGGTATAAATTTTGCAAATATCAATATATAAAGCGACACATCTTCCAATAAGTTCAATGTCCACTCGTTTCTTGCAGTGGGGGAATGCAAATAACGCACTTGAGACGTACGTGCAAGGAAATTAATAAATAATTCGAAGATGGGATCGAATTCACGATAAATAATCGGTAAAGATAAACCGTGCAACGACAAGTTCATCCGTGTAAATATCTGTACGGTAATCCCCAGCGTGGGGATAAATAAGCGTGGACGTCGAAAAATTGAATTTTTCCTCTCGATGAAGCTGGCTCGAACGAGGTTGGAATGAACCTCGGTGGAGATAACCGATCGAAAAAGCCGGCTATGCCTAAAAATCCGTATCCCGATTTTTTTGCCCGCCCGTTGTCTATCTCGTGATTCGATGACACAGTGACTGGAACAGAGGGTGAGAGGAGAAATGAAGAATAGACGATCCAGGAAATATGGATGGATATTTCGATCATCTTGTTTTATTTTCGTTCCATTGTATATATATATAAAGGTGAGCTCGCGCAAGGATCGTTTGATACGATTGTTTCGCAGAATGGAAGAATGATTGTTTGGATAAATATAAAAGGAAACGAGAATGTTGGCAGTGTCCTCATTTGAGAGGATATCCCGAGGATCGTATTGATTAAAAATATCGACACGGTAATATTCGAAAATAAAATAATGAAATATCATCAAATCTCTAAGAAGTCGCTATCAATCTTACGAACAAATGAAATTAAACGAAAATTTGGCAAGGATATTTCTTTCGAAGGTGTAAGCTTCTTTGAAAACGCAATGGTAAAGTTTAATCGATTTATAAAATCCCGGGCCAAGAGTCGAAATCGTGAGAATCTTACGTTACGCGCCATTGCATCGGTAAATACACCAGAGATCCTTTTGCTGGAACGGGACCCTCTGGATCCGTTCGCCTTTGATCGACGCCACATTATCGCGTCGTGTCCCGCCCCATATAACGAGCCAATTATCTCTATCGAGTGCCCCCGAGTGCCCTACGACCTTTGGACGACCAGCAGAATTAGCGTTAACCGATCCTCGCTTCGAAATCCGGAGGTGGATCGCACAAATTCATCCCTCGAAACCCGTACAATTCCAGATTATCCATCTGGGATAATTCTGAAACATTCCGATATTCTTCCCTTATCCCCGCGTGATACTTTTTCTTTTTTTACAAAACAATTATCGTTAATAACAATTTCCAATAACCAACAGTTTTGGAACAGTTTCGAATTTACATTCACGATTTCTTTACGCTTCCACATTCTTAAAATAAAACCTCTACCTCTAGGCTTTTTGTTCTCCCTCAAAGGGAAAAGAAAACGAAGCAAACATCCTTTCCTCAAACATCTTCCAACTCGAGCTGCGCGCAACGTAACGCGATTTTAACTGCGAAAAGGGTATTATTTCTATGGATATTTCCATAGATAGCTCGAGAATAACGTCTCGTGCGAATCTGCGAACCTTTGTTCGGTAGGAAAAACTCGAAGCTGCCTCGTCGGCCCTCGTTGCGCCGTGTTTATCGCGGTTCGCATAAGCGGCGTTTAAGATCGTCCCGCGCTCCACATGTGGATCTCTTCTTTTATCGTTCCTCCTTGTCATCACCGTCGCGGTATATATATATATTAAAGAGACTGTATTATTTAAAATACGATGGTGAGGGGGTGTTCGAGGTGCATCGACACGTAATCATGTATGTGTGATAGAAATTACTTCCGTAATGCTCGAGAACGTATTCGAATGAGGATCACTGGCACGCGGTGGTAGAGTGTTTGCCAGGCACGGTAGGTGGCTTAATGCAGAAAGGAAGCTGAATCTCATTAGTCTTCCAGCGAGGTTGTCTTCGTCAAGACTTGTAAACAACAGCGTGCTTTGCTATTTGTCGCTTCGTTCGACTTCTCATCTCTCTGCGGCGAGCCAACTTTGAAAATTGTCTAGTTAGAGATCTTTTCTGCTTTCTCTCTCATCCCTTTCCCTCTCTTCTTTCTTTCTCTTTTGTTCTTTTTACTTACGGGAGGGAGGATAAAATATTGGAAGTCGATGAACGTGATATTGCGGAGAGGAGATATAGAAGTGATTGTTGGGTTAGAAAAAAGAAGAGAAAAAAAAAAAAAGAAGAGAAAAAAAAAAATACGCGAACGATGATAGGTTTCGTCTTTGTTTCTTGGATAACACGGAACGACTGGGCTATATTTCTCTCTCTCTCTCTCTCTCTCTCTCTCTCTCTCTCTCTCTCTCTCTCTACCTTTTTTCCCTTTCGATCAATCGTTAATTTCCTGTTGCGTGAAAGGGTGCTATTAGAAAGGGTAATAAGAAACTCATTTTGGAAGAAGTTAGTCTTCATTATGTTAAAAGCGGGATATAAGATACGTGTTAGAGTGGGTATCGGTTTATCTGGTTGATCTCGGAGCGAGATAATTCGACGAGAATTCAACCTCGAGATCCCACTTACCCTGTTTCCACGGTAGAGAGTTTCAACTAGAACGATATCCCAGTTGGCTAATGCCAATAAAATATTACGAAGCGGAAGAACCAACAATAACTGGATAAGTAAAAAGCAAATTCGGAACGAAGATTAATAATGTTTGCGATCGGATTAAGTGTTGCAGGTGTGTGTTTTGAAAAAAAGCGTCCATAAATTTCGATCGCTTTGGATGAACGATTGGCAATGAAGAAATAAGAATTTTAATGAAACGACGTGAGATAACTTTACGAATCGTATTTTATCATCTAAAAGTTCTGTAATTTTACAGAATTTTCATATACGATAAATCTATCTATAAAACTTGATCAAGTCAAGTTAGTCAAATCTATCCAACCAGTTTCTTTATAATCCTAGCCGGCATTCGAAGCATATCGTGAAATATGATACAAAAAAAACGCGAGAAATATATTTATAGAATTAAAAAAAAATGGAAAGGAAACCTTTTATTCTATTCGTTTATAAACGCTTTCCATCGTGTCATTTAATAAGAAAGTACGAACGTAAATCACGCGCATGGATCAAACGTGGAAAGCAATCTCTGTCCCCTCTGTAACTCTGCGAGAAAATACCAAGAGACGAAAATCGAAACCAAGGAGCTTTGAAATATTGAATAAAAAAAATCCGCAAATCTCCATAAATCATAAATAATTTTCCACCATCCTTCATATAAAAAAAAAATATCTTTCCTTCCTCTTTTTTTTTTTTTAGCTTCACTACGCGTCAAAAGAACCAGCGAATATTTCCACTCCAGCTCGGAATTTTTCATCTCCACCTAAAGCTCAAAATTTATTCCTACCCGTTTTTTTCCCCCCTTTTTCAATTTCGAGAGCTCCGCCCCAATTTTTCTAAATTCACCTCCAACTTTCGAAGCGGAATTTAAAACTCGCCAAGAAGAAGAAGAAGAAGAAGAAGAAGAAGAAGAAAAAGAAAAAGAAGAAAAAGAATTCGGTCAAAGCCTCGCCGCGTTCAAATCTCGATTCCACGCGACTTTTCCTCATTTTCCACTGACTCTTCCCTTCCCAAACCTGTGTCTCGAAATCTCTCCTCCCCCCCTCTCTCTCTCTCTCTCTCGATATCTCAATATCTCTTCAAAAGATGCTCCTTTTCGGAGAAAAGGAGAGGCGCAAGGGCGCATTCGGTTGCATCGTCGAGATCGTTACGAGCGATCAGATAGCGTGGAGCATCATCCGCGTTGCTGTTGCTGCTGCGCCACAGGATTTCACAGAGGGCTTACGCATCGCCGCCACACGGGAAAAATTTACTTCACGCGGAAACGCCGACAAGAAGATCCACGCGGCCGTCGTTGCAGGGGGCTCGGCGATATTTATACCGGGTGCATACTCGACAGGCATACTCCCCCCTCCTCCCTTTATCGAGGGTCAACAATCTGACAAACTCGGCCACCCGTTGATGAACGTGCCGTGTTCGAGATAAGACGGGGGAAGACGTATTTAATGCCAACCTGGGGAAGGGAATTGAGGAGGAGATTCAACCTACGCTTTCTCCGCGAAATATCGAACGTGGTTTCGAGATATAAGTGTGAAGGGAGGGAGGGGAGAAAATTTTTAACGGTTCATTGTTCCTTTCTCGATGATAATGTTATAGAATTTAAAGTTCACTGAAATTTTATATATATGATTTCATTATTGAATGTTGTCAGCAACATTACTATTTCATAGTTGGTAGCTATTTGTTTCTCTTCGATACACGTATTTCAAATGTTTTATAAACAGATACGCGCAATCACGTATAATCAAATATATTCATTCAGCTAAACCCGTATATTTTATTTATTGTTTTCCACTGCCCAGTCAACAGATAAATATGGAGGAGAGCGTTTAATTGACCATCTTCTTGATTCGATTTTGAGCGATTTTCTTTGAATTTTTGATTTTGAGTAAAGTACGTGTACTTATGGGTGTGCGTGATAGAAGAAAGATCTGATAGATTTTTTTTTTTTTTTGAAAAAGAAAAAAATGTAAAGTTACGTTTGCGTTATTTCTATAACCCGTTCCCTCGATATAAATTGCAGAAGAAAGAAGCGAGTTATTCCGAGTTGAAAGAAAGAGAAAAGAAATCTTAATCTTCTTTTCCTCGCGTATATTTCATATATTGCTATTTCGAGACATGAAGTATGTAAACTGTAAAGCGTGACCAATTTTACGACTCTATTTCCGTCATATCGTGTACACAGTTCAACATTTAACTATACCCAGGTACATAATAATTTTCCACAAATCAACGTTTAACGTCAACCGGTTAGTCAACAGAATTTGATCTATACGTTCTTTCTACTTTATATTTATATAAAGAGAGAAAAGGAGAACCTATTAAAGAGAAATAGATTTTTTTCGAAATAGAAATAATCTTTCCGAGTGGATCGTGTTTTTCGCTCTAAAAAAAAAAAAAACATACAACAAAAAGAACATACAAAAGAATACAAAAGAAGGCCAACTGTTTATCATCGCTTATCTCTATCCGAACGAACGAACCATCTTCGGCGCAATAAGAAATCATCGTTGAGAAAACGAGAGGAACCCCCTCCCCTCCCCTCCTCTCTCCTCTTTCTCGCGCAAATCCGAAAATCCAATCCCTGGAATTCGACTAAGCCGCGCATTCGACAAAGATAGCCAAACAGCTTAGCCACTCCACTAGATACACTCCTCCTCGAGGAATGGAGAGCTCGGGGAGTTCCGCAGATCTCGAGGCGAGATCTCGTCCCACCAGTAAGCCGGTGGTGGCTGAAACTCGCGTAACGCGGCACGACTTATAATCAAAGTTAAATGGAGCAAAAATCGGTGCGCGGAAAACACGAGATAAAGGCAGCCGTGATTCGCGGTCGGATATATATATATATATATATATATATATATATGTATATATATATATATATACATAGTTGGAACGAGAGAGAATTCTCATTGGGAGAAGAAAGGGAGGACCGCGTCGAACAAAGAAAAAAAAAAGAGAGAGAAAGAGAGCTTTTCGTCCCTCTTCCCTTCCGCTGCCCTCCTCTCTTCTCGATTAAAAAAAAGAATCTCCAGAGATCCTCGAACGAAGGAAAGAGCCAGTTGAGTATCGAGTGGTGGAGAATCATCCGGGAACGATAACTGCGCTGCTTAAATTTACGGTGTCGAGAGAGTTAAAATCGGAAAGGTTGGCGTATCGTTACAGATACGATCGGATCTCGGATGGCACGTGTAGACTCGAAGAGATTTCCGAGTTATTCGAGTGCCCTATCCATCCGGTAATAATCGTTCCGATCGATTGGATTGGTCGAATGCGGGCAAATTCGAATAAAAAGAAAAGGAAGAGAAAGAAGGAACGAGAACGAAAGTCGGGGATAAAATAATGTAATAAGACTAATATTTCCTATAGATCAAAGATAAATCCGTCCCTCGAACTTTCCCTCGAACTTTCCCTCGAACGAACGCGGGACGTATCCACCCCCTCTCCCTCCCCCCTTGAAGCGAACGAATCTACCACTCACGTACTCTTCCTAAATTGAGGGAACAATCCTCAGGAGGGGGACAATTGCGGGTCTTTTATTCGTAAACGGTCCTCCGGTTAACGACACCTAAAAGTGGTGCACACGACCGATACGATGGAGCATAAGAGTCGCATACGGAAATCCAGCAGGGGGAGGGAGGGAGGGAGGGAGGGGGGAAGATTTGGCCGCGTTCCAGCTAACGGTAAACATCTTGACATCTATATTTGTGCCCGTCTAAATTGCGTTTCGACCCCCTCCCGCGCCCCCCCCCCTCCCCCCATTTCCCGTTTGTTTGAGCCGGGCCTCCCCTAGCAGACCGCGCTCCTCGAAATGAAATCAGGATTTCCATTTAGTTCCTTTCGGATCACCTTCTCCAAGACCTCCCAACATCCTCTCTATACATATATAAAATCGTGGTAATCGCGAGTTCGTTCTTCTCCGTCCTACTACCACCAACAAAACTTCTCTTCCCTCCCCCACCAAATCGATCCTCTCCTTTTTCTGCGCCGCATGTGCCCTCTGACTCGAGCCGCAACGTTACACACGCGCGACTTTAACGAGGCCAAAAAAGGCAAGAGACTCACCGCATCTGCAACATCGCTTCTCCCTTCTCACCGCTCGATATATATGTGTATGTATGTGTATATACTATGTGTGTATGTGTGTGTGTCTGTCTTTGTACGTTACGTGTGTACGTGTTTACCAAGTGAAAAAAAAAAAAAAGAAAGAAGAGCGAGGGCAGAAGAGATTGTGGTGCTCACCTGTAACAGAAAAGGAAAGGCGCAATGATATTTAACAGGCTTGCTTGCTCGAAATCGCGGAACGACGATTAATTACAGGCTCCGGGCCGGTTAAACGGGACCCAATCCGCGTAAAAGCGTTAATTCGGAAATATGCTCGTAAATATAGCCGGGGAAAATTTGTCCCGCGCAACAACAGCCACCGACACCCAAGTTTTGATTTACCGTCGCACGTGCGCGATTTAACATGTTAATTTATGTGACTGTGATTTAACGATAAATCTCCCGAACCGGGGAGGAGAGAGAGAGAGAGAGAGAGAGAGAGAGAGAGAGAGAGAGAGAGAGACATGGAAAACCCTAAGCGAGCCGTGGACCACGCCGATACACGCCTGTACGTTCAGGGGAAGGGGAGAGATGGTGCGTTCGTGGACGAATCACTTTCGAATAACTTTTGAAATAGGTTGATGCATCGTAGAAGCGAAAAAAAGAACTTTCAATTCGTTTAATTGAAAAATTCTTGGCTCGATAATCTTTCCTGTTTATCATATCACAATTTTAATTATTCCTATATATGTATTTTTCTATACTCGAAATTTATTAAATCTAATTACAATTGATATTACAAATCTCCTCTTGAGAAGATGTTTAAAAATCTACTCTCTACTAAAAAAATTTTCGTCCATCGAAGAAATCTTCCTATAATATAATATTTCCATCTAAGCACGGAATAGTTACAAATATGACACTATATTCTATTTCTATATAGAAATTCATCTAATCCAACAGTATCTTCGATTACATTGAGTATAATACTATTGGTTCGATCTTCGTCTCTTGGAAAATTATCCTAAATTAATATTATTCGTCGATCTACCCGGAAATGGGCGTCGAAACGATTCTTCCGCGATATATAAATACAGGAAGAGTGATTCAGAAATCGTATTCGCCTACTTCGTCGAGAATACTATGGATGGAGAGAAACGATTTTTCTTCGATCGATACGCGATCCGATTGATCGGGAAACCTTTCTCAACCACCAGTTCAACAGACGCGAAATTTCGCGAATCCCGTGCAACCGATATTACCCGCGTTTCGTGTTGGTGTGGTAATTACATCCGTGGGGTACGCGGAGCGCAAACACGAAGAGAGGGGAAAATACTCTATCGAGGAAGAGCGTGTGAAAATGCGGTTCGTGATAGCGCGACGAAACGACGCGTCGATCGAGGAAATGCGCTTTTCTTTTTTTTTTTTTAGAGAAGAGAAAACAATTCGTGGTTTTCATTTTTTTTATGGAAAAATTGACGAGGCGGAAGATTTCCTCGATGGACGAAAATTTTTTTAACAGAGAGTAGATTTTTAAACATCCTCTCAATTGGAGATTTGTAATATCAATTGTAATTAGATTTAATAAGTTTCGAGTTTAGAGAAAAATACATTTAAAGGGTTGTAAAACGAGCAATATGATTAATTGATCCTATAAATTCGAACATTTTCCGATATCGATACTAAAAAAGACAAGAATAAATTTCGCTTCTTCACGTTCCAATTTAATGATTCGCCAAAATGCCCGTTTCCTCGTTGCCGCGAAAAAGCCTGAAACAAAGATCCCTTTCGAGTCGTCAGAATTCTCAATCTCTTTGATCACCTCTTTTAATCACCTTGAAAAAAAGCGCGCTTCGCTTCGACGAAGACAAAAACAGAAAGAGGAGGGAAAAAAATAAAAATTCCTGTTATCCTACCTAACATCCCTAAACTAAAGAAAAAAATACAAATTCTCTTTAAAACTCGGTTACACAATCACGATGCGCGCCCCGCCAATGTACTACGCAAATGAAGCGAGATACGATTGACCCACATGCGCGATGGGTGGCCGGCTTTCCCATCGCGGTTGAGCACCACTGTTGCCGACAAATGAATGAGTGTGGGCGAACACGTGACTGGAGATCCAAGCGTTGCCCCACCTTTGTCGTTCCACTCTATCTACTCTCTGTCTCTCTCTCTCTCTCTCTCTCTCTCTCTCTCTCTCTCTCTCTCTCGCACTTTGTTCCTTACCGCCACATCCTCCCACAACATAAATGACTCTTAACTTCGGCCTCCTGTATTATACACCGAACATTTCCTTCGTGTACGTGTGTTTCAACGGTTATACGAGGTTAGGACAAGGCCGAAGCTTTGTTGATGCAGGTCGGTTGCAACCGAGACTCGTTTTTCCTTCTACCTAGAGATCTACCTCTTTTCCGGGATCGAGCAATAATTGCCCCGCTTTCTCCTTTTTTTATATTCCTTGAAATTTGTTCCTACTGCTCAAGAGAACGTGTTCTCGATACCGCTGTGCGTTAAGCACAGGAGAGACACCGTGTAATTTGTATTTAATGATCCTTATCGAAGGATTAAACTCACGTTGTTAGAAACACGCGTACAAGTTATCTTTGTCGTTGAATTAAGGAATCACAACCCGTATCGCCGGGATTCTCTATCTCTATATAATTACGATGGATGCATAGATTATTCGAGAACGCTAGATTTCTTCGTTGCCTTTTTAAAATCAAGCGAATAAAAAACTCCTTTTCGTTTCTTTTTCTTTTTTCCCCCCCTCTCCAGTTCGTCTTTTTCCTCTTTGACGATAAGATTAGCATTGCCTATTCATAGCTCTCTAAACATCGCAACTATAACCTATTGCTATTGTTACATCACTCGTCGTGCAACGTAACTTCCATAAAAGGCAGCGCTATTTCCATCGTGCACGGCCCCATACGAGCTCGTCAACGTGACTTTGTCGTAAGTGCAGTCTCTGAAATCCCTCCTCCCTTATCTACATCTACGTTTTCGTAATCTCTGCCCACACGTATTGTCCGCGCGAAACGGACAGGGCCAAATTCTGTCCGTGATTGCTCGGCGAATAACAACAGCTTCGAAAGCCGAGCTCCCTTTGCCTAATTGCGCAATTACCCCAGAAGACTCGTATCGCTCGTATAAATTGCTCGAATAGGGCGGCCGTTGTATCGAAACGAGGCGCCGCTTCGTCGAGTCTCGTTTCTTTTTTTTCTTTTTTTTTTTTTTTTTTTCGATATTAACGCGGAGATTAAAAACTCCGTGGTGGGGATACGGGGTTCAACGTTCGCGAAATTGTAACCATTAAAATTGTTCCCTGTATTAACGAGCCTATACACAGTTTCCAGTTTCGTTTCTCGTTTATCAGAGCGGGTGCCCAGTCGCAAAGAACCGAACAATGGGCCAATGGCAAAGCGGAAGATTCAATATTCGGCCGGTTATATTCCATATCCGGGCAATTATTGGTTTATTTAATCGAACTATTAATTGAACCGGCGGATGGGTGCGTAATGTGGGGTACGTCGCGTGTTGTACTTGTTATTAAAATTCTCTGGTAGGATATCGATCGATGTCGCGATTTCCCTCTTGATATTGATCTTCAGCTTCGATCATTCTCGTCGTATTCGAAAGGAAACGGGTGGAGCGATGATCTTGTCTCGAGAATGCTCGGAGCTTGGTGTTTTTTTAACGAAGAATTGGGAAGCAATTCTTTCGGAAGACGGATAATTAACGCTCTCTCGAAGAAAAGAGAAAAAAAAGAATCAAATATTTCGGAGGAAGCGAGGAGAAACGGAGGCACCGTTTTCCACCTCCAAATATTACCAACGATTATAACAATTATAACAAGATTCCCCGTGCGCGAGGAATTGAAATTTGAATGTAACAATCTTCGACGAGAAAATAAAATGGACCGTCCATTTCCCGCCCAGCCAAGGGGAAGACACGTATCCAATTTCCTTCTCTCGCGCTCATGTCAAATGCTCGAATTCAAACCTCCTCGTATTATTAATTTCGGGGAAACCGATTCGTCCGCGAGGGAAAGAAACATTACCGAATCGTGAAGGAAAAATTGGTCGAAAATTGTCGATAAATCGATCGTCGGCCGTGCACGATATGGCCGTGCAATCCGGTTGTGAGGCGGACGCTTCGCTCGTGTGTAAACACAGGCGCCGATAAAGGCCGGTGTCCGGTGTTCGGTCCAAATTGACCTCGAATTTCGAAAAAAGCGGGGAGACGAGAGGGGAGAAAAAGAGAGGAGAAAAAAAATAGGGGAGAAAAAAAGAAGAGGCCGACACGCCAATCCGCGGATAATACGCGCCGATATACGCGGGAGGGGAGGGGAGGGGAAGGGAAGGGAAGGAGAGGGCGTATCGCCGCCTCTCAGGCCAACGGAAATTAATTGCCCGCGGCCCGTCAGACGTATTTTTTTCCTTTCTTTTTTTCTTTTTTTTTTTTTTTTCTTCTTCACAATCCACCACCGAAACCAGCTAAAATATCTCGGTAACGCCGCGTGGCGTGAGATCCGCGCAATTAACGGGGGGCGAAGGGGGAAGGAGGGGGGAAGGGTAGAGGCCTCCATTGTTGGGGAGTCGACGATCGGCCACCGAGCCGGCCGTGTATACCCGACGCGGAGGGAAAACAAGGGAGGAGGGAATTGCAATTTATCGACGACATTATTGGCCACGTCAGGTGTCGGTGATCGATCGAAAGTTTGACGGTTGTTCGGGGAGAAGAAGGGATTAGGAAGGAGCCGAGATTTCTTTCTCTCTCTTTTTCTTTCTCGGTGTCTTTGGGTGTCTATTGAAGTTTGTACAGAAGATCGGCCGCGTTGCGTGTTAACATTACGCGCGCAGAATTATCTTTTTTTTTTTTTCAAGCTCGAAAGAAACTCCAAGTTCTAATTAGAATTTGCCGAACGATTCTGTTGGATAGATGGGTTTTCAATGCCACGAGATAAAGAATCGCGGAGGATAATTTGCAATTCATCGAGTCCACGTGCTGTCAATAGTGTCAAACGTCGATCGTTTGATTACAAGATCGTTCAAGGATCGAATCTAAAGTTGTTCGTGTGTGATTCAATCTCGGAAGAATCTTCTCGATAAACTCGATCAGAGGGGGAATCGTCGAGGAAAAAAAGAAATAATGGGGAGAAGAAATGGAATATTCGTTTATAGAAAAAAAAAAAAAAAAAAAAAAAAAGAAAAAGAAAGAAAATCATTAAAACCTGGATTTAAAATTACACGAGGCGAAATTTTTCCCCTCGACTCGACGAGAAATGCCGCGAGAAACCCATCCAAAATTTCTCCAACAGTGCGCCACGAGTGGGCTAACACAAAGTTGGCCGCACATTAGGAGCACACGCACGTCCCGGGAAAGAGGGCGCAAGACTCGGTGAAAAAAAGAGCAGCCACCTTTTTGGAGAAAGAGAGAGAGAGAGAGAGAGAGAGAGAGAGAGAGAGAGAGAGAGAGAGAGAGAGNTCTCTTCTTTTGCGCGAGCGAGCGCATTCTCCCTTCCCCCCTCCCCAACCGAAGAAACGAGATATATAATCGCGGAATAAAAACAACAAAGTGTTCAAGTTTTCTCGGCGCTCGCGATTTATGCACGGAACACTCGAGCGTTCTTCAATTCTCGTACGGCACGGCTCACTTTCATGGAAGGCGATGGTTGGCTGGCTCGCTCGTATTACGCGCCGCGGATGAAGAAGTTTGTCAAACACAGGATACAACGTTGAAAACGGGATTTAACGTCGTAATACCGTCACTGTACAAGTTTTTAATCGTGCCAACCACCTTTCCTCTCCCCTCCCCCCCCTCCCCCGTCCGGGAAAATATGTGCGGAAAGAAAAGATCCGCTTTTCTTTCCCTCCCCCACTCGTTTTCGTTTACTCGTCGAAAAGAAGAGAGAATGGAATCCCGATTCGACGATCTCGTGAATCTATTTTTCCCCGTTAAATGATACTGCTGATCGCGTTACGATCACGAGACGATATGAATATCGATACCAAGTAGATTTCAAACTTATTTATATATGGGGCAAAAATTTGCTAGTTTCATCTAAACGGAGTTAGAGAAAAAAAGAAAAAGAAAAAAGTAGCCCGGAATTGACGGGATAGTTTAGTCAGAGCGCGAGGAGGCGAGGTGAAAAAAACTGGTTCTCCGTCACTGAATACCTCTACATAAATCTCCCCTTTTATAACTCCGCTCCGTTAGCGAGCCGAAGTTCGAGCACAATATCGAATTGAAAATTTCTCCCACGACAGGGAGGATTATTCTCCAATTTTTCATTCGCCGGGCATAAAAGAAATAGACCCTCCCCTCCCCTACCCGCCCCCATATACGTACGTATATTTGCGAAAAGAGTTGAAAGTAAAAAAAAAATCAATTCGCCGGTCGATCGGCAACGAATAAGCGTCAGGTCTTCGTCTGTGGATAGCTCGATCCCCGATAACCATTTCCACGGATCGAATCCACGCGCGGCAACCTGCTACCTCACCTGGCACGTAGCCCAAGATCGGTCGATTCGTTTTTTTATACCATCGGCACACCGGCGAATTGAGTCGTGACGAGTCCCACCGGTGGTTTCAGTCGCCAGATCTCTGAAAATCCCCGGAGGGATCGTTGACCTTCTCTCGAGCACTCTCGAACTTCCGAAGTGGCTGAGAGAGAGAGAGAGAGAGAGAGAGAGAGAGAGGAGGGAGAAGGGAAGAGAGAGAGAGAGAGGGAGAAGGGATACGCGGCGCGCATCGCATCGACGAGACGAGGACGGAGAAAGGCGGAATATACAGGGAGGGAAAGAGACAAGTGGGCAGAGGTATGAGGGAACACATTCCATATCGATACTCTCTCTCCTGTTCGAGCTATCCTCTCGCAATATCGTGCCGTATATCGCCATCACGTCTGATCGAACTGCTAGTTTATACCTACACGACTCATAACGATTCCAGTGAACGGGAAAGGGACAGGCTTCGTTAGTTGTCTCTCTCTCTCTCTTTCTTTCTCGACCTGTCTCGCGTCATTTTCCACTCTACAATTTTTATTCCTTCGATTTCGAACGCTCTCTCTCTCTCTCTTCCTTCCTTCCTTCCTTTCTTATTACTACATCTTATTTCAATTTTCCCCCATTCAAAACTTGCCCCCTTTTATATCCGCCCGAAATAGACGAGAAGCAAGCCAATTCGACGGATTTAAATGCGACAATCTTATCTGTGGAGATCGGAGTGTGTATAGAATATAGATTCATCGTAATGTAGGTTAGACTTCCTGCTGTCTAATTGATAGACACGGCTGCCCTTTCACCCTTTCCTCCAATTTCTGACTTCGTCGGAGGGGAAGGGGAAAAAAGGAAGAAGGAAGCAGAGCGGACGATTATCCGATAATGTTTTCGAAGCAACTCTGTCCTCCCTTGAATACTAGCAATTTACAGGCGCTATTAACGTTGCCTTATTTGAGTTAATTGGTTTTAATGTGGAACGCTGCATCGCACGGCTGCGTCGCCGGAATCGTAAGCCGCTTACGAGATGCTTCCGGGGAACGCTTGCGCCGCCCCGCCACTTTCAAAATCGTCAACGAGATCGCTATATCTGGCGATAATTATTATCGATCCTCTCGTGGATTATTCGCAGTCGTTTATTTTCCAAATCGTCGCGGATGAAAGTTTCGTCGGGTTGATTAAATGGAACGAATCTCTGGATGGGGCTAACATTTCTTTCTCTCCTCGCGTTAAAGAGAGCTTCGAGGATTTTTATAGTCGAAGGAATCTCAATTAATTTTCGGATTATAATATATATATATATGTAACTTTTAATTTTGAAACGTAGATAATACGAAATTAATAAATATGATGGAGTTAAATGGATCACGTAGGTGTACGTGTAATTGAAAAGTGGGAAGGATGAAATGTCACAAAATAGCTTTTTGAGAAAATTAAATTTTAATATTCTAGTCCACTGGTGAGGAAGCAACGTGCGATAAATTTCCTCTATCGGCCATACACAGTTTTTCACCAACGTGCTCTGCATAACGAGCCTTTCATTCTCCTCGTTTCTTACTATTTTGGACTTTAAAGAGAAAAAAGAATCTGAGAAAAAAATTCTGACTCGCTTATTCTCATTCATCATACGAATAATAGTTCAGCCAATGAAATAAAAACGGAACGTCAAAGATAATGAAAAGATGAACCCAAAATAATAATTATTTTACTTTGGTAATTGCGACGGAAAATCATAAAATCGTAAACGTTTCCTCGTTCCTTCCCCCCTTTTATCCTTCGATTACGCGAATAAGAGTGTAAACGTAACTCTTTCCATTTCTAAACTTTTTTTTTTTACAGATCTCATATAATACAAGATGAAGAGAAAGAAGAACCGGCATTAATAATGCCTGGAAGGACGTTAACGAAGAACACAAAGATCGGCGAAATCGAAATTCGATTCACACTCCCCAGAGTGCGAAACGTGTTCGCCGTGTAATTTACCCCTTCTAATTAAAAAAGTAGAGGAGGAGAAAAAAAAAAAAAAGAAAGAAAGGAACTCTCCACTGTCGAATGTCGGTGGAAAGGAGATCAATCACGGTCGGTTAATAATCTTACCGAATTGACAGGGCGCTCATAAATCATCGGTCACGGAACATAAAAGCAAACCGGTCGAGCCAACGAATCCTCTCGCAGACCAGCGTGTGATTGTGGCAACTCTTTCAGAGTGGAAATCAATGAGATATTTATGCGCGGGAAAAATATTTATATCGATCGGGCCGAGCTTGAGGAGGAAATCGGTAATTGGCTGTCGACGATATACAGTAATTTACAGTAATTAATAATAATATCCTGATCAATTTTACAATTGTTGTGTTTGATTTGCATTGAGAATTAGAATATTTGAATAAGATATGTATATTATTTAATCTCGATAATTAAATTAAAATATCGTAGATCATAACGTTTACGTGACGACATAATTCGAATGAACAGAATCAAGGGGAGGAGATAAATTCGTGGTTCGATTTATAAAAGAAAAAAAAAAAGAAAAAACGATAAAAATATTTCCCGTAGCTCGCGTAGGCGCGGAAAAAAGGAACGCGTTTCACGATCTTCGACGTCGAAATTCATCGATCGCCATCGACAAAATATTAGCTCGCTTCGTTTACGCGCCTCCGCGTCGTGCGCCGTTGCGTCACGTGTCGTTACACATTCCCTCCGCAGCTTATACTTCAATACAAAAGCGGCCCACGTTGTTTAGTTTTCGCCGAGTTTGCCCTCATATATTTGCCAGATTTTACAGCGCAATTTTGACCCAGTTCCTCTCTCTCTCTCTCTCTCTCTCTCTCTCTCTCTGAAAACGCGTACGATTATCAAAACGTCGAATATACGAAAATTCGAAATGAATTTTTCTTCTTTTTTCTTTTTTCCTTCCTCTCTTCGTTCACAATATCGAAACGATACCAAGGAACATAGTGTACGCTTTTTATTCTTTTTTCATAGGAGGGAGGGTTTTCCTTTATCCTTTCACGGTGCAACACGATGCAAGAAAAGTTCATCTCCCGTCACGAGAACGATTTTTAAAGAGATTTATAAACTTCCGGATAAACTGTGCCTTCGAGTCGGAAGCTTTTCAAATTTCGTCGTCCAAGCGGCCATTGTCGTTCCTCTGTCGACAAACGTCGTCACAAGCAGGGAGCTGTCTCGGAAGCAGCCTTATAAGGTCAACAGACAATTTTCTCTTTTTACATCACTCGTGATCTCCTTCACGGGGTGGAAAAACTCGTGGACAAAATTTATAGATACAACGATTAAGTTATACAAAGTTTTATACAAAATTGAACTTGAGCAAATTTATTCGACGATAGTTGGAAAGATGAAAATCTATACTCCTTCACGCTATTTGTTCCTTTTAATCGTTTCAATCGTCGTTACGAAGACTCGAGATGTAAACAGTCGTAGATGTTAACGTGTACATTTTATGAAAGGGAACTCTTTACGCGTTTATGAGTAGGTGGTAAAAAGATTTCAGGTGAAACGTCGTTTCGTTGATTCCGAAAATGGGAAGAGAGAGAAACGGGCATATAGCGATTTCTTTTTTTAGCTTAGGAGGCAAGCTGTGTCAAAATTGAGCTGTAAAAACGAACGGGAACCATAAAAGTTCCTGTTCCCGCTATATTTCTGGATAAACCTCGATACACTTCGAAAAGGCGTGCAATAAATTCTTGTAAGGCATCTGTACGAAAACTGTAAACCGTCAAATTCAACGTGTAGTAAAGTAGCTTCTAGTTGAGAAAATAGAACGCAAACGTGGGAAACGAATCCTCCTCTCCTCGAATAAAATTATACAATTATTTTTATCAATAATTAAGCTAAAAAAAGAAAAGATCCTTCACTGACGATGAATTTATCATTATATTTTTCAAAATTTATTGAAAAAAAAATTCAAATGACTGTAATTAATAATAACGATTTCATCGGATTCCTCTTATATCTCAATAACTTGAAACAACCGACAGATTACACATTTCCAGGAATAATGCATTCACGATCCCCACGCAATCTTGACTATCATAAACGTTCTCGAAATCGTTCTTTATATTTCGACGATCAATCGAAATTCAGAGATAGAACGAAATTTTTCTCGTCTTTCTTTACTTTTCACGAAGAAGAATTCGAATTTGCAAGTGTCGGAAGAAACGTGGATTCATCTTGCGTCTTCTGTACATAAATTCTCAAGCTTCCAAGTTTAATACTGTATCAGATATCGTTAACTATTCCCTTACACGTTAACGAAACGGATACCGAACCGGTGCACAAGTCTATTAAGTGGCGTCGTAATTTCCCCTGGGCCTCGATACCGACCCGTGTACACGCTCGTTCATTATCACGCGTTGGCCGTAATTAAATACACGATTGACTTTTGGAAATGGCGTGGAGAGCCGCAACATGCCGCGGACCGAATACAAGAATCATAAACAAACACGCTGCTCGATCTCGAATCCCCTCTCCTTGTTTCAGATTTCGTGGAAGACTACCACGACAAAGCAAAAAACGAAGATTCTATTTGTGTCTGGCAAAATATGCCAGAATTTTACGAAATTTCGCTCGTTTTTCTAAACAAATATAAAAATCTATCGATCGAAGAACGGAGCGCGAATCAAAATAGGCATTCGAAATAATCGATTTTTACAGATCGATTTTGAAAGCTCGTGATAAGATAGTTGCAAAACGATTACAGATCTAAAAGAAACTTCTTAAATCTTATGAAATCCAATCTCCTTACATTTCATTCCCATTACAACGCCCTTCCCTCCCATCTGTTTAACTCTCAGATCCACTTTCCCACCCTTGTTCGCGGCAAATTTCTCTCTTCTCCGCGCAAACTCCCTCTTAACGCGTATTCACTCCCGTATTTTTCACGACCCACATCCCATGGTATATATCCCGTCCCTGGGCGAATCCTTTGGCAAATGCTAAAACGACTCTTTACCCACCCCCTCCCCACGCCCGCCGGAAGCTGCAAGTACACCACCGCTGCGGTGTGTTACACCCGCGTTGATTTTCCTTGAGTTCGCGTCGCGGGACTCGAGGGCAGGTTATTTTCTTCCGGGGAAAGGGGGCAAGAGAGTTCTCTTCCCTTTAACGACCGTCGTGCGAAAATGCATACGGGAAATTCGAAGGAATACGTGTAAAACGAACCGTGTGAACCGTGTAAAAGGTGTAACAAAGTCGATTCGTCGAGGCTTTGCAACAGTGTTTCTCGAGAATAAAGGATTGAAGGAAGAAGTGGATGTGAAATTTGGAGAAGTTATCGATGTCCCAAATTATTACAAAGTGGAGATTAGATATTGTTATTCGATGATAATTTTTGACTCGAATACGTGTAAAAGATATAAAATCGATTGGAAGCTTTGCAAGAGTGTTTCTTCGAGAATAGAGAATTGAAGGAAGAAATGGATACGTATTCCAAATTATTATAAACTGGAGATTAGATATTGTTATTCGATGATAATTTTTGACTCGAATACGTGTAAAAGATATAAAATCGATTCGAGGCAAGAGTGTTTCTTCGAGAATAGAGAATTGAAGGAAGAAGTGAATGTGAAACTTGGAGAAGTTATCGATGTCCCAAATTATTACAAAGTGGAGATTAGATATTGTTATTCGATGATAATTTTTGACTCGAATACGTGTAAAAGATATAAAATCGATTGGAAGCTTTGCAAGAGTGTTTTTTCGAGAATAGAGAATTGAAGGAAGAAGTGGATACGTATTTCAAATTATTACAAAGTGGAGATTAGATATTGTTATTCGATGATAATTTTTGACTCGAATACTAAAAGTCGAAAAGATATAAAATCGATTGGAAGCTTTGCAAGAGTATTTCTTGGGAGAATAGAGAATGAAGGAAGAAGTGGATACGTATTCCAAATTATTATAAAGTGGAGATTAGATATTGTTATTCGATGATAATTTTTGACTCGAATACGTGTAAAAGATATAAAATCGATTCGAGGCTTTGCAAGAGTGTTTCTTGAGAATAGAGAATTGAAGGAAGAAGTGGATATGAAACTTGAAGAAGTTATCAATGTCCCAAATTATTAAAATGGATGATGATTTTTATATTACGTCGAGGTAAAGTTTTCAATCGATTGAATTATAACACGAATATAAAAATTGTTGAAATATTATATCTGCGAGAATTAAATTAAAAAGATATTAATATTTGCCAAAAGTTCTGGCACGATATTCGATTTATTTTTACCGAATACTTAAAGCTCTCCTCTATGCGTAAAGCAACTTTCATATATATATATATATATATCCTTCCGCATAATATAAATTCACATCCATGGAAACCATTTGGAAACCACGTTCCACTGAAAACTGATTATCACATCCTAAACAGTTGCTCAAGTCGAGCTATCCCAAACACCTGTTATTCACTCAACAACTTCATCATCCTTCTCTCCATATCTCTGCATTCCCAGAAGAAACACGACCATTTCGATAAATCTTTCCCACTTGTACAAAACTATAATGAGAAACGATACAGTCTTATCTTTGTATCGAAATTCGAAGAAAGAGAAGAAAAAATACGTAACATCTCGCCTCAAAATTATCCAAAGACTCTCAGAGACGAGAAGAGATATTTTTCTCCATATTTCCATAAGAGATCCATTCACGACATCCAAAAAAAAATTACCAGCCTACAGAACAAGCCTCGATCGAATTCAACCGTATCGCAGAAAAGATTAAATAAACTTCTCGCCACCACCGATTATAGTTGCAACCGAGCCGCCCTCGAGAGGAATAGAAATCCTCGAAAGACTAACAAGCGAACGAGTGCTACAACTCGATGAATAAAACGCGGGCTGCCCGATTAACGAAAAGGTAAGCCGTCGAGATCCACGCGAGTTGAATAGTAGGCGAGTACTTGCGCAGTGAAAGTGGAGGGAAGAATTCTTGCATTTAATATACCTCTCTACCAAGCGCAAAATGTTTCAAATACGGAAGGAAATACGAGGAGAAAAATTGCAGAAGAAGAGTGTGTATATTACGCGCGGCCTTAACACGCGTTAACGCGCGCCTCTCGTTGAAAAACGGGTCGGAGATCTCGGGTTCGAGCCTCTCCCTTTCGTTTCAGCAAGAAAAAGGAAGGGAATAGAAGAAAGGCGGGAAAAGCGAGGAAAGAGGGATCGATGGAAATACACGTGGGCACATTGTGTTTATCGCGCAAGAATTCGACGGGCAAACGACGGATGGAAATGTGTGAAACGAATTGCTCTAATTCCATTTTAAATCTCGGCCACGTATCGATCGACTCGACACTCTACGTTCCTCGGCTCTATCGGAGGAAAGCTTTCCGCGGATGCGCTCGGAACGTTCACGTTTCACTTTGTACACCAGAGGCGGAGGAGGGTTGCTGGCTTTTGCCCTCCCTCCCCTCTTTCTTTCGCTCCCCTTTTTCTCTCTCCTTTCCTTCCTCGTGCTGTCGGATTTCCGGGAAACGATGTCGCGCGAGCGTCATTCATCGACATCGTAGGAATAACGAACTGGACGGAGAGAATGATCGCCAGTGAAATGCACGTATGAATGAAATTCGCAGGTTGCGAGATTGGGGAGATTTTTAAAGAATAGTTGAAGACGCTTTTTCTTTTTTTTTTTTCCTTTCCTTTTTTTTCCTTCGATACATTTGTTCGAGGAAGAGTGTGGATATTGAAAATGAAACGAGATATATATATATGGGTCATTCGAATCGATCACTTTTGAGATTATATTAGTACGATTTTAAATCGAAATGGAAAAAAATTCTAAACAATAAATAAATAAACAAGACTTTACGAAATTTTTAGGAAAACTCGAAAGCTCGCGAAAGCTCACAGTGATGATAACACCGCGTGTGTGTCAAGATTTTCTTTCGACCAAGCTGAATTTTAGGATTAAACACTTTAAAAATTCCTTTGATCGTTCGCTTGCCGATCGACGTATGGAAAAAAAAAAAAAAAAAGAAAAGGGGAATGAATTTTGCAGAAAACGATGAGCGTGTCCACTTGCAGCGATGCATTACATGTCAATATTTAATGAGTCTCTCGACCGACCTGGATTCACGAATGAAAAAAAACCGGAGTTCCACGGACGAATGATGAAACAAAAATTGAACGGTGTTTGTTAAACTTGCTTCGCTTAAAAATAAATAAATCTTTCGCCGATGTACGGGATTATATTCTCCGAACGCGCTTTCCGGTTAATATTCACGATGAGAGAAAGAAAGAAAGAGAAATAAACCGATCTGATTCTTTAATCCAAGAGTTAAATTAAATCCAATGATTGAAACCCGAGATATTGAAATCGTATATCTTGATGGATATACGATTTTTACGCTCTTCTTCTTCTTCTCTTTTCTTCTCTTGTTTTCGCGCGTTCGCGAATTTTAACTTCAAATTTTTATTTTATCTCGTTCATCCTATCCCGACAAATTTATTCTCGATTATTATCTTATCGATAATATCTCCACACAAAAAATAAACGAGACTCGTCTAAAAATCTATCTCTCGATTTTTTTCACATAAATATCACGGATCACGTAATCGAAATCCTTCTTAATTAACCCGATGACGATTAACCGAACATCTTATAAAACATCCACGGGCAAACAAAGATGAAGAATCCGAAGACGATTTCACGGCCCGATAGGTTCCATTATTGAAAAGAAAAGGAAGAGACGAAGGAGGATAATTGGTTGGAAACTTACTTTTCAGCAGAGATCCAGACGTTGATCGCGCTTATTGCGCCACGCCAATGTGACAATGTCTCACCGTGGAGAACGTAAGCAATGTCACGGAATAAAGGAACAATACGCGACAAGAATTCTAAGCCATCCGTTATTGTCGATATATACGTATATATATATACATATATATATACCCGTGCACAAAAGAGAAGATTTTTTCGACGAGCGCTGATCATCGGCCACACTGAATCATTCCACGACACAAGCTCCCTTCCTCTGAGAGTAGAATACTTTTTTATGAATCACGATATACATATATATATATCTCGTTTCTCGGTTTATTTTTCCTTTTGTATTCTCCTCGGCATACGCGCACGCATCGTTTCAATTCGATGTGGTATCGGTATGCATCGCGTATAGATCGTTCGTGAAAAACAACGAAGAGGAACGAATCTTCGTGTTGGGTGTTTTGCTGGCAATAATACGTAATACGCGGGATGGATTGAAAAGCGGCGAATTAGAATTTCAATGATGTTTAGAAAGATACGCTATCTCTAATGCGAAGCAACGTATCATGAATTACGTAAGCAATTTGCATTTAGAATACCGTTAACGTTAGACCTACAGACCTGTATTTTCAATTTATACTATATACTAGAGATGGATAGTCGATGAAATTAATTATTACGAATGTGATGAATTTAATAAGTAATATCATTTTTTCCTTCTTTACTTTTTAAAACGCGTAAAATGATAAAAAAAAATATTCGATTTACGTGTAATAGATTAGCCTCTCCACAGTGTTCGAATTAAAATGGAAGTTAAGCTAATATCTCTGAAGAAATCTGAGAAACATTATGCGCGATAATACTTAACAATATTTTACTACTAAAAACGAATGGAATTTCGAGACTTTGGAAAGCACTAGCTCTAAAGTTAACACGTTCAGCAATTAGAGGTATAGGCAAATCGGCGAGCAGCCAAAGCAGGAGGCTCGACGATAGAGTCTAAGATCTCTAGTCGAGCAACGTTGTTCTCGCCATTTTCTGGCGAAAACTAGCTTGAGTGAGATCTCGAGGTTAGAGCCAATACTCGAGAGCTTGGTGCTTCGTCCAATTACCTATGAGCAATACTACAGGAGAGCCTAAAATCTCAAGATTTCATTCTGCTAATTTTGCCCATCGAGAATTGCATCGTCCATAACGAGGGCAAAGATACGAATGGAGAAAAACGAATTGGGCAGAGCGAGATTTTTATTTCTATGTTAATTACGTATGTACGTGAGACAGAAGAAATCGTCTGTAAACAGACAATGTAATAAGCCAGAGTCTTAAACTTCCGCTCCGCTAGTTTCACCGCCCATAACCGTAGCTATTGCTATCGCGGATGTCTACGGTCGTTCATAAACAATGCCGAAGGCTGAAAACTGAGCGGGTTGAAACTAGTCCACTGGAAGTTTGAGACTCTAGTCACCATTGGACCTGCTCTACATTTGCCTATTGCCCGTCTCTCGAATGGGAAACTCTGTTCGAGAGAGAATAAAAAAAAAAAAGGGGAGCGGAAAAAGCGCTATGCAGTCTCTTCGAAAACGCGAAGAGACGATTAACGAGAATTGAGTGGAAAGTTTCGAACGAATAACCGTAATTCGAACTTGAGACACGAACGAGATCCACGTTTCTCTTTTTCGACGTGGAACGATCAAATGCGCACGATATGAGGAGGATAGAGAGTATAAACGAATTCCAACAATATTTAATTATGATTATTCGTGAAATGTCTCTCTAAACTGGAAGGGGGGAACATTTTCGATGATCTCCACGAGGAGGAGCGAGGATTAGAGATCGAATTATTTCCCCTGATTACACGAGCGAGTGAAAATGGAATCGTGGAAATTCGAACGAGAGAGAAAGAGAGAGAGTCGATCCACGAATTTTAACGACGAACGAATCACACGTGCGCGATAAATTTAGATTCGTGCCCTCCTATCGTCGATCGTTATCAATCACTTAGCTCGTGTAGAACGACGGAAAAAAAAAANGAAGAAAAAAAAAAAAAAAAGAGCTAGTCTCGAAAAAGTATAACGAAAACAGTTGCAGTGATTGCATAAGTTACGATAAAAATTACGGAAATAATTTCATCCAGGTTTTAGAAATGGCACCCTTTTTTTCGAGATAGCACCGCCTTTGGCTCGAGTCGCCATAGAAGTCACGATAGCCAATAATCCCGAATGACACGTAAAACCGGGCCCTTCCACCTGCATATTCTGAATATTCCGTGTCAGCGTCTGCGTGTACGAGCCACTCTAATCTTTAGAGTAAATCGACACGTCACGAATATCGGCATATTTTCCACCCTCGCCAACCCCGCCCCGCCATGGACCTACCTCATCATCCGAACGACGAAATTACGGCACGGGTCATACACAGTTTCGCGTGCTACCGACGTCAATAGAAATCGTATCCGCTTCGAATTCAATAAATCGTGAGAATTTCGTTTCGAGGAATCGGCATCGAGTTCGAAAATAAACTTCGAAAACCTGTTCGATCAAGGGATTAAAACTATCAAGGATGAATTTTTATATTCTCGATTCAAAACGAGACGAACGATTTTTCGTATCATTCATCGTTGCATCGCTCTAGATAAAATTTTTGTAACGGCCTAGAGGTTAAGATAAACTTCATCTATCTTTGGAGAGAGTTATTTATCAATTTTTTTTCTAACTCGAAAAGAAAGAAAAAGACTTCCTTTCTTTTTTTTTTTTAGAATATCTAAAATAATTTTAAATATGATTAATGAATAAAATATGATTATTCGATCTTAATTTTACGAACTACATTGGTCAGTAGGTTAAAACAGTTATATTTGTGCTACTTTTAAGTAATAATAAAAGTAGGTGTTTGAAAGTTTGCAAGACAATATAACTACTCTCTCCAAAAAAAAGAAAAAGTATACATCTCCTACGCAATCGTTTAACACTCTCTCGTTTAATTCTTCAGATAAGATACTTTAACTCGAGTTATTGTATTATCGTGATAAGATAATCTGGCTGATCTTCTTTCACTTCCTCAAGTATCTATTTTCTCCACGAAATCACATCGAACGATTTCACCAAAAACTACTACACTCTACTGCTCTTTCGTACACAACAATTTTCGCGAATCTTCGTGCAAAATTATCAAAATGATGATGATGCAAAATTCAAAAGAAAAAAAAAAAAAAAAAAAAGCAACGCAATAGAATTGAAATAGATTCTTCCAGTCGAGATAACAAAGTGACGCTGCGTTCCTCGTAAATGAAAATTATATAAACAATCTCTCTGGTTAACAGTCTCTCCCGATAAGATTAAAGCCGTATAGGTCGAGCCAGATAAACTTTTAATAATCTCGTCACCTCGTTTGCGTACAAACGGAACCAGATAACTGTTCGAAGCGAATTGTTGATCGTGGGATCGTTCATCAGTCACTTCTGATCGCGGAGGTGATCCATCAACCAGCTGGTCATCATCACGGCCACGATTTCATTCAAGAAATCGTGACCCGTACACGCGTCATGTTTTTATGACGAGTGATTAGCCATCGAGAAACCATTGCTCGAGAACGGGTTGGATTACGAAAGAGCGGATGGATTTTTCAGATATCGATTTTTATTTACATCGAAGAAAAATTATTCACGTGTGATTCATCCTCATTTGTTTAACAAACAAATGTTCCAACGATGATATTTTGCAACTTGCCATTTTATTTCCGTTTCATTATTATTCATCGATGCGAGCAAACAGATTGAGCCAATCAAATAAAAATTCCTCCTCTAAGAAAATTCCAATCCGATCTTTTGAAAAATGAAAAGAATATCACCGATAACTCTAACCAGATTCTTCCTCTAAAATTCACACATTGGTCACTCGATGAAACTACTCGACTATTTCCTCCTGTCAAGGGAATCACGAACCTACTTCGAAAATTCCTGTTTCTTTAATCACGCAACTTCGTAACGCGTAACAAGGGAGGAGGGGGGCGCGATAAATCCGGCGCGACGCAATAAGAGCATTTTTTGCATAATGCGAATGGGGCGCAGTTTCACTTAACAACCGTGTCCCACCATATTCCGTTGAAAACGCTAGCATCCCCCTCTCCTGATAAAACTCGTTCTCCCGCGGAAAGAAACGGGCCGAAAGATTCACAAGTAAACCATCTCGACGTTATTATATATAATTACTCGCGCGAGAGGAGAATAACCACCGTTACTACCGGATGTATAATGGGATATCGAGGGGAGGGGGGGGCCCTCTCCTCGACTTCGAGGAGGAGGGAGAAGATACTGATCAAACAAGAATCAAAGGATAAAATTCACATCGGAGAAAAGACATTCCAAACTATCGTTTCGTTTCCCGCCGTTACGGGAAGCGGCGGGGGAGGAGAAGGAGGAGGAGGAGGAGGGGGAAGAAGAAACGTTGCGCGCCACCCCATCCCACACGACTCCGGAACCGAATACTCGTACGATCGAATCCGAGGCGGAATAAAACGATCCAGAAACGATCCGGAAATAATACTTGCCTCTCGCGAGCGAGTCGGTCATCGCCGATTAAACGGAAACGAGCCTCGACCTACCTCTCTCTCCCCCTCTCGTCCTCGTGATAAATACGACGGGGCAGGACAGGGTGCGGGAAATCAGTGTCGTCCCTACCCTCTCGTCAGATGGAAGTGGATGCAAAAAAAGAACGTTTACACGCGCGAATGCGCGCCAACGCGTACTTATATGCGAGACGACGTCGATGATGATGATGATATTCTCGTGTGCCTACGCATGTGCATACGCACGACATATATCTCGTGAATTCGCGAGCGAGGAAGCGTGGCGCGCGAAAGAGGGGTTGAAGAAGAGAGGAGAAAGAAGAAGGAGGGGGGAGGGAGGGAGAGGAACGCGAATACGAAGACGGAGAAAGATGGAGGAAGGTGAGAGAGAGAAAGAGAGAGAGAGAGAGAGAGAGGAGGAGGAAGGGTATAGGATCGAAAGTGGAACGAAGAGGCCGCGAGTCTGGCGGGAAAAATCAATAGCGGTGAGCCGGCGAACCCAACCCTCTCGTACTCTTTCTCTCTCTCCCTCTGTCACTTTCCCCCCTCCCCCCGTCTCTCCTTCGCTCTCTCTCCTCCTTCTTCCTTCGTCCAACCCCTACCACCGTCTCCACTTTCGGGGTCGAACCGAAAACCCACGCGCCCACGAGGCCGCGCTGTCGTGAACTGCGACCAAGCCTCGTCCATCCCTCCCCCTCCTTCGATCCTTCAACGAGTTCCCTCCCTTTCTTAACGTTTTCGTCACGAGGGATCTTCTCTTCCGGATTCTTGTAGGAAACATATGGCAGAGGGGGGATGAGACCAATGAGGAAGACTTTACACGATCGAAGAAATGCTGGTTTTTCTTGTTTTCTCCCTTTCTCTCTCTCTCTCTCTCTCTTTCTTTGTTTTTCTCACACACTCATATGATTCTCTTGATTTCGATTCGAATTCGAAGTGTGATCGGTCAACAAGATAGAATAATTTCCCTTTCTCGTTAATTTCTTATTCTTCGATATTTCATTTTGTAATTATATTCCTTATACTTAAGTATTTGTATTTGAAATCGACGAATATCTTGATATTCGTCGTGTATAAATTATATCGATCAAGGTTAGAAAATATCCAACTTCTTTCGAATACGAGATCTCGCGAATTTCTTGAAAAAAAGAAAAAAATAATCGAACTTGAAAAACTCGAATTTTATCGATACATGAAATTGCACATTCACGATACGCGCACGATTGTAAACACGAATACGTTGATACGTGAAAAATCATCGTGAGACAAAATTGAGTAAAAAAAAAAAAAAGAAAAAAAATAACGAATATACAATATGATCAACATTTGTTAAAAAGAATTCGCGGGGTTAAAAACGCGATCCGATTGAATTCACTGGCGTGACCACCATGTATTGCCTCCGGTTTCGATCCTCCTTGCTCGACGGTCGTTCTACAAGTGTTCCGTGTGCGCGTCGAACATCGAACGCCACGGCGAAATTTAAATACAATGAGCTGTTTTGAATTTATGGGAGGTCGTTGCGTACGAGACGACGCGCGCACGGAACGAATCTCCGCGGCAATTAAACATTAGTCACACTACCGGTCGTTTCCACTGAAAACGAGCCGAAACTTCTTTCACGATTGTGTTTTTTTTTTTTTTGCAGCGAAAAGACGCGTGCAATTTAATATACGAATGAGATTTTCTTTTCTTTTTTTATTTTTGTCGCATGTTATTGTATCGAATTTTTATTTTGTGGATATTAAATTTAAAAATCTGGAAGAGTTTGGAAAGAGATTCAAAAAAGTAAAAAAAAAAGGTTACAATAGGGGAAAAAATTTGATTTTTATACGTAAAATTTTAAACGTAACGAATAAAGATTAGAATTGAATTACTTTAAAATTATTGGATCACCGTCGATAAACGATATTTTATCAATTGTTTGATACGTGGAATAGTGTCCGCTTACAAAAAAAAAAAAAAAAAAAGAAAAAAAGAATTCATATAAAAATAATGGAATCATGTGCTACACGTTCGTGCAAAATAAAATAGAGATAATAATTCTCGAATTCTCGATAATGAATTATTTCATCGAACAAAACCGATCACGTGAAAATTACCGAGAAATGCAACAACAAATTAAATCTTGAAGAATCCCATTTCTATAAGAAATTTCTCGTTCCAATTCGATGCAATTCATTTTTCCCAGATTCATTACTTATCATCACTTTTCCCTTTTTTTTCGTCGACAAAAAAGTATTCATAAAAAAAAAAAAGAAAAAGAATTGCAATTAAATGGAATCCCGCATAGATGATTTTGATCGCACGATGGAATCGGGATGATAACGTTAAACTGTGAGATTTCGATTACAATGTAATGGTTTATTATCCGATTTGCGGCGCATTACCATTCGTATGAAATCGCGAAATTATCGGCGCATTTGCGACCGGTATAACTTTTAATTGCTTTTGATATCGAGCGATACACTTTCTTTCCCTCCCTTTTTTCCTCTGTAGGTGGTAAACGCTAAAAAAAAATAATAAAAAAAGAGAAAAAAGAAAAAGGGAGAAAGGAGAAGCCGATGTTACGCGACAAGTGAAGCGATTAATACCGAGACACGTACTCACAACCCATTAAATCCTGGTTGGAAATATCCGTGACTTATTGAATTTTAACGCGACCTTCCTCTTTTAAAAAACATTCCTACGTATCGATACACGAAATTAGCACGCCTTATTTTATCGATCGTCCACGTTACATAATTTTGCATTTAAATGTAAGATTGAATCGTAAAAACCGAGCCTAAGCGAATTTACGATGCGCTTAATTATGCCACCGCGATCGTCGTCAACGTAATTTTCGTTCGTTTCAACCATCGATTAAATGCCGTGTTTCTTTATAAATGGGGAGGGGAAAAAATGGACAAAATCTTGCATCGAAATAAATAAAGTACAACGAACGAGACGGGCAATACTTTGAAGACATCTCATTCTCTATGATCTATCTAAATCTTAAATTTCCGGAAACGCGTGTTAACATTATTATAGGATCTTTAAAATCACTGTGGTCGATATATCTTTAAAATAATATTTATCGTTCGAACCGTTATCTTTCGCATCTCACCGCAAAAATCCAACGTATATATAAATGCACCTATATCAACGTGTTCATCCAGACAGATTACAAATATCGGTTGCTCCATAGGATCGATATTTTACGCGTGAAAAATCAGCGAATAGTTTTGGAGCAAAGTTTGCACGCCGCTTTTCCATTTTCCACCCCCGCCACCCGACGAGTTACACATTTATGGGTTATCGCCTCCCGCGCCAGCTGGGTACCGCGTTACTGAATTCCTAGCCTGAATCAATTATGTAACTTTCAATTTAGCTTAGTGGTCATCTTGACGACAAGTCAAGTAAGGCCAGCGATCGTGTAAATTTACGAACTATCCGCAAACACGATCCTCCGCGTCTCCGCTGGAATTCGATCGATTCGAAACGCTTCGATGGAACGTCTCTCTATCGAATTCTACGGCTGAATTCTTTGCGATGAATCCAATTAGACGTGCGTGCTCCCAAAACTCGGAACGGATATTTATAAAAACTGTGGGAAAATTTGTCTGTAGTTACGACGAGTTTGTTGCTTCTCCCTTTCTTTTTAACAACGATTTCGTTCGATTCGAGTCGTTGGACGAATTTTTTCTTTGTAAAATCCGTGTGCCAATTTTATCAATTCAATTAATTGTAATTGATCGACGAACGATGATTCGAGAATTGAAACGAACCTCGATGAATTATCACTTCTTTTCTATTTCTTTTTACCCTTCTTTTGGAGGAAGGGTGATGATTTCATTGCGAAGGAATCTTGAAATATACGATAAAAATAGGAAAACATTAGAAGAGTGTCCTCGATTATCCAAGTTCAACGGGGGTGAAATCGGTTTCAATCTCGATGGGGCAAGCTTAAAAGTAATCTCGTCGAAACAGAACTCGAATGAACGTGAATTCGTACGTGTAATTTAAATCCGTCCTCCCCGGTAGAAGTACACCCATGAGACATACGAGAAACTACTTCCACTTGCGTGGTACCGCGCAAGTTTCCGGGGGAGGGAGGCGAGGCAAAGCGCTGCAGCTGATTGTGATGGAAGTTTTACTCGAGAATGAGACACACAGGCTTTCTCTAAGAATTTCACGTTTGCATCGAACGTAATTGAGTAAGTGGCTGGTATCTGGAATCTTATAGGCTTTCATCTCTGAATAAACGGTTTGAAAATTGGACTATACTTTGGAAGAACAATTTGAAACAACCGCGAAAGAGTATCTCTTCATGGGGAGAACCAATTTTACTCGATCAAGTTTTACAATTAAAATGTTTGATGAATTTGAAAACAAAGTAATCTCTTATCGTGCTTCAATTATTGTGCTGAATTTTTATTTACGTTAAATATTATGAAATTTATATTATGAATATTAAATTGATTTTAAAGAAATCTATTAAAATTAAATAATTTTTATCTCGAAAGGATTTCGTATATATTCGAATATCGGTAGCTGCATACTTAATAACCACAACCGAACACAGTTTTGCGGAATGGAACGTAAATAAGAATAAAAACCAATAACATTCTTTCATTGTGTTTTCCATTGTAGCAATAATTCTTCTTTTTTTTTTTCAACATTCTTGAAATTTTACTTCTTTGCCGTTGTCTTTTATTTCTAGAAATTCTCCTTTCTTGGTGGATCGAGTTCTTTTTTTTTTTTTTTTTTTTTTTTTTACCAGGATTCCTCTATCGAGAATCGAGAATTGTTTCCCTCAAACGTGGAAATTTTTCAACTTCCATTCACCGCAACATCCACAAGAAACGCATAGTAAAAAAGATACCTTTCAATAACTTTGGATCAAGAAAATGCAAAGCAACGTAGTCATTATTCTTTGATAACGAAGAATGTAATTTACATTTCTATCCTTCGAGCGGATTTCATTCTCTCGTTTTTTCAAACGATGCTTAAATATAAACTTATGCAAATGCTTGGCTAAAATTCGATCGATCTGCATCACTTGTTACTGTCCAATTACGATTAAGTTGTTCCACAGGCACGATAGTAACTTCACTTCGTTATCAATCTGTCGAGATTGTTTTGGAATCAACGTTGTAAAAATTTGATCGTGCAATTGCTTTTGAGAAGAAGAAACGCGATCTATCTTTTCATTAAAGGTTAAGCATTAGCATTTCATCGACCTTGCTTGAAAGAAAAATTAAAAAATAAAAAAAAAAAATCATTTCGAACGAAGAGAAATGAATTATGCATAACAGTAAAAGCAACGTTAACTGGAAAATTAATCTTAATTTTGAAATGAGAATAAGATAATACTTTGAATGAAAATAGCGATAAATTATATTTTAATAGGAAAGAAATATAATTGAACGAGCGAAGACTTTTTTTTTATGAGCAGAGGAAGAATTTCTCGAAATCATTTAACAATAAAAAAAAAAAAAAAAAAAAAAAATAGCGGTGACTGGTGTAACGAAACGACTCGATCCGTGTTGATTTACTATCGGTACACGAGGATCAATCATGCAATCGTTCCATTCCGACCGATACGTGACATCCTTGTTAAAAATCTATCTTTCGTTATCTCTCCATAATCTTGTAAAAAAAACCTACGAAGAAGATCGCGTGTAACTTGCTCCACGAACACCTCCAACTTCGTTACAAAACTTCAAACGCACGCGATGCACAATACTACGCAGCGTTTGCAATTCATTTCGAACGATGAATATAAATGAAAATATGAAAATATAAATCCTCTTGAATTTTCATCACGTCGAATCGTGAAAAAACTCTTTTTAAAATCGATACATTACATGATTTCAATCTTTTGAAAACTGTGGCAAGTATCTCTCAAAGAAGTTGTAACAGGACGATTGAAATTAAAATAAAATTAAAATAAATGGTGCAACTTCTTATCTTTTAAGCGTTTAGCAAAATTAGAGTTGAAGTATTAAGTTTTGTTGTAAGAAGATAAAAATTAACGTACAAAGATAATTGGAGTAATTTTATATATAAATAAATATAGTATCCTCGAGAAAGATAAGAATGCAATTTTGCAAAAACAATGACGATCGAGAATTTATAATAATAAGCGTCAGACCAAGCCAAGCTGATCAGCCACATCGATATTATTAATCTTTAGCTTTTTATTATCGCCAGAAATTTCACGACCACCCTCATAAAAACCGATATCATCGTCGTCTTACGGGAAAATTCGAGTGTCGCAATTTCGCCATCGCGAATGTCGTTACCGTCGCTCGGAAAACCGGAGTTAATGAAAACTGACGTGGAAACAGGCATGCGGAATGACCAACCATTTCTGAGCTTCTGACACAGAGAATCGTATATTTAGACGAACAGGAAGCGGAGTTCTCTAACGATTCACTGGCACTTTCAAGACGCTTGGTCGAGCAGAAATTTTGTGACGAAATAAACTGAAAGAAGAACTGACCGGCGCGCAATTGCATGGTTGTGAAGAAAAAAAGAAAAAAAAAAAGAAAAGAAAAAAGAAAGAAGAAAAAAGACAATTAAGAGCGAAAAACATTTTTCCTCGTGACCTTCACTTCCTGTGCGACTTTTTTTAATTCAGATAAATGGAACAAATTTAACGAGACATCGTAAAAATCGGTATACGTCGCATACTTTTCTAAGAATTAATCGGAAAGTAAAAAAAGAGAGAGAGAGAAAAAAGTAAAATCGCAAGTTATTTTCTTACTTGGAAATTTTTTCTTAAGATCTCCTCGGCTCGACTGAATAATAAATTACGCGTATGTGCACTTTAAGACACGATGTAATAAGACTAAGAGGACATTTATTCACGTGCATTATTTGATCATTCTAAGGAAAGATCACGCCTTGTCATGAATTTTTATTTTTCTTAAACGTAACGTAAAAAAAAAACACTGAATTCTCGAATCGTGGAAAACTTCAACGGGAGTTCCCTTCGATGATAACGATTACTTTCACTTTTATACGAAAGTTTTCGTTTAAAATTTTAGTTTACGATATATCGATATACCGGAGAACAAGAAAGAAAAAACGAATTCCGATATATATAAAAAAAAAAAAAAGATAGAAGAATCGTAGCTTGGATTCCTTCTAACGATGGAAACGGGATTAAAACGAGTGAAAAGTGAAAATTACCAAAGATCGAAATGAAATTACGATGATTCGGTTTAATCTCTTCTTTTTCGTGCGATGAGGGAGCACGAAATCGAAACACGCGTCGTTTACGCACAAAGCCCTAAAAGTCTGTCAGTCTGATTGACACTCGGTATCAATGGGAATTTGCGCTGGATGCTTTGCCACCAGGGATAAATTACTCGACTTCAGTTAACTAACTAACGATGTTAATCAACAACGGTGTAACCGCTCGCAATTAAACTTCCGAAAGCTCGTCGGGATCGTCTGGGATCACGTGTCCACCCGTGCATGCCACTTCTATTTCATACTTGGCACGCTGGCAATGGCCGTTCCAACGATTAAAACTAATACCGTTTCCCTCCCCATTTAACTCCACAGATTAAGACAGATCCACAACGAAAGAAAGATTCGTGAAAGATTTGTCGAGTGATCATCGATAATCGAGAAAAATAAAATTTTTAAAACAAGAGGATCTGATAAAACTGATAATATTGCTTCAACCGAATTCAACCAAATACTTTGAATAATTTATATACATTTCGTCTTATAGAATTGTCTTTTAGTTTACTTTAGATACAATACACGAAATTTAAAAATGACACGCGGTGATTGAAATGAAAGTATCGATAAAAATCTCTATACATCGATCGAGTAAAATAACAACAATAAGAGATATGGAGTCTCGATTAGATAAATCGCTTCAATGAAACGAATATACGTAATATATATATATAAAAAAAAAAAAAATTATAAAACCGTGAAAACTACGATACTGAATCATGTCTTCGCGATTAGCAAGGCAACTATGCCCGGTAGCGAGAGAGGATCGACTCCATACACGGGCATTATTGCTCTGTAACAGGCTGTGAAATTGAATCGATCCGTATATTACGAGCCATTACACGCTAATAGCGATGAAGACATAAGTACAACGAGTTGAAGCGGAGGACGATTTGCGAGTTGAACGACGAGGACTCGTAAAGATGATCGCCGATTCCCAGTGTCAGAAGGTAGCAGGTGCCGGATATATAGCCTCTCTTTGCCTCGCGCAACACGAGTTTCCACGTAGAGAAACTTTTATGGGGTGGCAACTCGCAGGAATTTCCCAACTGTCGACGACCCGGTACAGATCGGTGGTTACGGTCAAAAGGCCGGCCAGCTTTAAATTTTCGCGAGCCGAGCACGGTTCCGGCATTGTTGCAGTCGTAATCGCCGCCATATATCGGTTACGTCCCCCCTCCCCCCTGGTCTGGCTGTTGTTGGTGGCTTGCACTTCAGAAAAGTGAGTTACGTAACAGGGGCGCGTGAAAGGGGAGAAGCTGTCTGCGACGCGGCTTGAACCTCCCCCCTCCAGGTTGAAATTCGAGAATCGTTTCTATCGTGGCTGGAATTTACCTCGCTGCGAGGGACGAGTATTCTTTTTTCTCTTCTTCTTCTTCTTCTTTCTCGAAATACAGAACGCTCGTGTATCGTTTTGGAATATTTTGAAGATTGATAAATTAATAATCTTTTGCGTCGATGACACGATGAAACACGATTAATATCGTGTGTAATTAATCGAATTCGCATTAGCGATATAATCGAATGCGCGTAATATTTTCTTAAGTAACTACGTATTCACGGGATCTCATTGAATTTCCATTAACAGTAATGCATATTAATATGTTTCATTATACACGACTTCGCGTGTATCTCTTGTGTATCGTTGATGCACGAGTAAGCGTTTAATCAATCAAGAAATATGAATGGCAATTTTTAAAGATGTAGCTTTTAGTTTCGCGCGTTTCTGATTAATCATTTAACAACAGCGGTTAATTGAGAATGTTGCACGAGTAGGGAGGAAACTTTTTCAAGAAAGGAATAAAGTTTGATAGAAAATAAAGATTCCGGCCGTGCACGCGCCGTTTGAAAAGGAATAGAAGAAGGAATCTCTAATGTATGCGCGTAAGGGTGAACAATGCGAGGGTGAGTTTCAGAAGGGGAATTTAAAATATGTGTTCACCAAGGGAATTTTAACAAGCGAAATTCACATATTGTGCAAATTGAATTACTTATAAAACGATCTTAATTTCACTATTAATTCGATTAATTCTTTAAGCACCATTCGTTAAAAATTCTCTCTACTTAAAATTGTTTTGAAGATTTTAAAAAGAATTCGATCGTTACAATCGATCTCTAAATAATAATCCACTTTTCCCGCATTTATATTTCTCAGGAAGGAAGGAAGGAAGGAAGGAAGGAAGGAAGGAAAAAATCAATTCTTCAAAACTTCATTAACATTCACAGACGACGGTCGGTATGATACATGCATATGTATCGCTTTCTCACGTAAGAAGGGATCGAGGCTTAAACCCTCGCATGATTTATTCGAGAACGTATGCAACGATCTCGCCTTAAGCCGGGGAAACACGTGTAACCGTGATGAAATTACGTAACATTGTGTGCGCTCCCAATTTCCGTAACCTTCCGCTCGCGCGCTGGCCGAGTTTACGAGCTGTAATTTCTGTATCTGTCTGCGTGCCTCTTCCCTTTCTCCGTGCTGTATACATTCCGCGCCACATTCGCATTCGCGCGAAGATGTTGCCAGATAATTCCTGAACTTTCTCCCTTTGTTGTGCCCGCCGTACGGAGGGGGGAGGACGTACGTATCTATTGACAACCGGGACACCAGTTTCCTCGATTATCACCCACTTCTTCTTGCGAAACGTGTTCATTAATACTCGTAGAATACGCTATTCACCGTCGTTCGCGGCGAGGCACAAACGTCAACGTACGGATAAAGATAGATCCCATCGTATGTTTCTTCCATCAACTCTTTTTCTCCTGTATAAATCGTGTCTTTCTATTTCGTTGTATAATTGTTTCGTCTGACCGGTTAATAATAATTATCTCTCGAAAATATACTCGCTTTTCGACAATCCCTGTAACGCATTTGCTGTATAATATCTATCAAGAAAACGAGTAGAAAGTATCTGGAACGGATGATTATTAATAAAGAGAATTTCGTAATCGAGGGGAGGGGAAGAAAGAAAAAAAGAACAGAACAGGCTTCGTATATGTATAATTATTAAGAAACTGGTTCTTCAATGACACGACGATAAGAAAATCGTTTCTTTTTTTTTTTTTTTCTTTTTTTTTTCTTAATGGTGAAACAGTTTTGGTGAGCCAGGGACGAGCTGGGGATTCTCTTTAACTATCAAACGAATATAGTAGATAAAATTAGCGGCGAATTCGCGTTGCATGGGGAACGCGATATAGACGGCTGTTACGTTTTCGCAGCTCATTTGACTTATTATCGCGGTAATTATTACAGCTTTATCGTTGCTGTAATTCCCGCGTAACACTCGCGCCATTTCCACCGACCAGTTTATTTTATCACCGCCCTTTCATCCCTGTCCCTGTTCCTCTAATTTCGTTCCGCAAGCATTCTTGTTTACTTTATGTCTTGATTCACTGACAAGAGAGAGAGGAGTGCGGGCTGGCCGGCTGAATTTCCCCGCTTCCTGTATTTATTCCTGCCGGAAATATCGTGCAGAACCTCGCTTCGTTCCTCGCGATTTATCTCCACGCACCGCGGCGACTATCCCACACCATTATGTCGAAATCTCCTGTTTATTCAGTTCGCTGTCCGTTATATCCTCAAGATATATATCGTAATGAAAAGATGTTAATGGCGAAATCATTTAACGGTTGTTTCATATGGAAGCCGCGCGAGAATTGATATCTCGGATTGAACGAAATTTTATTCGAATCGGAGGAAAATCGGCGAAACGTTTAACCCGTATTTGACTACGATTCTACGTCGAACATCCTTTCTATCCTCCTATAAATTCTTCGTCGGTATCGATACGTGTTTCGCGGCTATCTATTCTATCTATTGTAATTTACTTCATCTCGACAAATCACGTTGATTTCGATGATACTCAAAGATGCAAAATTATGAAAATTTGTCCGAAAGAAAAGGAAAACGATCGAACCGGACTCGTTCGCGCCGATTTCTTTTCTTAATCGAACTGCACATTGCTTCCAACCACTCCATCCCCCAATTTTTCCCTCGGAGGTCAACGCCTCGGTTTCAGAGATAAAGTTTATCTCGTTGGCCCGCAATCCTGTCCGACTAGCATTCGTAGTCGATCAACGAGAACGTTAAGTGACTAAACGAGCTCTTTAGCTCCGGCTTGTGTTTTCTTCTGAAACGTCGTTCCATCTCCTCCCGATTTGTTCTTTACAGTTGCGGACAGTCGCGAAAGTATCGAGCAACCACGACGAGTCTCGTCGTCGCTTCGGGATTATCGAACCCGTATCTCGGTCGACGACTTTACTTTACAGTCCTCTCTTGATCCAAGAGAGCTTGGATCTACAATGTTGCTTCAGCTCGGAAATGGATCTTGATAAAATTAATACGAGTTTATTCCGGATTGGATAAACCGTCTAATTTCCCTTTTCGAAGCGAGCTTACTTTATTTCCACGGAAATTTCGGGCGGGAAAATTAAACGGGAAATAGAACGATACGTTACATTTATTCAATTGGAAATTATTACTGGATTCTATGGATTCTTCCTCTCTATCTTTCTTGAAACTTTTATCATTTACTCTTGAACTGAAGCGATTCGAGCAAAAGAGTCCGTTTAAAAGGACAATTTTTTAAATAGAAATTTCTATCCTATCGACTCGTTGATCCTTCGATATTATTAAATTTCTACGAAACAAAGGAAAAAATTCTTCTAATTGAACGAAGAGTGTTAAACGATTTCTCGAATCTCGGCCGTTCGCGAATAAATGACGAAACGATGATTGCTAGGAATAATTTCAAGATATTCTCGAAACGTTGTTCGTAACCCTCACCGACCAATTCGAGCGGGTTAACGCGACGACAGTCACCAATTTATCGTTGTTTTAAACAGATTACCGAGTATCGATCGAGAATCTTGTAGTTCCGCCTCCGGTTCTCAACTTTTCTTGCTTCCATTCACCGGGTAATGAGCGCATTAGCGAGAGCCAACGATTCCCGACTTTGCCGATTTTTCTTTCTTTTTCTTCCCCCTTCTCTTCTTCTCCTCTCCCCTCCGCGCGACAACTTCCTTCCATTCTTCTCTCGGGTTTTGATTCCCGACGACCAGTCGTGGCCATTACTTTATCCTCCCTCGACAAGAGACGTTTCAGCCTCGCCAGAAATCGCGGAGGGAAACACGCGCACGCACGCACACATACACAGGCCAAATTATTTCGACCAGACGGAACTAACAGCTTAACGCCTCGATAACGCCGCGCGATAAGGAAAATCACGAGTGTAATCGTAAGACACAGTTGGTAAATAATTCTAAATCTCGTCGTGTGCGCGTGATTACGAGGCTAGGGAACATACGCGTATGCCCGATTGAGAAATCCACCATCGTATTCTTTTTTTCGTTTTGTTCCCCATAAAAGTCGAGAACTCGAGAATTTTTTGTACAATGATTCTCGCGTAGAATCGCGTTGAGCGTAAATTTTATAAGAAGAAGTGTACGTTTTCATAAAAAAAAAGTATTTATATATATCAGTTTTATTTCGTCCATTATCTGATAAAATAAACGATCGAATTTCAAGAAGATACAATATAAGTTCGAAGAAATCTAAATTCCAATAAAAATTTCCACGTGTGAAGTTTGTGTATTAGAGAGAGAATTGGATTCACCGGGAAACATAACAAGAGAAGGTTATGAAGAATTTTTAATGGAATATTAAAATATTCTTTTCTCGTCCAATTTCGTTCCAAACGAAATGATTAAAGATTTAATTGACACGAGTCGCTTATTTTACAAATCTCGGATAACGTTCAAGCTCGAACAAAATTCCCTTAATACCTTAGGATGAATGTAACGACAACGTAATAATCCGACAACAAACAAGCAGCACGGTCGAAGCAAAATATTTTGCGGCCAGATCTCAATCGGATAATAATTCACCTAAATTCACTTAAGATATTTCTGGCGGAGAAAAAGGAAACAAACTCAAATTCCATTGTATTATCCATCAGAAGCTACGACACGTATAACGTAAACAGTTTCCGCAACTTTCCAAGAATTTTTCATTTTGTCTCCGAATCACAGCCATGCTTTAAAAACAAATCACTCGGTGAGAGCGTTTAGCCTCTTTAAAATATCGATTGAGAGTGAGTCGCTCCTTCTCTCCTCTCTCTCTCTCTCTCTCTCTATCTCTCTCTTCGTCTCTCCTTCGTTCGTCGGTGGAAGAGGGTTGACATGGAGGCAGTTGGAAACGGATCTCCGTGCCGTAGGGGTGTTCGAGAAGAAAGAAAGAGGGCGAAAATAAAACCTCGTCTTCGCTATTGGGGATCAGAGAGAGAAAGAGAGAGGGAGAGAGAGAAGAGGGAACGTCAACATTCGCAAAAATCGGAATAAAGCTGGAAATTTCATCGCGGCTGGCACGTAGATAGAGCTTCTGGCAAACAAGCGGAGCAACAATGGCGCGCAGAAACGAGGGTACACCTTCCTGAAAATTGGGAAGTTCGTAGAATAATTCAATGGGTCGTAAATGTTATGAATCGAATGAGGGGAAAGATAACTGCGAACGATCGTGACGGAGCTCCGTCCCCCGATGGGAGGAAAAGAAAAACAGGGGAAAGGAGAAACTGTTGTGAAAAGAGTTTCTTGCGGCAATAAAGCGCAAAGAAATTTTCCGATTGCGAATCTCCTTGTGTAGTTAATTCACATTTCCGAAATCTTTCGGAAGTTCGTTGTACAAAGAACTATCTTTTTCAAACAGTGTTCAATTTATATTTTTACATTGGACAAGGTAAGATATAATTTTAAAAATCGAAAGAATTAAGAATCATCGTTTCGTAAAATTTGTCACGATATTTCATCACGATATTCATTGATGATAAATTGTTAGTTCAATCAAAAAAGATCAACTCAAATTTTCCCAACTAGATTCCTTAACTTTTATCGAGTTATACGAGATATTTATCGGTTGATAAATTATCGTTTAAAACTATTCCGATATCTTGGTAAACATAATCGTTCCTTTCTTCAAACTACGAGAAAACATTCTTTTATCGTATGAAATCCGCATAGATGTAACAGAACAACACGTAAGCCGAGCAGGACGCGAGAGTCCTTTATTAGCATATCGAGCTATGCTACCGTCTGGGGTGGCGTCGATAAATTCCCGAGTTATGTCAACGCAGATATATCGCCGGCCGATCGATTAGCATCGATAGTCCTGCCCGTAGGAGTTAGCTGTTATTGTTGCTCGCTGCCCGCAGCAACGCTGCCTGGCAATCCGTTTAACCAGTTTCTGTTCCATTTCGAGCCGTGCTACCTCTAAAAGGCGATTCGGTTCCACGATATATATATATATATATTCCTGGACGCTTTCAAAAACTCGTAAACCTGGCCATGAGATGGAATAATCTTCTCGCGGGATTTGAAACTTGCTTTAAATAGAAAAAAAAAAAAAAAAAAAGAAAAGAAAGAAAAAAACATCGAAAATCCAAAGGAGAAGAGAACAGAGAAGGGGATAGATAGCTTGGTCTCGCTTCGCCAAAGCGAAATTAAATTGCTTCTAACCAGGGGAAATAAGGTTCGAGACAAAACATTTTTGCATACCAAATTTTCATATTATACTTGTTCCCCTCCCCAGGAAATCGTCCCTTGAAATTTTCCACCTACTTCACTATCCCCGAACGCCCACACGATTGAACGCCCGGAGTTAAATTAAAACTTGGAGCCGAGGTCACACAACGCCTCTCTCTCTCTCTCTCTCTCTCTCTCTCTCTCTCTAATTAGCCAAGTGACGTATTAATTAATACTAAGTCCGTATCATAAACTGGATGCTATTGCCGCCATTTAATCGGTAGATTCGAGCGAGGAGGAGGGAAATTAATAACTTCGCCGCGGCCGAGCCCTCCCCATTCCCGAGGCCCACCGACCAACGTCTAATCGATATTCAATTTTACGCCATGTGCTGTCTAGCATGACTGGCGTCGCGCGTTCCGATAGCATCAATTATCCTAGGCATCGGTATTTTGATAGATGGCATAATTCCGCGGTATATATATATAATATTCTATCCCTCCTTCCCCCTTCTCCTCCCCACCATAACACAGTCACAGAGGGAAATAGAGCCCCTCCCCTCCCCTCCCCGATTCATCGGAGGATATAGCTCGGCTCGGCTGACGGCGGTTGTTCTCGTTCAATGGATATCCGGTTGAATTCAAGCTCGCGCGAGTACACGGTATTGAGCACGGTATCAGCAAATTGATGAAATTAATGTTAATTCAGTTCAGGTAAACTCCGGTGGCCAGGTTCCGTGGTATCGAGCAAGGAGGGATGTTAACGTCTACTTACTTAAGGCGAGGATGGTTCGTGGAACTTGGACGGATCGGGAGGTTTGGGAGGGATGGGAGAGCAAACTCACGGGTTGACGCAAGCAATATCCATGTCACCCACTTGTCCTCGTTTACAACCTGTTTCTAGGCGGCCCGTTTCAACGGGCGAAGTAAAAAGAGAGAATTGTTACTCGGGTTGTAGGAGGTTATGGTCGATATGGAATGGAAAGGAGAAAGATTGCTCTCGATATTCCCTGTTACTTTTCGAAGAACATGGTTCTTCCCTCCCCCTTTGTTCCCCCCGGATTATTAACCGCAATTCCAACTCGAGCAAACTAAGTTTTCCTTAGCAAGGTAAGGGACGAGGAAAAACACGCTACCTAAACGTAAGGTTGGCCGCATCTCGGCCGAAGCGCAATCTATCAACCTCCTTTCCGCAAAACTCGCCGAATACAAAGTTATCTGCCAAGGAAGAAGCCATCCAAAGAAACCTTGACTGTTCCCTCGAGACACGGCCAAACATTATTTCCCTCTCCCATCCATCGGATAAAAGGGAGGGAGGGAAGAAATGTCGTTCAAACAGGGAGCAAAAACCACGGGCCGGTGACTGATCGTTAAATCTCTGATGCCGCGAGATCCGAGATCCATCCTGCGGGATACTTTCATCGATGCGGAAGAGGATGAGGAATCCACGAAGGAGGGAAAGAAATTTTCCGCTATACCGTGAAACCAACAATTTTTAGCGCAACAACAATTCATTCTCAGTGAGTGATGAAATGGAAAGAAAGAGAGAGAGAGAGAGAGAGAGAGAATTTTGGTCGAGGGTTCGAATCCACCGAGAAAGAGCAAGTCGTCGCCCATAGTAGTGACCCTCGAAAACAGGAATTGCGCTCGCTAGTTGATGCGCCATTCGTCGGTCTACGTGCCTATTCACTTCCTAACCGGATATCAAAGGCGAGCTGGTCACTTGAGCCGCGCGTATGCCCACCGACCCGACTGTTAAACAACAGTCGTACATTCGTGCAACCTGTTACATTCTCTTCCCACGAGTTGAATACCTCTCGTTATTCTCTCTCTCTCTCTTTATGTATTAAGGGAGAGGGAACAATCGACACGATTTTGGCCGAAGATCAACACCATGTTCTTTTCACCGATTGGTTCCTCCTCCTGGTCATTGAACAAGACTCCTACCTACGACTTTTCCCTACTGCTAACTGCAAACTGTTCTCGAAACGTTGTGTTAACGTGAAAAAAATGTCGAAAATGGCCACACATAATGATCGATCGAAAAGCTTTCGAAAAGGATCGGTTTCGAACGTCTACGACACCATCGATCTAGAAGAGGCGTGATCGAAAAATCGGCGTTGAAAGGAAGGCCAATCGTTTAAACGCGCTTTATTATTATAAGACAATTACCGGCCATCTAAGGCGGCGCCTTTAAAATATCGCCCTTTGTACACCGCGACACCATTTCCGCCCGCAATATTTCACGCCGATTTATCTCCAGGCCGCAAAGGTTAAATTCGATTCCCGGCCCCGAATCATTTATGAATAGCGGTTAAGACGACGACACTTTCTCCACTACACCGGCGCTACTACTACACCCCGAGGAGGAGATAGTCCGCATTAAGAACGTCTAATTAGAGGCAACGCTACATTCATTAAGAGCACAAGACTCCAGAAAGAGAGAGAGAGAGAGAGAGTCCCTTAATTCCGCGCCGCAGTTTCGTCTGATTTACGTGTCCTCGTTGTCGCTTGTGCCACTGGCGCTGGTGCTACTACACACCAGCCAGCCAGCCAGCCAACCAGCCAGCCGTTCGTACGACTTCCTCTCCGCCGGAATAAGCCCCCAATGAGGTTACCGAGTACAATTCAGAACACGACCCGGGGCTATGGAATCGCTAGCCTACCTGAAACACGCAACCTGTCGCCCTCTTCGCGTAAGCTACGTACTTTAATACCGATAAGGTTGGAAAGAGGGAGGAGAGAGAGAGAGAGAGAGAGAGAGGGGGAGGAAGGCNAGAGAGAGGGAGGGAGGAAGGCCGTTAGTCGGAGGAGGATGCGTAACATAGCTTTTTAAACGGCCACGAAGGGTCGAATCCGTCGAGTATTTTATCGTTTTACCCTCCCAACCTGCCCGAGATGAAAGCGTTTCGAGCTGACCCTATAACGATACTGCTGGGTCGATGCTTATCCTTAAGGATAACGAGGGGGTGTGGTAATTAGACCCGTTGTTTCGAGTTTGTTGTTCCCGTTGGAGATGCGAAATAGTGGTGAGGGAGGGGAAGGGAGGAGGGCCGGTTAATCCTGCTCGAGCGTTTAACTAATTACGTTTGATCGGATAAGAAGAAGAAAAGGTTGCGTATCCCAATTGTGAAATCATTCGTTTCGAAATTTCTGTTTTGTGAAAACAGAATGGATGAATGGATCGATTCGAATGGATAACGAATTGAAATTGGAAATATCGGTTATAACTTGGAAAGGAAATAAACTTGGCGCGAAATGGGATTGATAAAATTCTTGTTTACACGAGGGAGCAACAAGAAACTAGCAACACCGCCGGAACGTGTCGTTTCACCAGCCCCACTCGAGTTGATATATCGATTCCAGGGTCATAGGATTCAGCAGCCCCCGCGTTGGAGGCGGCCAAGTGAGTAGACAGAGGGGGTGTTTGAGGAAACCTCCCTAAGGGCAGCAATATCTCTGGTACGCTGAAGACGATGGTCGGTGACCCCTTCGCCGGTGTAACGTTGACAACACACGGATTAGAAGGAGGAATATTTGCGCAACTATTACGTTACCGTTCCATCGCTGGCTTATTTCGCCTCCTCCCCCCCCCGCGGAGAGACGAGGAAAGGCGACACGGAAGGAAAACGGTGTCTGGTCTCAAACCTCGTAATGCCCAAGGCTCGGCCTGTACAAACGTGATCCATGGATAAAAGTAGGCGTCCCTCGTCGTGTATTCCGCCTCTGGCCGGCCAATAAGCGGCTATTTACACGCGCGAAAAGGTGAGGAAGAAAATCTGAGAGGAATTTAATCGTGGAATTCCAATCTGGAAACGCGGCGGGACGCGGTTTAACGCGGTTTGTCTTCAGATGTGCATATACGCAGATGGAATCTCGTTAAACAGGCTCGGATGCAAATGCAATCTCGAGACGACGCGCGACTACGTAATGGGAGAAGATCGGTTATGGAAGTGAATTCGCGTAATTCGCAGCTTTTTCTCTCTGTCTCTCTCGTTTATCCTCCCCGTTCATCGTTTTCCTTTCGTCAAGGATAAATTCCAATTTTACGAGTATCGGGAAGGGAATTCTATCCTTTGAACTTTATAACCGAGTTTCGAGCGTAACGGTAAAGTGATGCATAACGCGTGACACACGTGACAGCGATGTTATCGATCATATATAGGTCGAAAACTTTCTCGTCGTCGAGAAATGACATAATGTATAAATCAGAACTTAACTAAGTGAATCTATAACTTCGACCTGGTAATTAGATTCTTTCTTATACGTTCCCTCATTTCTCAAAATAATCCTGTACACAACAAAAACAAAACTCTCTGTACTTTATTCATCTCTGTAACTCGTATCTCTCGTTGAACAAGTTGACCCTCGATCTCGCAAAGATTCAACCAACGATCTCGACGAAAAATCTCAATCTCGTTAAGGGAACCTATGGGAGGGGAGAGAGAAAAAAAAAAGACGAAATCGTTTAAAACAGCGGAAGAAACGAGGGAACGTTTCAAAGTGGAGCAAAACAATGCGACCGCATTTCAATTCCTCCCCGTATCCATTGTGCGTTTTTCTTTTTTTTTAAAGGGAACGTGTTCCGACGCGCACCGCAGATCCTTGAAACTTTTTCATGACGCAGTCATTTTCTTCTCCATGACGCGACACGTGACTGCGCACGCAACACGGTGCAACATCGTCGCAGGTAGGTAGGCGACACGCGACGATCGATCACGCACACACGCGAACCCAGATTCCCTATGACATATACCCGTTCCCTCACAGGCGCGACGTGGCGGAACGGATGGTCTTGAACCAGGTAAACGTGCAATGCCTCCTCTCTCTCTCTTTCCTCCACTTTCATTCTATAAAGTAATGACGAGGAGGAAGGGAGAGAAATTCGAGGGGAGAGCGAGAAGGGGACGACGTACAAGTTTTATGGAATTCCAACAAATTGGTCTACTCTTATTAGAATTTTTTTTTGTTTCGACACACTTTCGATGGAATGTTCGTACATATGTATTCGTATATATTCGTATGTATTTGATTTTTTCTTGGTTGATCGTTCGTAGTTCATTAAACGATGACCCTGACATTTGTTAATTTACTAATTTAATATTAATCGTTTCCGTGAGTGATTAAACTGTGACTCATTACACAGATATTATAATGAGACTTGCGAGCGAGGTTTTTTGTACAATGAGGTGTATTATTTTCCTTCCATTTTTTCTTTCCTTTCTTCTACGGAGTATAAAGGAATCGTAGAAAGAAACGAAGTAAACTTTAAATGACTCACGATTTAATTACGATTTAATTCGTTCACGGATTTATTATCACTTCGTATTTTAACCGAATATATACAATTCCCATTGTATTAAAAATCTCTCTTTAAAATCTGCCTCTTAAAAATTACGTAGAGAACCGTTACATTACACGTGTTAAAAGAATATCCTATCCTCGACCAGGAAAAAAAAAAAAAAAAAAGAGAGAAAAACTCATGGAAACTCATTCTGAAATACTTCTTCCCTGTCTTCGTCCCTTTTAATGGTCTACTAAACCAGCATCCCTGCTTCCCTGCTCATCGAACGATATCAAAAAAGAGCCGCAGCTGATCAACCGATCGTGGACGAGGCCGATGCATCCTAACAAGGCTCGATCGACAGCGGCGATTCCCCTCTCTCATTCGGTCACAAGCGTAGCGTGACATGCATGTGCGTAAGCCGTAACACGTGACCGAGCTCACGATCGCACGCATCGTTATATCGGGAGGGTAACAACAACGCGACTGCATCGGACAGCGAGGCGGCGTACACGCGACGATCGATCACGCACCGATGTAAACACACCCGTTCCTCCTCGACTGTGCTCGTCCACCGATGCATGCCGCCGCTTCCTGCCGCGGATGTCACTCTCCGGACACGGCTCGTTTCCAATTATTTCTTCGTTTCCCGAGGCGAGACACCCTCCAGATTCGCGGCCGGCCGCGCTAATTGTCGAATAATAAAGCACCGTCGCACGTGGTGGCACGCAGCTTCTAATGGTGGATCGGTTAATTAACGATCGAGATACCGAGTTTGTGCGCACACGCCGGGATAAGACGGTCGAGAGGATAACGGAGCTCGTGATATTATTACGGAGAGAATAAACTTTTTTCTTTTTTTCTTTTCTTTTTTTTTTTTTTTTTTGCTGCTTATCGTTAGAGGAGAACGATATAGATTTGACTTGTTTTTGGATTCCTTTAGGATGACGGCAACGGAACAATTTACGATTGTATTTTTGAAAATGCAATCTCGAATGCGATAAACTCCGTGACTTTAATCGGAGAGAATGAATATCGAGTAGAAAATCTTTCTCTATAAAAGTGACTATAATTCCCTTTATTATCCAAAACTCTGTTGTTGAAATTTGTACGAATTACGTAGAACAAAAGGTTGGAGCGTACGTTGGCCAATTATTGACAATTCGATGTTGCAACGAATGAAGCGGATCCCTAAAATAATCCAACGCGTGAATCACGCGACAATCGTTTCAAAAATTATCATCGTCGAGTCCTGAAACTCGGAAATCTATCTCCGCATCTATTCGAAAACATTGCCTCGTTCGATTGATAAGAGTTCGCCTCCTAGTTCCCTCTTTTTTTCCCTCCCTCTCCCTCGCGTGTAGGAAGTTCTCTCTCGCGGGAGAGAGACCGATTCAATAACGCGAGAAAGGACGCGATAGCGCGGCGAGTGCACACACCGAGTGTCTGCTGCCATATTGATTGGCTTGCTCGGTATTACGTAATGTCATTAACACGTCGCTTACACATGCGCTTAGCACGGCCCGCGCCCCTCTGCCCCCCTTTGCGAGCCAACGTTCCCACCGCATCCTCTTTTCTCTCCCTCCCATCTCGCCGTGTCTCGCTCCCTCCTGCACGCGTCCCTCCGCCACCCGTGAAACGTGCATACACTGCGCTCCCAACGAGTGCAACAGGGAGCGGGAGCGAGAGAGAGAGAGAGAGACAGCGAAGATGGGATCGCAGATGGGTCTGCGAGTGGAGGAGAGAGAGAAAGAATAAACACGCGTGCAGACACGTATCGCGGTCGCATAAACCATCGCAAAATAATGCATGTGACTAGCGCAGAACGCGTATGCAATGGCGAAACGTGTACGCGTGCCTCTCGGCTCCACTCGTGCACCTCCATCTCTCTCTTCTCCGTTCGTCGATCTCGCTCCAACTCACGCTCGCCATACGACCACGGAATACGCGATGATAACTGTGGTGGCGGTTTCTCGAAAACTCGCGCCTCGATGGGCTCCGTCATGGATTGCGTGGCCGATCAAACGAACACGTGACATCGGTTTGCCTGCCACCGTCCCGATCGCGGCCAAAAGAAGATGCGAATGCACGGCCGAACCGTGTGCACCACGAAGATAATTTAACCGTAAATATCGGAATATTCGCCGGCTGATCGCCGGCTATTACCGGATTATAAATTTTCCACAAAGAGATATATACGCGGCCGACACGGAGCGCCGCTTTGAACGAGCCGCCCCCTCCCCCTCACCCATGAATTATGCACCCTCCCCGATTTAATAGGGTCACCGGTGTGAGGCATGTGCGTGGATGCGTGGTGTCGGTGGATCGATGATTTTTCCGAAAGCGAGGTAGATTGAATTAATTCGTTGGTCCTCGTTTCTTTCTTCCTTTCTTTCTTTTTCCTTTTTACGTGTAATAAAATTTTTGAACAACGAGAATCGCGAAATTGGATTATTAAATTTTTCGTAAGGGGCGCGTGTACGTAGAAGGTAAAAAAAAAAAAAGAAAAGAGAAAAAGAAAGAAATTGTTTTCGTTACGCGTGTTTTCGCGAGGCGAATCAATTTTCGCAGGCGGATTTATAAAGACTGATGTAAAAAATTATAAAAAACACGCAAATATTTTTCATTAATGATTCATGAAGCTTTAATGTAAGCTAATCTAAGAAAATATATTCCTCAAACGGTTCATAATCCGATCAATTCTGAATAAGGACGAATAATATTTGTTTATTTAATACGTGCATGCTTCTCGTGCATGAAACTCGAAGAATCTAATTCCATCCACGAAAATCTATAAATTTTTTTTTCTTCCGTTTTTCTACTCCTTCAATTTCTTCGCGATTTCATTCCCTCTCCATACTTAATATCCTCCGTCTAATGCGTACTCGGTGACGTAACCGAGACACGTCAATACGAGATATCCGTATTCAAAAATAACTCGATGCTCTTTATTTTTAGTGGGAAATATGTTACGCCGCGTTATTGAATACCATGAATACCAATATACTCCACGATAAACGTATTCCAAGAGGATTCAATGTATTCAAGGTAGCGAGCGTCGACAAATCTTTAGAGCCACGGCTCTGAAATAACTCTACAAATACGATCGTAATACGTAGCGATTTCTAGTTTGGTTTTCGCACGGTGAAACGGCCGGCGTGAGAAACTCGTTCGAAACTCGATCGACGACGATTCAAAAAATCGTCGATGAAACTAGACCGCGATCAAACTTCAGCTTTGATGCTCGTCAAAGTGAGACGACCGTGAGGTCTCGTAACTGGATCGTTCCCTCGTTCTTTCGTTTTGTTCATAGGTAATGAATCAAGATGATTGGAGCAGAAATGGAGAAGAAATCTTTTGCTTATCTATCGAGCAAACAATACTTTCTATTTATGAAAGAAAAAAAAAAAAAAAAAAAAAGAAAAATCGTGACAAGTCCACTGGTACTTGACCAACTTTCGTGACGTGACGAGCTATTTCCTCCTTTCAAAGATTTAAACTGGTTTAAAGGATCGCTTATTATTGCATCGTATACCGTTCGTATACCGCAAAGAAAACCGGAAACCAATTTACAAATCCATTTCACGGAAAGAGACTCGCCACTTTCTCAATCCGAAATGTACACCGTTAAACGTTCACGCATAATTTAACGCGGAATTTTACTGCAGTAACGTAGTCTCGTGCTAGCCGCAACCGTGATGCCGGTTTAGCAAAGTTTTGCGGGTGACTACGTGGGCGGCAGATATTTTCGGACGCTTTCATGAACCGCACACCAGAAATTTATATGGACAGCCGAGAATGCGCTCGCGGAAGAGGCGAGGCGTCGCGAAGAATCGCGGGTGGCTGGGGAAGAAACGGGGAAAGAAACGCGTAAACCCGATAGAATGGAAATGTTGTCCAAGAATGTACACATCTCCCTCTACATAATGTATCCATGTAACGCGTATATATATATATATAAGAGATGGCTTCTCATCTTCAACGATTTCCCGTTCGGTGTTCCAGTTCTTCACCGTTCCATCCCTCTCCTTCTTCCTTTTTCTTCGTCCACGTCTTTCTCTTCGTTCCTCTCATCTCTGCCTCAGCTAAGTAGATTACTCAACAAGTGGCGGCCAAATCCTTCGTGGCCGCCAATCGTTACGGTTTTAACGTCCGACATCCGACTAAATTCTTTTTCCGCCCGTTGCAAATCGGGATATCGGGGGGGAGAGAGAGAGAGAGAGAGAGAGAGAGAGAGAGAGAGAGAGAGAGAGAGAGAAAAGTAGCTCGTTTCCCTAAATACCCGCCTCTTTTGTCGCCACTTGTCGCTACAAGCATAAATATATCTTGGAAATGTTTGGTCGATCGATAAGTTTTCTAACATCGAAGCTGAAGAAAGATAATTGACTCGAGAGAAATACACGAAATATACTCGTGAAGTATTTTAAAAAGAAAAAAAAGAGACGTAGATCTTTCGTAATTCCATATTCGTTAGAATTCGGAAGAGGGGACGGTACGCGAAGAAGAAGAAGAAGAATGAAAAATGAAAAATTACTGGAGGATCGTAAAGTGGCGTGAAACTCCGTTAGCCAACCGAGCTTACGTATACACCAAGAGCCATAAACTTTTATCATAAATATTGCATATCATCAAACACCACGGTAGGAATACCATCCACGGGAGAAGAAGAGAAACTAGGCTGCATTATCGGTCTTATGGATCCAGAGATGGATACGAAAACAACGACTGCTCTGGAAAACCAAAGATACAAAACGCGGTAGAGAAGTAGCACTTTTAAAACAAATCTCCCTCTCTCTCTCTCTCTCTCTCTCCTCGACAGAATCTCCTCTCTCCTTCCTCCTTTGCACTCGCGCTTTTCTCTTTCTCCCTGCTATACCACCGCACTCCATCCTCCCCTCACCTTCTAGACCGCTTTCTAGCTGCACAGCTTCTCATCTTCTTATTGTCTCCCCTTTTTTTACCTTCTTTTTGGTCTTCCTTCTCCCGGGCTCTTCGTCTTATTTCCCTTTGTCTCTCCGGCGACTAAACACCCTCCGGTCCCTCATGGCCGCAGCCAGCCAAGACCCTGTAGATCTTTTTGCCACGAGACTTCTTCCGGTACAGTCGTCGGCAAGATGTTCCAACGCTTTGTGCCGCGGCTTCAACTTCCCGGCCCCAAATTTTCATTATCCCGACCCGCTTTCGAGCGTGAAACGTTATATTTCCCTCGATCCTCGCGATGATTAGGTTGCTCTCGAAACAAACAAAGGCGATATTCTCCTTCCATTCTTTTGTCTGCCCTCGAGATTTCGACGGAAATAAAATGAAAATTTTCAACAAAATTTTAATAACAATTAATGTGAAAAAAGCTTGAACCTCCAAAAAAAAAAATGTGTGAGATTCTCGAAAAATGTTGTTCTCCTCTGCGAGAATTCATAGGAGGATGAAAAAGCATGCTCGAATTAAACGCGGGCAGGAAACGTGCCCTCCTCGCATCGCGTTACGCTCTGAACGCATCTCGGCACGCAGTAATGGAATACCGTGCTATGGCGAGTATACGAGAGCTGCGAAAGCATCTCTCGAGATTAAAAAACATCGAATCCCGCGGAATATTCGCTGCATCGAGCCATACAACTCGTTGATGCAATGCCTCTTACGATAAGCGATAATCACATCCTGTTGCATCATTGTTCATAATTGTTCACCAATTTTTTTTCTAAGAAGGGATCAAATTATCCACGTAACGCTATTTTCTATCCGATGCCATTTTCATTTTACCAGGTATCAAACCGATCTATCTATTCATAGCCAAGACTCTCCGAATATATCCCATAATATATCTCGATTTATCGAATGGAATCCCTGAAAGTTCATGGGAAAGTGCGCTGTTTCGTCGATTCGTGCAAAAGGATACCGCGACTCGAGGGGAGCATCGTGTGATAACGAGCCACGTTCACCTTCCACGGAATAACGATAGGAATTAATAGGTGTTCCTTTACAGGTTTAACCTGTCGATCCTCAACGATTCTCTTCTCTCCTTTAAGGCAGATAAAGCGATTCCCTCCCTCGCTCGATGGACGAAGGTGATTTTCTTCTCGAGAGAAAAGGAGTGATGCAACTGAGGATACGATCTCTTCCGAAGCTGTTACTTCTCCTGTTTCTACGCGTGTACACAAGTAATTTGATCCTGGCGGGATTCGAGAATCTTACGAGCGTCTTCGAGCGAATGAGAAAAATTAGAAGAGTTTCGATCGAGAGGTGAATCATTCCGAGATATATCTGAAGAGAAAGTACCGATTTATTAACTGTTCACTCGTGATAATCAGAATTAATAAAGACCGCCCTCTTTAGAGGCGATCTATGTATCTATATGAAGTTGTTTCTCTTTATCGAAACGACGCACGCTTCATCGGAGATTATCATTTCCGCGATGATTTATCGACGATTTAAGCCAATTATTTCGTCATCGAGGGTGTTCTCGAGGCCAAAGTGCACTGCACCTCTCTCCCTCTCTCTCTCTCTCTCTCAAAGAATCCATTTTTACAGTCCCGTTGTTAACCACAATTTCAATATTTGCTCGTTCGATCCGACACGAAATATTCTCCTTTCAGTTCGTCGCCGTAATCATTTGGTCGTGGACGGGGCCTCGAAATTAAATGTAAAAAAAGAGCTCACCAAGGTATGTTACATAGAAATACATCAAAATTCATACAATATCGGATAATAACCCTATTTACAAAAATATATATATATATACACCTTTTCCCTCAACTTTGAGAAGAAAAACCGCAACGATCCCTCTTCAAACGGCGTTCGCGATCACCTCTCGCGGCCGAAAATCCGAAATTAACTCCGAGCGAAGGCAATAAACAAAAGTGTCTCCGGCACAGCTCGCCAATTGTCGTCGGGCGTTTTCTCACGCGAGCCGAGCCCCGGCCCGCCGCCTCCCATTATCCAACGTGGTGCAGAAGAGGGTCGGGATCTCGAGACACGAGTAGGCGGTTCGAGTGTACGTACCTCGCCGAGTCACGAGTACTCGTAGTCACGTGCCAATGACGTTCGCCCTGGAGAGACCAGGTAATAGTGGCGAGCACCACGAGTCCATTAAGAAGTAACCGTTGTTCGACTAACTGGCACGATCCGGGGCGGCTGCGTCGATGATCTTCCGTCCACGGTGTTGCGTTCCCGCATCGTTATATCCGGAGAGAGGCAAGACCTGACCAACACCACGGAAATGTGACCCACTCGCTTAATACGCGCCATGGGTTTCATACAAGTGGAAAGTGGAAGCTTCGGCAAATAATCTTTCGCTAAGGGGCACGCCTGATTTATTCCGTGTACGCTTAATAGAGAGAAGGAAGAGGAAAGAGGGGAGAGGGTGGAAAAATAGGGTATATAAAAATATTTTTATATATATATACTCGCAAAGTGATAGAAAGAATTATTCATATAGAGATACATTCGTTACATTTCTATGATATCAAAAATTGTACTTGATGCTAATTTCTTCGATGCTTAAACTTTAAGCAAAGAGGAAAGAGGGGAGAGGGTGGAAAAATAGGGTATAAATATTTTTATATATATACTCGCAAAGTAATAGATAGAAAGAGTTATTCATATAGAGATACATTCGTTACATTTCTACAATATCAAAAATTGTACTTGATGCTAATTTCTTCGATGCTTAAACTTTAAGCAAAGAGAAAAGAGGGGAGAGGGTGGAAAAATAGGATATAAATATTTCTATATATAAGCAAAGAGAAAAGAGGGGAGAGGGTGGAAAAATAGGATATAAATATTTCTATATATATACTCGCAAAGTGATAGAAAGAGTTATTCATATAGAGATACATTCGTTACATTTCTACGATATCAAAAATTGTACTTGATGCTAATTTTCTTCGATGCTTAAACTTTAAGCAAATATTCGTTAAGGAAGATCGAGAAGAGTAAGGAAAAAAAGAAGAGAGAAGGAAAGAAAGAGAAGACGAAAATATATATATATATACATAAATCGCGGATGCAACAGTAGCGGAAACCGAAGATCTTGAACGAGGACCGGTACGTATTCACGTCCGGAACGGAGCGGAGCTCGTAACCTTATCGGGATCATCCGAAACGACCTATTGTCAGTACGTGGTTAACCATGACTATCTAAATTAGAATCAGTGTTGACGACACACCGGCTTCTCTCGTTCCTTGCCACTCGACGACAGCGGGTCCGACCTCCCCGGCGCACTGCACTGTACAGAAGCCACTCCAATCTTTTTCGAGCGAACGCACGCGTGCCTACGCAATACGCGTAACTCGATCCGAGCGACAAAATTCTGAAATTCGCGCGACGAATTCGTTCGAAATTGTCTGCGAAGGGCCGAAAAGGGTCTATGGGGGGCGAATTCGAAAGAAGGTTTCGAGAGGCCGCTATGGCAAAAAAAGAAAAAAAGTCGGACAGCCGAGGCTTGGAGCAAGGTGATACAGCTTTTATTCCACTGACTGGATGCGAGGATAGATTCGGTTACGGGTAAAAAGAGACGCGAAAGTGAAAGAGATATGGGAGGGAGGAGTGGTGAAAAACATGGGAAAAAGGGAAAGTGAGAGTTGTGTTTTCACGTGGGATTCCCAGATGATGATGGGTTAAGATATTAAGAGCAAGAAAAATGAAAAAATGAAAAAAATAGAAAATAAAATTCTCGTTTTTGTAGATGTTGTATACTTGTGCATTCGATTATTCGATTTTTGTATGGGTGGTAAGGATACGTTTTATTCAAAACCCTGTCCCTTTTCAAGGATGGAATATAATTTTGGAAAGGAAATAATGGTATAATTTTGTCCAACAAAAGCTTGAACAATTCTGTTCCATATCATCTGGATGTACACGTGAGCTCCGACTGATTACGAATTTTAATGGTATTGATTCTGGTTTTAATAGAAAGCCTATTTTAACGTAGCCAGTATTATGGATCTTGATAATAGAAGCAACGCTTCATTGTTTGCTTCGAAATGCACGGTTATTAACGAGTATTCGAATTACGTGGGCGAAAAATTTAATTTGGCGCGAATGCCAATCGAGTGACTCGGCACGTTTCGTCGCGGAATATATTGTAAGATAAATTACGATGGAGTCGTATCGTCGAAGGACTAAAGAAAGATAGTCGGCGATAATCGCTGATACTCGATACGCGAAACTCAACGTGTTTATATCTTCCGCGAAATTAATCGTGGATATAATTACTCGATCGTATAACCGTGAAACTGTAATCCTTTCGTGTTAAAAATACTCTAAAACTCGTTCCTTTCGAAAAAAAATTCTCTTTCAATCCTCAAACTTTTTTCAAACTATTATGCTTCGTTTCTCTCAATCATATTTCGTGAAAATCTACTGATCCAACGATGATCAACTCACTTCACGCGTTTTACTTTGGAAAAAAAAAGGAAATAATCTGTCGACAATCCGATCGTCCAAAAAATCTTTTCTAAACCTTCTTCATCCGATTCGACGAATCGTGCACACAATTAAGTGTGCGCCGACCGATTACAAATCAGTTTTCGCATACAAATCATCGTTATGTCGTTAAGCGGGAAATCGAATTCCATCCAACCTTGATATATCGGTCGAATGGCTCCCCTAACGATCCAATAAAAGAGCAGAAAAATCTGGCGGTAATCAGAGAAACAACTCTCCGAGAGAAAGAGGCAGAGAGAAAGGGAGAGAGGGGGAACCCAAAAAAAAAAAAAGGTGAAAGGAACCAGATCCGACCGAAAATTTCCCGCGATCCGAATAATACGGCCGAGAAAATGCACGCGAGCGCTTTAATAATAAGCGTCTCGCTCGAATGCAGTTCTAGAACGTGCGAGAACGCCGCATCCGCAGCTCGAAGTCACACCTCACTGCCGACGCAAAGTGGACTAACCCCTTAATTGGAAACATTGAATGAATTCGAGCGTAGAGAACGTGAACGAGGGTGAGGGAGAGGGTGCAGGTATCGAGAGTGGAATAGAAGGGGAAAGAAACGAGCGAGAGGAGGATGAAAAGAGGAGGATGAAAAGAGGAGGATGGACTGGCATTGATGGATACTATAACCACATCGGTCCGATACGGACCAGGAAATCCTCTCCGTATACATATCTATCATTGCTACTCGTTGTTGCTCCGAAAAATTATATTTTTTCCAAGTTTCGTATACTTTTTTTTCTTTTCACTATAACTATATACGTATATATCTCTTTAAAAATTTATCGCAAAATTTCGCGCATAAATTTGCTCGAGTGACATAGAAATTAAAATAGACGATTTGCTGCTCTCTCGAAAAACCACTATCTTACGTGTACGATACGATATTAAAAAAGGTGGGGGAGGGAAAAAAGGAGGGAAGAGGGAAAAATTCGGTTAGAAAACTGTGTTAAAGCGGAGTTTAATCGGTTTATTGCTTTGTTTGTCTCGCGGTTTAGTAGAAGTATTCGATCGTTAACCGAGATCTTTATTCTCGGCGCGGATATTATCTTCGTTTCCTTTTCGAGATCGTTCGGGGCGAGAATTTCGTTTCCAAAGAACGTAACGAAAATAAGACAAGATCAAAGCATTTTTCGCGCGAAAATCACGAGCGAAATGAACACGGGACGAATTCCACGATCATCGTCCATCCTATCGTTTTCCTACGAAAATCTATTTCAGTTTGATTTTCACTTGAAATTTCGCCACGGACACTTTCGCTCGCGAGTCACATTTCCTCCTCGCTTTGAATCGGGCGTAGAATCACACATCCGGCTCGTCCCGTTACGACACGACGAGGTTCAAAGACGAGGCCGATAACGAAGCGTTATCGAGCGACGCGTAATATAAACATTTATGCTTGCATCACCGTTATCACCCCCCCCTCCCATTCCTTTGCTCCTCCACTTACTACTATGTACTCGATTCTTCCCAATTTCTATCTTTCGGCTGATTTCTCGCTCGGGACTTCGTTTCTCGGTCAAACGTCGCTGGTGGTGCACGCGAGCAGCGCAAATACGGGACGAAAAACAGGGGCGGGAACACATCTGGCGCGGAACTCGAAGACAAACAGAAAGGAAAGGTTGGCGAAAATCGTGAGATAGAGTTGAATTGGAAATAAAATGATCGATCGTGGAGATAGCCGACTTATGGGATCGATAGAACGAAACGCTGAAGCAAATGAATTCGTGATTCGTGAGGATAATGACTTGAAAATGATTTTTATTTTAAATTGCAATTGTTTTCTTTATCTACGATTCTTTACGTATTGCGATTGAGAATACTTGTTAAAGTATTGGAGATTATTAATACGTTCGAAGGAAGTAGTTTGCAAATCTGTGCAAATCTGTAATTTCGCAACTTGTTTTTTTGAAAATAATTTTGATTCGACTATTACTATATTTTTATTATAATTATTATCATTCCTATTATTTTTAATTATGTTTGAGATGAATGAAATTTCCAAACTTTTTTTCAAGTATTTCTTTTCGATTTTTTAGATGTACTGAAATTGCATATCAAATGTAAATGCTGGAAGATTTATATTAGCATATTCTCCAAGACTGTAAAATTCCTAATCATCTTATTTGTACAAATGTGTTCATTGACCTTCCTATTATCACCATACAAAGTAGAAACTTAATCTAAAGTCTTAGTGATAATTTCATTAAAAAGATTGTGGACAAAACTCATCTTGTTTGTCTCTTTTTTGTTTGTCATTGCAACTGTGGAGGAAAGGATTGGGCATATTAATTCTTACAATTAAGAAACGAATTTGATTGAGATCTATTTACACAATTGAAAACTAAGTGAAGACATTCGCGATTAATAATAATAGACAATTAAATAAAAATGGAATGGAATTCGAATCGAAATAACTCACGAGCACTTATCGCTCGAATAGAGAAATCATTGTTGATAATAGTATGGGTCAAGCTCATGACATAACCTAAATAGAAGAGACCGAGTGGAAAATCAAATATAATGTAACAGTACATAATATGAATAGTACACTCTAATCAGGAAGTTACAAGATGATTTTAGTTACGAGTGAAATCTATATCTTATAATTGACACATTATAATTAATTACCAGAGTTCATCGAAATATTAATCATAGAAATTATTAATAGATGAGTAAAACTGATAATTCTACATTTCTTCTCAAATTTATTAACAAATTACGATTTTGTTTTATAATTAGTTTCATTTATTCCAAATTATTAATTTTTCGTAACAGGATATTCATACATTTATAAATACACTTATAAAAAACGATATAAAAACAATCACTTGAAATCTTCTCAAATATATAAAAAAAAAAAAAAAAATTACTAAAATATAATGATCTTCTGAAGTAGAAGAAGTACATGAAAAAAATAATTTCTTCACAAAATTGTAACGATCTATAAAATATATAGAACCAAAATCAATATCAGCACGAAAAAATCTGAAAAAATGGAAGAGACGGAAAGAAAAACGAAGCTCTCAGAAGTGAAAACACGAAAATATTCTTTCAAGAAAAACACTTATCCGAGATTCTTTTGTAAAATGGCTTTTTTTTTCTAGATGAGATGGTGTTGCTCTACAAATTTGACCACGCGAGAATGTGACACAAGACTCAAGGTAATACACTCGTTTAACAAAAACTCGGTTTTTATCTCCATCCAGGGTCGGTCTTATCTGTTACAAGGGATGAAGAATAAAGGGAACGGAAAGATGCAAATATACACGTGACAACGCTTCGCCTGATAAGGGAACCAACGGTTACAAAATTCTTTGCTCATGCATTACGCATCAGAACAAGGCACGTCTTGTTCGGATCGTACAGCCTGGCAGAATTAAACGATCCCGCTATTTCTACAAGCGCATGTACTTGATTATTGTTTTTCTTGAAGCTGAACAAGATGACGAGATATCCACACATTTCTGAGAATGAGCATATCGAACGAGTCTGCGATGCATAAATGGTTAAGAAATTTTTCGAAAGATCAACGGATCGCAATTTATTCGAAACGAAACCGAAACAGTTAAACTTAGACTTTTCTTTTTAAAAAAAAAAAAAAAAAAAAGAAAAGCTTCGTTAGCAATACTCGAGATTTTGAACAGAACTGTCATTGTTAAAAAGTAATCTGGTGTGCTGGTTAAGAGGACACCGAGCAAAGTTAAGCAATTCAAACTGAAGAAAATTTATGAAACTGCGAAATATTTTCCAAGTAGTGCTTGACTCGGAGCACGATCAGGATAATTAAGAAAGTCTAAAAAGTTGGAGGAAAAAACGACGAGACGATAAATAGTCTTACAATAATTTGGTGCGCTTGGCAGAATTGGGAATTCATTCCCAGTTTAAAAAAACTTGGGATTGAAATTTAAACGTCTCGTTTATAGATTTTTCTTTAGAAATTCGTTTGCCAAATGATAATTTCTTCCCCCCTCCCCTCCCAAGATAAAAAAAAAAAGCGCATGCTTATTCTGAAAGCAAGTACAACGGCACAAAATTGCAAACGGTTTAACAGCGATTCGAACGCCGCGGCGGGAAATGCAATAAAACCGAAATTAATGGCACCATAATTCAGGCCATTTGAATTGCAAAATTGTCTTACGTCAGGGGCTACTACTACTAACTCAAATCTAACCGGCTATTCGGATATTCACGCGACATGATGGTAGATTAAAGTAGTCATGCTTTCGAATGATACCGGGAATGAACATTGATATTTGTTCAATGGCGCGAAACGGGAAAGCGTGACACACTCGTCGAGGAAGATGAAAGATACCGTTGTTTAATATACCGAGAGATTATCGAAACTAGGAAGTGGAACTATGGAATTGTTGCATGTCACTGTGTCCGATGTTTTGGGCAACTTGAAAAACTAGCGTATAGTTGCATGGATCGGTACGGAACGATGGACGTGATAAATAAATCTTATGGGAACGCGCGTGTAAAATGCATCGTGTTGTTAAATCTCTGAATCGTGATGTTTAAAATCTTGCGATAACTCTCGTGATATGCGTGTTTTATTTTAAACCAATTTTTCAAACCCCCCCCCTCCCTCTTCCTATGCATAATCCTATGCGTTACTAAAAATAAGTTCGCGTGTTAATACCGTTAGTTGGCAACCACTGATTTATGGTATGCAAAATAGGATTTAAAACCAGGAGTTTCGGAGCGTGGAAGCGCGAGAGTAACGCGAGTGTTGAAAGAAAAAGAAGAGAGAAAAAAAAAAAAATTATAAGAAATCATTACCGATTTAATTTTATGGCGCATAAATATCTTGACTTTTATTAGATGGTTACTAATATGCATAACTGTTAACATTGCTAATATGCATAAGAAAGGAATAGATATAATTTAATCGTTGACATTAAATTCCTCTTGCTTATATATATATATATATAGTACAAGAAAAACGTGTTCCTTTGTTCCTTAAGGATTATTCCCCGCGAAAGAAGAAGAAGAAGAAGAAAAAAAAATGCTGACTAACATACGTCTCGATCTTTCACACCCTATACGTCGAGTCGTCAAGACACAACAGAGGAGAAGTTATACGAGTCGACGAAACAACGGAAGTTTTATTTCTCCACTCCCAAATCGGCATTTCGCTCGTCACGGTGGTGGAGCAACGTTATGCGAATTCCATCCGTATCGCTATACCTATATCACACATATATATCCATCCTCCTTTACAAATTGGCTTTTTCATCGCGACATTTCATCGCGTAACGCCAAGATTCGCGGGGAGAGAAGAAAAGGATTAAAAGAACAAAAAAAAAAAAAAAAAAAA